>NW_004567130.1:16833859-16934700 GCF_000260355.1 Condylura cristata
CTGTCTGCAGTGATGTCCACCCCCCACCCCTCCACCCCAGGCCTTGACATGTGTTCTGAGCAGGAATTAAAAGCGTGGTCAGAGGCTTTCGCCCTTTGGAGTTCATTTCGTTTTATTTTGTTATTAAAAACCAAACATGTGGAACACAGATAATTTGGTCCTGCACAAGCTTCCTTTGGCTCCTGCATCTGAGGAATTTAACGAGGGAGAAAACAGAGGGAAATATATGCATAGCTGTTTGGTATATTTGGAAAGGTTGTAAGCAAAATCTTACTTCAAAGGATTATTGGGGTAACCTCTCTGGGCAAGCTGCGATCAGCGTTGCTGCCCAGATCAGCATCCTGTAAAGGATTTGGGGGCGAGTGGGGGATTGTAAGATTTTTGTTTTTGTTTTTTTAAATTAGTTTTTAAAGGAAGAGGACAGTGACAGTCAAGCCAAACTTTTAAATATCCTTCTTGGAATGGTTGGAATTGAGTTTCAGACCTTAATGTGCTCCAAGGGACCATAACACCGGCTGGAAAATAATTATTTTCCAAGCTCCAGAGCCTCCCCCCTCTGTCCCAACTAGTTAAGTCTCCCCCACCCTCCCACATGCACACCCATGCCACAGGGCATATTAACCCATTAACTCTGTTCTCAGCCCCTGGGCCCTCAGCATTACAACGGGGGCGGGTTCTCTCTTCTAAACACTTGGGAATCATTCCAAGAAAGCTGCTAACTGGGTATGGTAGGTTCTGGAATAACATCATTTTGTTACAACATTGATGAAAAGAAAAAGAATCCCAGCCACGTTGAGCAAAATGATGTTATTCAAGGATTTGCTTTCATTATACATCATTTCACTTAAAGTTCAAGTTCCAAGAACCCATCCGAGATGCTAAGTGAGGACTTCCTGTCATTTAAAGAGTCCAGGCTCTAGGGAGTTTATAAGGATAAGACAAATTGCTATTCAAATTTAGCAGGGTCCCTCGATGGAAATGAGACAGCGAGAGGGAAGTGTGACTGTAGGTCTTTTGCAGCAACTTCTTGCACTCAGAGAGATTCACCCACATTTTCCCAGGAGTTGGCAGTTGGTTCCTGTTCATTGGCGCATAGTATTCCACTGCCTAAATCTGTCACAATATTTGTCTATTCTGTTATTGGTGGATACTTAGATTGCTTCAGTTGTAGGACATAACCACCATGGTGTCTTGGAGGTTCTTAAGCACATGCTGGTGAACTTGAGCATCATTTGCCCTTGAAAAGCATTAACTACCTAGCCTAGGGTTCACAGTCATCTTGATGCATGCATGCACACACATAAACACAACCATGTGCAAGTGCACAGAGCCATCCAGATACTTTCAGATGGAGAGAGGCATAGGTGTAGATGCAGGTAGAGATAGTATCGCATATCTTCATGGAGAAGGCTCAAGGAGGTTCAAGTGCATGCAAGCACCACCTCAAGAACCCCAGCTCTGCTGAGCTCTGGAAGAGAAGCTGAGAGACCCTTAGTCATGCTGGAAAACCAGAGAAGGGAAGGTGGATTTCCCTCCAAGTCTGCTCCTGAAGGTTTTGTTTTTACCTCCTTGGTGCTGGTTGGGTTCCAACCCCAGAGAGGGAGAAACAAGAAGTCAGCTTCCCCGGCATAAGCCCAGACCCCAAGGTGCTCCTACAGAGCCTGCAGGAGCCGTGTGTGGGTGTCTGTGTTTGCACTGAGGGTGAGGGCAAAGCTGGAGCCAAGAACAACCCATAATTCTGCACACAGCAGATTGAGTTTCTTTCAGACTTTGCTCCCAGAGGAAACATCAGCGAGCTGCAGGAGCTGAGTGGGGCTGGGCCTCGGAGAATGGGTAAGCTGTGTGTGCGTGTGTGTGTGTGCGCCTGCGTGGTTATGTGTGTGTGTGTGTGTGTGTAGGAAAGCAGGGCAGGGTCTGCAGAGTGAGGGGCCCTGGGGACATCTGCTCTGGGCTCCGGCCATCCCAGGCCCTGCTTCTCCTAGACCTGGACAAGAAGCTCTCTCTGTTGTCTACTGCATAGCCCCTCCCATAACGGCAGGGGGGTTACAGAACTGAGGCCACATCCCCCGAAATTGGTGCCCCCTAGTTGGGTACCCAGAAAGTGACATTCTCCCTAGTGGTCCCCTGCCTGTGTTCAGAGCCAGGTTGGTTCCAGTCCTTGTAGCCACCTAGACTTCAAGCTCCCACCTTCCTGCTCACCCCTGTTTTGGGGGTTGATGAGATTTGCCAGAGAGGGTACGGGCTTGGGCTTGCAGGCTGGATTGTTCACACATGAACACAAAGCCCCTTGGTAAAGACAGATTGGGGTGGGGGTGGGGGGAGACTAAGGCAGCATAGTCTGGACAGAAGTCAGAGCAACAGGGAATTCTGCAGTCCACCCTGACCTTGCAGGTTGTTAGAAAGACACTTGGCAATGACCCTGCACGTTATCAAAAAGCACACTTGGCAGTTGTTGCATGACAGGACACACCTTACAGAACGCTTTCCCACCATACTTCCTTCCTGGGAAGTTTCCGCACACAGCTTGAGCACCTGTTTGCAGCTCTGCCCTTGTGAAGGCCAGTCTGCCAGGGCCCACCACCCAGCCTGGGAGGGTCAGCGCAGACATGGAGGTGGATCCTTGGGGTCAGGAGCTCAAAGACAGTAGCCCACCTGCTGGAGCAATTCCCAAGGAACCAGTGACCCTCTCAAGCCCTCGACTCCACCACATCTTCCTGTCACCCACCAGGGGGGGACTCATCTCCTCTGCCCTAGAAGGGACCTGGTAGGGTTCCCTGCCGGGGGCCCAATTCTAGTGCTGGCCGAGTCCCTGGTGTAGGTCCAGGTCAGGAGAAGCAGAGCCAGAGACCAGTTTGTGGGTACATGCTTGCCGAGGGGTGCTCTCTGGGGAAGCTAATTAGGGAGGAATAAGGAAATGATTAAGAAAAGCTGTAAGGTTGGGTCTTGGGCAAAGACCCTGGTCCCTTAGGAAACTAGAACACAGAACACCCCACAGATCTGTCCTGCTGGGGCAAGGGGACAGCCTGTCATTTCAGGGGGCTGCTGGCAGGGAGGTGGTCTGCGCTGAATAAAGCAGCTCCTGCTGGCCCACAGGAAATCACAGAAGGGGGGCCTAGACCGTTAGCACCCACTGCATGCTGTGATGTTAGGGGAGGGAGTGGGGGACACACCCTAGGGTGTCAGGTGGGGGCACCAGAATAACATCTCTCCCAGGAGGAATTCTCTCAGGGCCCATGGGCAAACTGTCTGCCAGAGTCGGCACCCCACTCTCCTCCCCCCCACCCCATGTAGGTCAGGTTCTTCAAGAGTCTCCTGGGCCTGTTTGTCATGCTTGACCCTTCCGGCTGTAGCTTTGTGCTTTGGGATTTATTAACATCTGTTCCCACTCCACCAGGACACTTGATAGTAAATCCCAAAATAGTACAGCCCTCTGCTTGGAGACAGCGAGTAAGGAACGCGGGCTTGACAAATAATTGCTGAGTGAATGAGTTTCCTCTTCCATGAAACAGAGGTGGCTCCCTTGGATTTCTTCCTTCCCCACTGGACCTTAGGGTCTCATTCTGGAAGAGGGTATGTGTCCCCTGACAGCTCTTCCAGAAGCAATGTGCTCCCTGGCGCCCCCCTCTGTCTTATTTGGGGATGGCAGGGGACTGGTCAAGCACTGGAAACTGAAGGCTGTATACATAATAGGGTCTTAGTTTTCTCTTTTTATGGGTGGGTGACTTTGAAAAGTTCCTGACTTTTGGAAGGTTGATTTCTTCATCTGTAAAGTGGAGGTAACAAAACCTCAGAGGGTTAATGAGCAGACTGGATATAGTCTCCTATTTATTAAGAGCTCATGAAAAAATATGGTTGGTTATTTTATTTTTAGAACCTGAGCCCAGGGAGGGGCTAAAGGGAGGGGAAAAGGGGTGAGATCCGAATGTACTAGAACCCAAGTATGGATATTTGAGACCCACAGGAAGCCAGAGTGGGGAGGGGTATGCACGGATGGTTCCAAGGTGCCAAGCCTGCTGTCCCCGCTGCTGGGACTGTCACTGCCTGGCACTGCCCAGAAGACAGGATTTCCAACATGACGGTGGCTGAGCAGAGGAACAATCAGCGATTTCAAATGCAGACCAGAGACCACAGATCTTGACTTTTTCTGGTGATGTGTTTAAGTGGCTCAACTCCTGAGACCGCCAATGTCCTTCTGGAGCCAGACAGGGCAGGCATGCTGATTCCCTAGAGGCATGCTGAGCCCAGGGCCTGGCACGGAGCAGCTGGCAGACAGTCCCAAGGCGTCTCCCAACATCCGCTATGTCCGCTGGGCTCCTGAGCACTGAGAAGCCTTTTATGCCCATCATCCTTACACCCCCATGGGAAACCCACTCACCCTACTTCTAGATGAGGGAGGGATCTCTCCCTAGCAGGTTGAGAGGGCAGAAGCAGGAGCTCCGGAGGGTCCGGGTTGGCAAGTGCTCACCATCAAACAACCATTTTTCGGGGGTGGGTGGCTTGATGGCAGCTGAGTGGGTGCTGTCCAGGCGGGGAGCAGTTAGAAGCTTCTTTTCATGATGGGTCAGCCATGCCGATTCCCACACCCCTGGGAGTCAGGGAGCCCCTGGGCCCCCCCAGGTCCCACATTCGAAACATGAGGGGGGCATGTTCTTGAGGGGTCCCAGGAGGGCTCTGGGGCCACCACTGGGCAGCTTGGCCCCGGGATCTCCAGCTGTGGGTGGTACAAGGATCTCAACCTGGGTTTCTTTTTTCTTTCATTTTAAATATGTTTATTCCATCATCCTCCATTTTGCACGATGTGTGGCTTCCCGGTGACATTGCCGCCACCCATTCACCCGTGCGCCATCACTGTGTCCTGTGTGCTCTTCCCACCCTGTCCTGGTCCCTGTCCTGCATTACTTCCTCTTTGCATTTCTGTGTCTCTCTTGTCCGCTGCCATCAGTCCTTCTGCTTCTCAGCTTGTTTCAAGTTTCCATTTGCCGCTGTCTTAATGCTTCTCCTTTCCTTTCTCTTTGCCCCATCATCTCTCCGTTTAGCTCACTGCATCTCTTCCTGGTACAAGCCCAGGTCTGTCCTAAGTTGAGAAGCTTCTCCATGGTCCCCGTATCCCAAACTGGTACCCTAGGCACAGCTGCCCTCAGTGACCCCAAGCCCTACCCTATCTGCTTTTCCTGGCCACAGCACCATCCGAGCCTGCAGGGAGCACTGATCCCTGCATTTTGTTGGACAAAACATTCCCTTTCCGGGACAAGTCACTAACCAGGGTTAGTGCCTGCTGGCAAGAGAGCATCAAAACCACAACTAGCCTGCTAGGGTTTTCGTGAAACCTATTTGTTTCAATGCTCTTGGTGAGTGCTCACCTGAAGACCAGAAGCCCTCTGAAATCGATAGAACCTGAAATTCGGGGCCTCCTGCTGCGCCAGTTACTAAGGAGACACTTTGGGGCACCCGCCAGGGAGCTTCAGGATTCCACACCATATTTATCCTAAAGGGTGTTCGACACCATATTTATCCTAAAGGGTGTTCAGGAGCCCCCCAGCAGCCCAGCCGCGGAAGTGGTCTTGGGACCCAGGAAGCAAGGACTGTGTTGGCGCTCTGAGTGAGGAGGTGGGCTCGCTGGAGGCAGGCGCAGGCTCCCGGGTTTGCCGCCCCGAGACTGGGGCCACTAGCTGCAAGTCTTGCCTGGAAGCTCTTGCCGTCTCCAGAATGTGGCTGGAGTTTTCTTTTCATTCCAAATCAGTTTACAGAAATCGGTCGAGATTATTCCCGGCAAAACATGGCTCATCCAAAAATTTCTGTTGGGGACGGTTTGATTGCAATGCAAATGGCCAGGCATAGCGGTTTTGCAAAAACTACCGCGAGTTGCGCAAAGAGGGTTCCACTCAAGGCTCCCCGAGCCTCCTGAAATTGAATGCAATCTTTTGCCCGTCCCTAACGGGCTTTTTCCTGCCAGGAGAAGAGGGTCCAAAGCTCCTCACCAATTTTCAGAGCTTCAAGGCGCCCACCACCGTCTCCAGAAAGGTGAAAAGGTTAAGAGTCTTTACAAAGGTAGCCAGCGCGGCGTTTTCAGTTCGAAAGAAAACTCCTGCCCACCTCCCTTATTTTTTATCTCCCCCCTCCCCCCTCTTCACCCCAACCCCTTTTTTCTTTTGCAACTTTTCTTTGACATTTCAAAGCCCCCTCTCCTGGTTTCGATTTGAAGCTCCCGGATAAAATCGATCAATTTCAGAAAGGGAAGGATTCCGGGTCTGGAATTCAAAGTCCTCCCCAAGGGCGAGGGAGGGGCTGGAGGCCGAGGCCGGAGAGCTTTAAGACTTTGCTCTGGGCACCTCGTTTTCCTCGCTGCCTCTCCCAGCTTCTTCCGCCGTCCCGGAAAAAAAAAAAAGAGGGGGATCAAAGAAAATGGCCGTAGGTTCTAGGTGCGCCAGGGCGAAGCACCTTAGGGCAGCGGACCTCAGGGCGCAGGGCGGGCCCCGCCCACCTCGCGCAGGAAGCCCTGGCCGATCTGTTTACTACCTGTTTCTGAGACCTCAGGTATCGGAGGAAGCCAGTCCAGCCACTTTAAAAGGCGGCGAGGTGGCCAAGGTCATAAACTGGAAGACAGGAAGCGACTCTTGGAACAGGGACCTAATTCCTGTTTTATTGATTAAGAAGGGGAGCTTAAATGGAGTTTAAAAACAAGATGGAAAGTTGGAATGTCCCCCTCCTTCGGGGCCTGCAGCTGCCCAGACAGCTTCCTTGCAGCTCACCCCAGCTCACCTCCGTGGGGAAGGGGCAGGCGGGGCACAGAGCTGGCTTCATCTCTGCTCTCTCCGGTGCTCACCTCGCGGGGCGCGTGGGGGGAGGGCCTAACCTGGTTCTGGAACCGTTTTTTTTGTTTTGTTTTGTTTTGTTTATTTATTTATTTAATTTTACAATGTTGGCCTTTTGTTTGTCACAGAATCCTTGGGCTATTTAAATGGATTGCATTAAAATATTGACCTTGATGACTGAAGTTTTGAGGTCCCGCCTGAATGCAGGGATGGCACAGTCAAGTCTTGACCATTTGGGGGTACAGCATAGGAGAGAGGCATAGATGCTTAGGCCGGGCAAAGAGGGGAGACCTGGAGAGTGCTAAGGGTGTCTGGGGCCTTAAGCCCCTGGTCAGAGCCAGGCAAGTGGGAAAGAGCATTTTCCTCCGCTAGCTGTGACAGCTCCTTCCCTGTGACATCTTGGGCTGTGATTGAGAGCAGGGGCCGGGGGCCATCTGACTTGGGGTCAGAGACCTGGATTTCGTTCCTGGGAGCCCAAGTCAAACTTCCTGTGTGGCCTGGGGCAGGCAGTGTGGTGCCCAGAGTGTGGCCTCCTTTGGGGAATTTTTTTTTTTTTAATGGAAAAGACCCGCCAGATACATCCAGAACATGTTAAATAAAGCAGTTTCCAAAATGCTTTTTGGCTCATGAGTGTTTTTTTAAAATCCCCAGAAAGCCTCTATTTTATTAAAAAGCTTATAATAATAACTAAGATTTATGGAGCGTTCACCCCAGGTCAGACGCTTTGCCAAGCTCTTTAAAGCATTATCTCTTTTAATCCTCATAATAAATCCCAGAGATAGGAACTATCTCTTATCCCCATTTTATAACCGAAGAGACTGAGGCCCAGAGAGGGGAAGTCATGTATTCAGGGTCACACAGCAGCTAAATGGTAGACTTCAGAAAACAGGTGGGCTCCCTGCAAAGACCCTTTTTTTTTTTAAGATTTATTTATTGATGCATACAGAACTGAGGTACAGGCCAGAGGTGCAGGGAGTGAGAAGATTCGCCAGAGACAGAGTGGGGAGCAGAACAGCCAGATCTACTGAAATATACTGCTGAGGGAGCAGCAGGTGAGACAGGAGAGGTCTGCTGGGCCATATGGGCCAGCTCCCTGGCCGGGGATCAGTGCCGCAGTGGCTGTGGACAGTTTCATAGTGCTGCACTTTAACACTTTGCACCACCAGGGAGGGCCTCAAAGACCCATTCTTGAGTACTCTATGTTTGGAAAGATTCGGCTCTATTTGCATTTAAGGACATTCCAGGACACAGGCCCTTTGATGGATCAGAAAGGTGAGTACAGTTGCTTGAAGTCACACAGCCCAGGGAGCCCCATATCCCCCTGGCCTTGCTCTGCATTTCTGAGCCACCTCCATGCAGACTGGCCTTCAGGGCAGATCCTTGCTTGCCCTGCCCATGTCCCCCAGAATGAACCACACCATCATCCAAAAACAGCTGTGTATTAGCCAGTAACAACCTAGGCGTGTACTCGCTGTCCCTGAACCAGTTCAATGAGCCACAGAACCTCAGGCTGAGAGAGGTCTCTGGGAGTCTGCAGCCGCATGGGGGAGGGAGCAGGCTGAAAACTGGAGAGAAAAAACTGGGAAACAGTGACCTGAGACTGCATGAAATTCCAGGAAAAGGGGGGCCCTAGTGGGTAAGTGGTTCCTGCAGGGATGGTACCCCAAGAGGAAATGATGCTGGTAGGTATAGTGGAAACATGGCCATCAGCAGCCATCAGGACCTCTGGAGTATTTGTTGTTGAAGAAGAAACAGCTGTGAGGTTAAAAAGACTTCCTGAATGAAGCAAGCAGTGCATGCCTCAGATGCTGGGGTGCATGGGTCTGCGGGGTGCCTTACATTCAGAAGCAAGCAGAATTAAGCTTTCAGCTTTTCCTATAACCCATGCAGGAAAGCATTTTTTGGAGGATCTGCAAGATTTGGGTTTTCATGTTTGGTTCAAAAGCCAAGGTCATCAGAGATCAGATGGGCAGCTGGAAATGGATGACCTATGAAAAATGTGAAATATTTTCCGCATTGCTAATGGGAATAATAGCTTCCATTCCATTCACAGAATGCTTAGACACATTTTCTCCTTTGGACTTCAGTCTACCTCTGGATGTGGTACACAGATTAGCACACCTTTTCTTTTCCCCTGTGAAGGAACTGAAGTACAGCAAGGTTAAGCTACAACCCGGAGGTCACACAGCTAGTAAATGGAAAAGCTGGGATTCGAACCCAGCTTCTGTTAAAGCCCAGAAACCATGTTCTTCACCCTTCCCAGAGCCTTGAGGTTGAGCAAAATAGGTGAAGCCTCCCAGGCCCTCTGCTAGGCAGTCTGGGGAACCTCACAGATTCATGCATCAAAGAAATGGCTGGCGGACCTTGCAGACCCAGCCTCGTGGCCAGGGGGCCAGAGACAGGCAGCTTCAGGAGCCGAGAGTTGCATTCAGGACCCTGGAGTAGCTCAAAAGTGTGGAGGGCCAGAGATGCTGGGAGACAGGCTGGCATTGTCTGTGAGACACCACTCCCAGCCAGATGCTACAGGAGATTTCCAAGTGCCAATTATGTGGCCAGCTTAGTTGAGCCAGAGCTCCCGAGGGCGGTGACGATCACCAAGAACCTGTGCACCATGACCCCTGAAGCCCCATCAAATAGGTGGAGACTCTGCGATCCATTCTCTCCCCAAAAACCAGCGCGGACGTAGAGCCATGAGCACCTGGAGAAGTTCCCCTCAGCCACGGACCGCCTAGATGACAATGGTCCCCAAATTCCTGGTGCTGGTGATGCCAGAGCAGCCTGCCAGTCTCCTGCCTACTGTGTAGCTGGCAATGGCATCGTCTCCCCTTGCACTGAATTTGTTCTTGGGTCATTTCACTGCTGTGACCCTTTTGCATACAGAATCCAGGCTGATGTTTTTACTGTACCTTTTATGTACCTAGATCTGTTGAGAGACACAAATCCTACCCTGTTCCAGCTGCCTGCAGTGTTCAGTAGAGTAACACTACGTTCACATATTAGTAGTTTTAGCTGAGAAACAAAAAACGTCATCTACGTGTGTAGTGGGAAGTGTGTAGTGGGCTCTACCGTTTAGGTACGTAAGTACCTGCTATGTGGACACCTGGTGAGATCACCTACTGGTGCATTTCCTCAGAGTGAAGCTGAGTGTGATGCCCCCCCCACCCCCACCCCTGCAGCGCTGGGGCAGCACTGGCAATATTGCCTCTGTGAGACCCGGCACATGTATTACAACAGCCTTCCAGCAGATGGCAGTCACGTGTCTCGTTTATACGAAATCAGTGTATTATGACAAATTTGTGACCTGGAAGTAAGGTGTCTTGAGAAAGGGGCGCCTTTTCTTATTTTGTAAGGACAGGACAGGGCCAAGCAGTGACCCCCGACTAGGATCATGCTCCCTCTTCACAAGTGCACACACTGACCTTCAGTGGGGTGGTTATGCTGCAGAGCTCAGAGCGGATTAGAGGGGAAGTCTACTTCAAAGCAGAGTGTGTCACAGAGAAAACCCACTTAGGTGTTTTGGGCTAAATTCTGTCACAACTGTCTGCTCATGATGCTGGAATGCATCACATCAGATTGCCTTTAGCATGTGAGAAGCTTTACATTTGCAAGGATGTATTCTATTTAATAATATAATAGCTTATTATATTAAAAGGCACATCATTTTGTGCCTTTTTCCATCTCAGGTGTAATCTCCATGGGCTTCCCACCACCAGTTCACCCGCGTGTATCACCATAGTCCAGTGCATTTCCCTACCCCCTTATTTTTGACCCCATTCCCCACTCCACCCCTGTAAAATGTCTCCGGTATATAGTTGTTCATTATTATTATTATTTTCTCCCCTGGTCCTTTACTCCTGCTGTGAGTGAAACCATCTGTTATTTTTCCTTTTCTTTCTGGCTGATTTCACTAAGCATGATCCCTTCCAGCTCCATCCGTGTTGCTGCAAAAGGCAACCGTTTATCTTTTTTGATAGCTTAGTAATATTCCATTGTGTATATGTACCATATCTTTTTAATCCAGTCATCTACTTTGGGGCATTTGGGTTGATTCCATGTCTTTGCTATTGTAAATACAGAAGCAATAAACATGGGGGTGCAGGTGTCTTTTTGAATCAGTGTTTTTGTGTCTTTGGGGTAGATACCTAGGAGTGGGATTGCTGAGTCATATGGAAGCTCCACTTTTAGCAGTTTGAGAAACCTCCAAACAGTTTTCCATAGTGGTTGTACTAGTTTGCATTCCCAGCAGCAGTGCAGGAAAGTTCCTTTTTCTCCACCTTGCAAGGATGTCCCAGAAAGGTTAATGGGTTGAATTCTGGAGACCCCCCCAGATCTGATCTCCTGCCTGAAGTTGTTGCATGGGACTGATACCCTTGAGCCTCAGTTTCCCCTTCTGTGAGATGGGCATACTGGTACTACCACAGGAGACCTGCGCTCACGCTAGCAGAGTATAAGCATGAGCCACCGCTGAGTCTGTTTTGCCCATGGAGGACGTCTTAGCTCTCATCATGTGTTGAATGGCCAATCTCAGAGCCAACCCTCTAGCCCAGCACCCAGGCTGAGACACATTGGACTTTCTGCTCATCAGGGCTTCTAGAAGTGTCGCTTGGGGGACCACTGTCATCTCATTTTTCAGTACTATTTTTCTTCAGTTTGCAGCTGGAGATGGAGGAATTATTGGGGGCATGGAGATGATTTGTGCAGCTGTGGCTGTCTTGGGGGAGAGGGGGTGGAGAAAGAAGAGGAGAGAAGAAAGAGAAGGTGGAAGAGGGAGATGATCAATCCAGAAACTTTCATGAAGTTCTAAATTTATTTCGCAAATGATGATTTTAATCATCCGAGCCCAGCACACTTGGCTGAGAGAGGCCCAGTGCACCTCATCGGCACCTTGGTGGCATTTGGGATCTAGAAACCCGTCCCCTCGTTTCAGCCTGATGATGTCACCAGACACAGCCGATGGAATTTCCACACCCTCCCCCCACTGAAATTAAGTTATCCAGGACGCTAGGAAACTTAGCATTTTTAACATTTATTATATAATTGTTATGATTATTACCTCTCTAATTTATTTCCCTACTTAAAAACCTTCTGGCAACTGTAACTCATTTTAGACCAATCTTCACAAACTATGAGACCTCAGGTTATTTAGAGAGAGAGAGAGAGAGCGTTTAGCCAGGTGCAGGAGTCTCAGATTTCCTCAAAATTGCTGCAAGGTTTCACTCAATATAGAAATAAGCAAAGAGCAGTGTGTGCGCATGATGTCAATATTATGATAATGTGCACCGAATGCAGATCATACGTGATTAATTCGGTCGTTTTCCAGGTTTTTCCCCAGGGCATTTTGGTCCTCACTAGCTCTGAATGTATGCATGCACACACGTAACCCCATCTTCCTAGGACTCCGTGGAAAAACACCTCCTTGCAAGACGAAGGACAAGAAATGAGGTGTAGATGGTGGGAAGGCAGCCGGTTAATTGCAGTCTTGTCTCTGACCTGCATCAGGAAGGGAGATGGGGGGAGAGTCAGGGGGTGCAGAGCCAATGAAACAGGGGAATCCTATCAAATGGAACATTGCCTGATATGTTAATATCCTACAGATGAAAGCTCTAATTGGGAGAAGTTTGCGTCTGAAGTTGAACTGAGTGTTCATTTCGAAGGCCCTTTAAGTGGAGAAAGAGATTGCGCTAACACACCTGTGGATCTGTGCTCACTGAGTCTGTCGCAGCTCTATGCCAAAGTTGCTCCTGTTAGAGCAGTGATGATAGTGTGAGTTTAGTGAGCACCTACTATGCCCCCAGGCTTCCTGGGTCTCAGCGGGGGAGGACATGACAGTGTCCCTGTCTTTAGACATCTGGGTATCACAGCTGGGGGTGTGGGACAGGACAGAGGGGCTGCTGCCGGCATCTAGTGGACAGAGACTGGGGATGCGGCTAATTGTCCCACTAGGCAAAGGATAGCTGCCCACGTTGAAGAATTCCTCAGCCCCAAATGTCAGTAGTGCTGAGGTAGACACCCGTTGTTGTAGACTCAACAGGCACGGTCTGATTTAATACATGCAGTGCTTCTTCAGACTGCCTCTCTGCAGGGACCCACTGGCTGGTGGGGGTAGGGGGCTGGTTTGCCCATGGAGAGTCTACACGGAGCAAATTCTGGAAGGATATACCGCAGTGTACCCATGCTTGTATCTAGGCTAGGATTAGGAGAGACAATGTTTTCCTTTATTCATACAGATTCACATAATCACGCACATGATTTTTGTTATTGTTAAATCACATATAGGGGGTGTTCCTGGTGGCATAAGGGTTAAAGTCTCAGTGCTATCAATTTATCACTGTAGCATCACTGCGATCCCTGGTCCGGGAGCTGACCCATAGGGTGCAGCAGACCTCTCCTGCCCTGCCCGCTGCTCCCCTCAGCAGTGTATTTCAGTAGATCTAACTGTTCTGCTCTCCACTCTGTCTCTGGTGAAGCCTCTCACCCCTCTGGTCTGTACCCCAGTTCTTGTATGCATAAATAAATAAAAATCTATCTTTTGAAAAAAGTACACACAGGAAGCCTGTGTAGCGCTGTGGTAAAGAACTCACACTATTTGGGGTAGCAGGGTCCCAAGTGCACCCAGCAAGTTACTCTTGGTTTTGCAAGAGTATAAGCCCTGGAGAGGGGTCTGTCCATGGTGGTGAGAAACCCAGGTACTAGCCCGCTTCTTTCTCTGTGTGGAGGAAATGCGGACTTCTCTCTGCTGGACGCACTATGAAACTGTGTAAAGATGTCAGGTATGACTTTTATTGTTTTTCCATAAATTAAAATGGTTATAATATTAAAATGCCTATGCAGATTAATTCTTAAACTCTTTTATGTAAAAGAATGCAAACATCTTATGCATGTTTTCCTGAAAGGTCTTTCATACCTTTCTGTAGATTTCAAAGCCCCCAAATAATCACTGAAACCAGTATGGACAAAGCCTTTATTTTGTTCCAAGAATGACCCTGTATCCCCTTCACACATTGCAGGCATCCTTTCACTGCCCCGACAGCTCTGCAAAGCCAGTGCTATTTTAATCCTTATCTTACAGATAAAGAAAGAGCACAGAGAGGTTAAGTCACTCATCTAAAAACCCACAGCCACGGAGCTAGAATTTGAACCCCGCTCCATCTGTCTCCTAGAGAGTTTCAATCACCATAACTCACATAGGACTTCAAAAGCAGAGAATTCAGTTACTCTTTGGGGGCCTTCTAGGTGTGATACTTTATTATTTTCCAAGAGTGTTTTGGGAATGGTGAAAGACAGTCCTATACAGCCATAAGATGTTTGAACTTACGAGTTACAACCCAAGTGTAAGCAGTGAGCAAAAGCCTCAACACTTATCTCTGCTCCCCTCATGCCCCCACCCCGCCACCCCGCAGGAAACCGGGCAGAGAAAACCCCGGACAAGCCATCAGTCCCCCACCTGGGGGTTGGAGACCTGCCTTCCATCCGTTAGAAGGCAGTGAAGGTAGCCTCCAGGAGGCGTAGCGTGGAGATACATATGTGGGATTGCAGGGATTTTAGTGCTTTAAAATACACCCCAGTTCTTATATGCATAAATAAATAAAATTAAATCTTTACAAAATAATAAAAAGACTAAGAGAACTCAAGCAGCCTGGGAGTATGGACCTGCCAGTCAAGAGAGGCTGTTAACTAGTGTGTTTGCAGTTGGTGAGACCCTAATTAACCACAAGCCACCACCCTAAATTTGGACTGTGTCTTCCATTGTGGCTCCTGGGAGGGGAGAGAGGGTGTTAAATATGTAGGTGCAGTGAGGCTCTCTGGCAGTGAAGCCTTCACGGGGTTATTACCTGGGAAACAGTGACAGCCCCAAGGTTCAGTGCCCTACATGGCAATTAATAGGAATTGGAGTCAGATGCAGTGCTGTGGAGTATTAGGGGACACCCAAAACTTCAGGAATCAAATAAAGAGTCTTTCCAGGCAATACGTTTTTTAATCAAAATTAAGACAAAATAGTCTAGCATTTTCAATAAAAGTGTTCATACAGGTTAAGGTTTAGCCAAGAGTAGAGCAGGCCACTTTTCACTTTTTTAAAAAAGATTTATTTGTGCACACAAGAACTGGGGTACAGGCCAGAGGTGCAAGGGGTGAGAGGATTCACCAGCAAGAGTAGGGAGCAGAACAAGCTGATGGGCTGAAATCCACTGCTGAAGAGAGCAACGGGCAGGCCAGGAGCGGTGGGTCAGCTCCCTGGCTGGGGATTGAACTCGTGATGCAGTCACTGTGCTTTAAGCTGTTGTGCCACTAGGGAGAAGCACCCCTTTTGCTTTTTGTTTGTTTGTTTAATTTTATGCATAAAAGAACTGGGAATAGGCCAGAGGTGTGGAGCGTGTGGATGAGAAGATTCACCAGAGTCAGAGTGGGGAGCAGAACAGGCAGGTCTACTAAAATACACTGCTGAGGAGAGAATCAGGGAGACAGGAGAGGTCTGCTGTGCCGTGTGGGTCAGCTCCCTGCCCAGGAATCGAAATCATGCTACAGTGGCTGGTGATAGATGGATAGCACTGAGATATTAACCCCTGCACCGCCGGGGATGTCTAGACCTCTTTCCACTTAAAGCCATTGCCCAGGAATTTGAAAAGACACTCTAAGCACAGCATCTCAGTAACACGGATGCTCTTACATGCCCTCAGGACCAGAATCACATCAACAAAGTTAACAATAATTCCTGCTATCATCTAATGCTCAGTGAAGAATCAAATTTTCCTGATTGTCGACCAAACTCTTTTATGGTTGATTTGCCCTAGTTGGGGTCCAGGCAAAGTGCAAACATTCCATCTGGTCTCCGTCCCCTTTGGTATGTTCTCACGGCATCGGCTTATCACAGGAACAAGTCATGAGTAACACCCCACCTTCTAGACTTGTCTGCTTATTCCTATGTGTCATGGATCTTCATGTATTTTCCCTACTCCCAGTTTTTGCTATTAATGATTTCTGCTAGAGATTCAAATCTCTGCTTTCAGGAACTTCCCGAGCCAATGATTCACAGAATTGCTATGTAAATATTCCACCTGCCCCTCCCTTGGGAGGGAGGACTCTATGGGAATAACTTCTGATGCCCAAATCTCCAGGGCTGGCTGTGTCTAACCCACAGTAGGAACTTCTTGATAATTCAGCCTTTACCTGCCTTTCCTTCCCTGTCTTACTTTCTCACGCCACAACCAGTACTTCCTGGTAACACTTGCAAGACACACGTGGGTACTTGAATTCTTATCTTAGGGCTGCTTTAGGGAAGCCCCAACTAAGACCAGGCTTAGTTTCTACCAGTCAACATTTTCCTAAGAATTCTTCATAGAAGCACATATCTCAATATCTCAAAGTCTCTTTTGCTTGAATGCTAAGACTGAGCAGGGAATCCGGAAAATGGCAAACTGGCGGTTCCTTCACAAGTTTCTTCACCAGGTTTTCGCCCAGTAATCTCATCCCCAGACCACTTACTGTTCATGTTTTAGGAGACAGAGAAGGAGATAAAACTGGCAATATGCTTTGAGCCACTGGGTCAAGCCATGCCTGAAGCTATCCTATTTCTGGACTTTCTGGCTTTTTGGCAAAGCCTTTTAGAATCCTATTTCTGTCACTTGCAACTTTGCCAGTTCTTGGTGAATACAAAAGTGGCCAAGAATTTTGGAGAGTACCAACGGAGGAAAATTCAAAATAGGCTCACAAGCCAGTAAGCCTGTCATGGACACCAAGCTCTACACAACTACCTTCCCTTGGGTGACGTCCTCGATCCTAAGGTGGCACCCCACTGCTCTGGTGAAAGGGTTCCTGGGGAAGCTGCCAAGCCAGGTGAGCCTTCTTTCCTCTTTCCTGCGTTCACCTGGTAGGTGGGAAGAGGTAGAGAGGGAAGTCTTCTCCCTGGGGGTTCCATATTTGCTTCCTGGGCCCTAAACAATGCTGCTTGGTCCCAGAGTAACCCACTTTCCCCTAGTAACCCCCCATTGTCCACCCTCCCTTCCCATCCTCTGCTAACAACTCCACCACACTCACGCCTCTCTCCTATATAACTGTCCTGTGACAGCCCAAAGAAGACCCATTTCCTTTGCCACATGAACACATCTTGACTGGCACAGAGGCCGCGGCTTAAAAGGACAGCGGCCACCCAGTCACGCTCAGCAGTATGTTTTCTCACCCCCAGTGAGAGGAAACTGTCTCTCTTTTGTGACTCCCCCAAGACCAAAGTCTCCATTTCTAAAGATTAAAAATCTTTTATGACTGTTAAAAGAGCTTTGCCCATGGGCAATTTTAAACACATTTAACAGAAGATACAGCAGACATCAATGAGTCCGGCTTCTGGCCATAAAAGCAGAGACAGTGGAATTAGCCCACCCCCGTCACACCGGCACTCCCCTCTGCTACTCACTATTTTAAATCCTAGGATCCGGCTGCATCTGGAGTACCTGCTTTCAAACACGGAACACCTGAGACATTCTCAAATGATTACTCACTTTTCCATTCCCCTGGTAAGGAAAAGAGGGGGAAGCTCTGTGTGGGGTGTTTCCACCTCGCGAAGGGTGTCATGTCCCTAACACTGCTGGGACACTGTGCCATGCACAAGCGTGTCGGCTCTGATGAAAGGATCTTGGTGCTAACTCCCCCCAACCCCCCCAGGTCCCCCCCTGCATTCTCCCCCCACCTTCTACCTCGCTGCCCTCTGAACAGACTTGAGCTTCTGTTTATGGAGGGGCCGTAAGTAGAACAGAGAGAAGAAGAGGAAACTTTAATTTGGTTTCAAACTTCAGTTCCCGACCAATTTGGAGCAGGTGGGATGACAGATCAACTTCAAAGGGAGTGTCCCCCCCACCAGCTGATGAAGAACCAGGTGTGTAGAGGAAGCATCTGGGGTCCTGATGTGCTGTGGGGGACCCTAAACTCCTGGGAAGCCCAGGACAGTGATGGGAACACAATAGAACAATGGGGTGTTGCTGCTTGGTGTCTTTCACCAGGTGTCTCTGGGCGGGACCCAAGCTACTTCCTCTCTGAGGAGGATGATCCGGGGTGTACCTGTCTAAGGTACCAGGTGACAGTCCCAGCATATAGAAGCTGTGCCGACCTGGGTCACGCCTTTGGCCGTGCACCGCGATCCTAGGAGGTAGGGAGAACCATCCCCCTCACCTTCTGGGTATGGGAACTGAGGCTCACGGGGAAGCTAAGCAGCTCGCAGGACCACAGAGCTAGGCATGAGCAGAGCCCATAGGGAAACAGCGTGAACCCTCTTTTCTCCCGCCTTCTCGCTGGGATCAGCTTCCTGTTCTAGAGATGAATTCGTTAGGGAGCTTTCAGGGCTAGCAAGACAAAGCACTGCTTCAAACTGGCGCTAACAGTGAGAGCATTATTTCACCCAAAAAGAAATCCAGGGCTGGGCAGGTTTCTGGCCCGACTGGGCAGTGCTCCCACACACCAGGGCCCAGCGCTATCCACCCCTGGGCTGTGCCTTCAACAATTACCTCTCCTGTGTTCCCAGGTTTGACCTGACACATCCAGAGAAAGAAAGGGGGAGGGGAGCCAGCTCTCTCTCCATCTCTTTATCAGATGCAAAAACAAACAAAAAGAAACCAAAGCCTTCTCTAGAAATTTCTTCTTTGAGTTGACTGGGCTCAGCTGAGCAGCTCTCCTCTGGGGACTCTCATGAGGCTGCAGGTGGGACTGTGGTCATTTGCCCATGACCGGAGCTCAGTGCCCAAGGTGGCTGAGTCCGGGGCCTCCCTGGGGATGCCCAGAGCAGCTGGAGCGTGGCCAGGCCTTGCTCTCTCCAGGCAGCCCCCTGCTTAGCTAACTGGGGCTCCCTCACAGCAAGATGATCAGACTTTTCTCAGGGCCTCGTCGTCCACAGCAAGAGACACAGCTGGGTATTACTGTATTGCTTTCACCATACCTTGTGTCTAAGGTAAATCCCAGCACCAGCCCAAGCTCAAGGGCATCGATACTGGTAGACCAGCTTCCTTGGCGAAGGGGGGTTCTTTGCAAACTAGCAACCAAGACCCCTGCCTCCTAGCACACTTGTCTAGAACAACTAGGTCTTGGAAATCTCTGGGTGGTGGGAACTCGGTCTCAGGTCTATTCCAAAAACAGTCATTGGCCAGGGAAGCGGCACGGGATGACCATGATTTGGAGGATCTCCCATACAAGGGGTGAGATCAGAGAAAGAGAGGAGTCCCCTGGCCACTAGCTCTTCCTGCCCCGATGGTGCTATGGAGCCCTCAAGGCTGGCTTTTGTGATGACCCCTTTCCCTGAGGTCCAGAGCCTCCTTATTTCCCCCAAACAGGCCAGAGCTTCAAGAACTGGAGTCTGGGTCCAGTTCTGAACTGTTGCCAACCCCCTATTGAAAAATATACCAAGACTAGGGCAAATTCCTTTCATTTTTTTTAAAGTTCAAGTTGTCTCTATGTGGCATGGGTCAGCTCGATATCAAAGTTCAGCCCATCATGTTTTTCCCTTCTGGACTCCTGTGAAACTCTCCTGTGTCCTCAGTTACTTCTGCAGGTCCCATAAAATAGATGAGAGGGGGAGAGATGGGTCTTGGGGTCACAGAATCCATCAGAATTCAAAAGACTTCTGATTGACCAGGTGGTTTGAGGCAGTCACCTCTGTGAGTCTCAGATTCTTCACCCATAAATGGTTATAACAATCTTCATCATCAATGCAGAGTTGTTGAGAACTCTGAACGGGATATTATCTGGGGTGGGGGGTGCAGTGATACTTATGGAAGAAGGGACAAGTAGGATAATGGGGAGATGGATTCAGAAGCCCTGTCTGCAGACACTGCCCCTTCGGAAATGACACCAGCTCTCCATTTCCCAGCGTCCTTATCTCTAAAAGGACAGAGTGGTAACGCAGCAAATCTGTCTGGATTGGGGGAAGTTCAGTTGAGATAAAATGTGAACGAGATGAAAAGTGATCAAATGCTCTGTGGATGGAGATACTATGAGCGAGGAAGAAAATGAAAAGCAGATTTTCGAAGTGCCTAGAATGTGGCTATGACCTGTTGATGTCTTAAGCTAGCTCCCCAGAAGCAAAACCTCAGACAAAGTTTTAAGAAAAAGTAGTTGACTTGGAAGGTGACCTCAGGGGTGGACAAATGCGGGTACCTAGTCAGGCTAGTTAATCATGTGGCTATTAGGGTTCAATCCC
The DNA here is from genome assembly GCF_000260355.1 of Condylura cristata. Taxonomy (NCBI): domain Eukaryota; kingdom Metazoa; phylum Chordata; class Mammalia; order Eulipotyphla; family Talpidae; genus Condylura; species Condylura cristata. Next base: position 16,853,846 of record NW_004567130.1, read on the forward strand.
ACTGGGGAATTGTGGCCAATGTAGACGGTCTACCCCAGCGTTAACCCGGGGGAAGGGAGCTGCAATGTCTGTATCCTCTGTCCCCACTGGTCACCGATTGAGGCCCCCCTTGGGGAGTGGACATGAGCCAATTCACCTCTGAACAAGGAGAGGAGCTGCTGTTGGCTAAAGAAAGTTCTCAAACAAAAAATTGCAGGTGCTGGCAGTCGGAGTTCAGCCAGCATCCTAAGAATGAGAACAGATGCAGCAGTCACTAACAGTTCTTCTCTAACAAAGGACTTGTTTGACAGCTCTTAGAGCTGACCTCTGACAGGACATTAGAGTGAGTGTGGCCATGGTCAGCTGCAAGGGCTGCCTACTGCCCAAGGGGTATTATCTTCTTTAGGAGGTTGCAGAAGGAAATATCGTGTTGGCCAGTGAGTGGTATCAAGTTGTCCTCCATCTTCCATGGCGACTACACTTTCTTCTTGCCATCTTTATAACTGCGAAGGGAGGGGCTCTTGGCTCATCCATGAAAGGGGATCCTGAAGGCTTCTCCCCTCTCTTAATTTCCCACTGGGCACTTGGGATTCCTTAGCAGAGAGACCCAGAGTGACTATAAACTTCAGAAGTTCATCCACTCTTTCTCGGGACAGGCCCCCCCCCCTCAAATCTTGGCTTTCATGCATCTGGAAGTCTTTCTCACCCCACCCAAATGCCCATAAACCTTTTATAGGTCTTTTCTTTGTCTCCTGCTACCTCCAGTCATTTACAACGACAATTTCAGAGATATTTAATACACATATAAAAGAATTCATGCCATGGAGAGTGAAGAAGGAAAACTCATTTCCTTCCTTCCTTTCCTTTTCTTTTAAATCTACAAAAGAACTCTTATGTGCATTTCAGAAATACCAGAAAATGTGGACAAGCAAAAGAGGAAAAGTGTAAAAGCATCCACAGACCAGGTACTGAGGGATAGTTGCCCAAATCATTGTCCATCTGTCTTTTTAAACATTCCTTGTGCATTGAGATGCATTGGGTATTTTTTTCTTTGACAATTTATACACTCACTTGTTCTTAATAAGGAAACGCTCACATGGCTCCCACTTCCAAAGCTTCAAAAGCATTGAGTGAAAATCTCTTGTGACTTTGTCCCCTGTGACTGTTTCTTAGTATAGAACAACCACTGCCATAACTTCCTGGGTTACCTGTCTTCCTTTTACATACACTGGCATGTAGGAGGCCCACTGTATGGGTCTAACTCTTTTCTTTACCAGCATATCTCAGAGATGGTTGTCCCTTTCCTCTTTTTAGTGGCTTTCTAATATTCCATGTACTGGCTTAAATCCTGATTCTCAGGTTTCTCCTGTTGGACATTTAAAATCTTTCCAATCTTACCTTACTCCAAACATTGCTGCAGTAATTACCCTCTTAGACACCTCATTGTGCACATTTACAAGTATATCTGGAAATGGAGTTGCAGAGTTAAAAAGCAGGTACAGGCCCTCCCTGGTGGCGCAGCGGGTTAAAGCACAGCACTGAGAATTTAAAGCCCCTTCCGCATGAGTTCAATTCCCGCCTGCTCCGGAGGTGACCCACATGGCGCGGCAGACCTCTCTTGGCCCGCCTGCTGCTCCCCTCAGCAGTATACTTCATCGATCTGCCTGTTCTGTTCCCCACTCTGTCTCTGGTGAAGCCTCTCACCGCCCCTGAGCCTCTGGCCTGTACCCCAGTTCTGTATGCACAAATAAATAAATCTTTAAAAAAAAAAAGCAGGTACAATGTCATTGTGATAGCGCATTTGGATATTTTTAAGAACATACCATCAAACTACTCTGTGTCCCTTTTTTAAACTTGATAATGATGATGAGATGATGCTATGTGTGTGTGTGTGAGAGAGAGAGAGACAGAGACAGAGAGACAGAGTCCTACAACATCAGGAATGCAGAACTTACTCCATTTTACAGATACGTCATTTCTATAACCCATCCTCAATTTGGAAATGGCTCTTTTCACCAGGGCAGAATTAAAAATCATGCACTGCTTTGTGGCAAATGAGAAAGCCATTTTCAGCCATGGGTTTCAATATGAAATATGAGACCAATGAATCAAAATACCAATAAATTAAGCTCCAAGGAGACTGAAATGGATTAGAAAAACCCAAGTATGAAGAATCTGGTTTTTATTTTCTAATTTTTTTTTAACCAACAAAGTATAAGAGAGTCATTCTAGGTTTTTTTTTTCTTCCCCCTAGTAAAGACTTGGTATTTTAATTTATACAGTGCAAATAAATTATTTATAAATTACATTCCTTTCTTTTCAAATAAACACCATTCCTCCAGAAATTTAGATAAATAAAATGCCATCTATTTATCAAATGGACTCTTCATGTCTAATAACCCACAGCCTAGCTAAAGGAATTGTTATCTAACAGCTAGGTCAAAAGTGCAAGAGTCCAGACTTATTAATTCTAAGCCTAGCCAGGCCATTGATTAGCTCTGTTGAGGGAGCAGGGGGAGGGAGTGGTCTGGGGAAGTTGGGCTCCCTGGGTCTTCTCTCCTCCAAGATGATACCATTTTCCCTGGCCTTGCTCGTGTGTTAAACAATGTTTGTCTAGCACTCAGATAAAAGGCAGAGGGTGAGACTTAAGTGGTTGTTAAAATGGTCAGCCCCAAAGTCATAAGAATTCCCACTGATAACCTGCACTTACAGTGACAGGGGAATTTGTTTTCTTAGGGAGGATGATTTTCCCTTTTGAATGACTGGGGAACGGGTGACCGCAAGTCCACTTTCACTTTGGGGACATTTTTGTCCCCAGAATCTTACACATTTTTAAATTTTTATCTGTTGGTTGATTTACTTTCTGATAAGACTTGAGCTTCTGAGGTGGCCCCAGGGGTTCATAGGCAGCTTGACTGGATGGCCTCAAAAACCGGGCTCAGGGATGTGGGGCTCAGGAGGTGGGTGGACAGCCCTGGACACTGAGGCTGGAAAGCTGGCCTTGCAAAAGTGCGTGAGGGTTTGGGGTCCGCTCTGGGATCAGGACACACATTTCTTCATTCGGACCCACTGACCGTTCTCTTAATTACTCCGGGACTCTCATCCCATTGCACACTGGCTGGATCACCCACGGGGCCCCATCTCCCCATTTCATGGGTGGATAAACTGAGTAAGAGATGACCCCACAGAAATTCAGGTCTGACATCCAGAATACTTAATGTTGGAGCCATATCATCTTCAGGCAGAATTAAAAAGCATGTACTTGGGGCCAAGGAAGTGACCCATATGGCACAGAAGACCTCTCCTTAGCAGTGTATTCAGTAGATCCGCCTGTTCAGCTCCCCACTCTGTGTCTGGTGAATCTTCTCACCCCCTGCACCTCTGGTCTACACCCAGCAAAAAGATAACATATATATATATGTATGTATGTATGTATGTATGTATGTATGTATGTATGTATGTATGTATGTATGTATATTACACACACACGTGTAACATTTGAAAATAATTAATTATGTCCACATACACATTAAGCACAGCGCCCCACAGCGTCTGCAGCTGAGAAGGCTGAGAAGGCAGCACGCTCAGGTATCTGTGGGAGGCGCAGCACAGTGGCTAAGCTGTCTCTTCTCTCTGGGCCTGTTTGTCCTGGAAGCCAGTGGTGGGGTGCCTGCAGCAGAGCTCTCGCTTTGGGGGCGTAGGAAGGACCTGGGTGGTGTTAAAGTTGCAGATCCTGATTCATTAAGGTGGGGTGTGCCTGGGAATCAGTGCACCGTAGGACTGGGTCCCAGGTGACCCCAACACACTCAACAGCAAGGTCATAAAGGCGGGACCGTTTTACAGGAGGCCCAGAAATGTTAATTAACAGATTGATCAATTTATGGGTGCCTCGGGTAGTTACTGGCGCCCATGGCGTTCCAGGCACAGCTCCTCTTTCTAGCTGTGGAAACTCCCCCCTCCCCCCGACTTTCTCCCAACAGTGAGCACCAGGCTTTCTGAGGCTTGTGGGCCAGGGCACCTACCTCCCCTATTCTATGAAGGGCCTCAGCAAGGGAAGGGAATAGCTGACCTTTCCAGCATGGCCTAGAACCTCCACTGCTCTGCAGTGGGGCCTCTGTCCCGCTCTCCACGGGGCCCTTCACCATCAGGATTCAAAGGCCATTTGGAATTACTTAGCCCCAGGGTCATCGGCCTCTCGCCAGCCCACTGAGAGTCCTACCATTTTCCTGCTTCAGCTTCTCTGGGTCTGTTCATTCATAATAGCAACCAAATGTCCCCCAGGCCTACAAAGTCCTCCCTCTTGCTCCCCTTGGCTGAGAGCCCCAGTAGGCTGGCCTCCAGCCACTCAGAATAACCTCTTATTGCAAACCCACCTAATTGACTTCCGCAGACTTCACCCCCTTCCTGTCCTGGCTGGGTCCTGGCTGGGTCACCAGGGGAATCTGAGCGGGCGCATCCCGGCCTTCTGTATGGCCCCACTGAGGTGAGCGGTGTGTGTACACTGGGGGTTTTCAAACCCCCAGAGCCCAGCCCCAATGGCAAGGCCGAGAGTCTTTGGGGCAGCTGCAAGGAAATGCACTTGCGCCCCACTTACAAAGAACTGTGCATGATCACCAGCGCTGAAAATGTTCTTACGGAAAAGCTTCCACTCACACAATGGAACCAGCATAGTTCATCACCCATCTCCATGCAGGCTCTGGAGGAGGCAGAGGAAAGCACTGACCGGGGCAGAGCTCAGTCACACTGCCCCCAGGGTTCACCTCTGGAAGTGCCTGGACCATCTCTTGAAGTGTATAGTAATAAAAATGCATGCACACCCACATCCAAAAAATGGAATATTAACACGCACTGACTTCCAATCTACTCTTCTCCCTTAAATTGGACTTTCATTTGTAATAATTAAAAAAAAATTGGACTTTCAGTAGCAACATCCAATTCCATTCTACTTCAGCCATCTCGTATTTTTCCCCATCAAAGTCCTTAACTTTTTTTATACTATTTTTCACTACTATGGACAGTCTCACAGGTGAATGTTTCTCCACACGTCTTCTTATTTCTTTAGAAACTTTTCTAGAAGGACAACAGTCATGGATGCACCTTAAAAATACACTGTGATGCGCCTGGGCCCCCAGTCGGTAGCTTCAGGTTAGATGTTTCTCCAAGCCAAGCCCCTGCTCTGGGCCCGGAGACTGAGCACACATTTCTCATCTTAATTCTCCCTCCCCAAACAAGAGCTTTGAGGAAGGAGGGAAAGAGGGGATGAGAAAGGGGGGAGGCAACTATGGTGGGAAGAGAAAATGACCAAGGTGAAGAAATGAAGGAGAGAGAAAGAAGAAAGAAGAAAGAAGGGAAATGGAGGGAGGAAAAAAAGGGAGGGAGGGAGGGAAGAAGGGGGGAGGTTGTGGGGGAGTGAGAAAGGGAGAGGAGGGGGAGAGGGAGGGATCAGCTAAGAAGAGAGAAGAGAGAAAGTGGGACATGGAAGAGACCAAGACAAAAGGGAGCAGTTTATCCCTGCCGGAAGCTGGACAGCAGACAAGCCCTTGGCGATCATTCATGATGCCTGGTGAATGCCTGTGAGAGGGCTGTGCTCGGACCCCTCAGGGAGCTGCCCCAGCAGCGCCCTGAACAGGCCCAAGGCCCAGGGCTGCCCTTCCCACCGGACCCTTGGGGCACAACCTACCGAGAAGCCTTCACCTGGACCTTCCTGGGTTTGTCAAGCAGACGGTTTGTGTTTCAAAACTCCACGAATAAAAACACCAACACTATTTGGTGTCTTTGCATGCGTGACCTGAGCCACAAGACACAAAAGGGACAGGTTTAGAAATGCACCAGCGCCTCTGTTTGGCGGTGGGGGTGAGGAATGGAATGAGCCGGATGATTCCCCAAACGGGACTGCAGCCTGGCCTGGAAGACCATGTGGAAAGTGGGGACCCAAACAGGCGAGACCTTGCTGGCGCCTCCACCCCAGAGCCTGTCCTCCAGGCCAAGGGAGCCCCGCGTCTCTGCCCATCTCCTGGAGACCATTTAAGGCTGTGAAATCTCTGGGAAGTGCTGCGACACCCCTGTGCCAAGAGGGATGAGCGTGTTCTGTCCCAGGACATCTGCTATCTCAGGTTGGAATGCAGGGCCTGAGCTCTCAGCTCACCCTCTCCTCTCTCTCCCTCCCTCCACGTCTGTCCCCACCCGCCACCAGGGCCTAGGGCAAAACTTGACCAGCACCACTCCCCAGGAGAGCAGCCCGCCCAACCTAGACTTCTAAATTTGTTGTTTGCAAAATCTTTGTTTACACAGCAATTTGCAATTAAAAGCCCGTATGTTTAAAAGGCATCAGCAAATTAATAAAAAGATGGAAATGCAAGGAGTAGAGCTGTTTATAAAATTTGCTATTTAAAAGAGGGCAGGCTAGAAAGAGAGGAAGGAAACACCAACTCTGAGCTCAGTGGTGGAAAGGAAGAGGAGAACCTGGGTGTTGGTGGGAGCCTGGCTGATTTGCTCTGGTTAACTTTTGTCATGTACATTTAAAGTTTTTGAAGATCTGTATTTGCTTAAAGCCTGATGGATCTGGTTCAAATCCTGCTCTTCCAGCTGCTAGCTGTGGGAGTGTGGGCACGTGACCTTACTGGTCCTTGGCTGTGAAATGAGGCCATCTATCATATCATCTGTCTCACAGGGATGTTGCGAAGAACAGAAGAGCTAAGCGTTCTTAGCAGCAAACCTGGCAAGTGTGGCTGATAAATGTTGCCCCCATCACCATCATCATCACCACCACTACTATCATCATCACCATCATCATCATCATCATCATTGCCATCACCATCATCATCACCATCACCATCATCATCACCATCATCATCATTATCATGACCATTACCATCACCATCATCATCACTTAGTATTAGTGACTCTGGCTGTTCTTCTGCCCCATAGAACCTTGTTGATTGTTTCCTAGCAGCCAGGGAACTTCCCCTGAAATGTCACTGACCGGCTGTGCTTTGAAGTAGGGCAGCCTGCCGGACCTGGGAAGGAGGGAGCCATGTGTTAGGGTCCTGAAGCATATAGATCTTCCCCTGAAGATCATTAGGCTCATGTTTGTCACATTTATTTTGAGGAAACTGGTAGGGTGAGGGTGGGCGAGGTTAATTGCTCCATGGATCCTGGGCGGCCCTGTTCTCCAGATGGAGGAGATTTAGCAGGGCCTGGTGAGAGCCTAGAGGCATGGCTGAGCTGACCAGAGAAACATGACTCCCGACCGCAGGTCTAGAGAGGGTGGGATCACCTGAGCTTTCACCCCACACTGGGCTGGCAGCAAGACCCTAATGGCATTGAAGTTCTTCCCAAACCCAGAAGGGCAGTGGACTTCATCCTGCACAGGGGCAAATGGGTGGTCTCCTCCGAGCCCACTGCCAGGACCAGGAAGGGCCACAGTGCTTGGAATTCTCCAGCACAATGAAGTCATGGGGGTAGACATGGGGTGGGGCCTTTGGGGGCCTAATTCTGTCCCATGGGCGTCAGACTCCCCCCAGCAAGCTAGCCAGGGCTTCCTCTCCCTGAGCGGTCAAGGTGCAGATGGTCCACTAAGCTTCATCACAAGCCCAGGTGGGGCAAAGCCAGGCCTCACCCTCTCAGCTGACCTTCTTATACCTGTCCTAGGCTTCCACTTCACTTTGCAAGGCCTCCCGTTGGCCATCTGCAAAAGAAGGGTGGGTCATTCCCACCTCCAAGACTTTCTCTGGGGAATGAAAACACAGAAGCACTCAGTGAGCAGAGACGATGTCGGGCTGGGGAAGTGTGGGTAGTGGTGGTGGTGACTGGGATGTTTCTGGTTACGTAACAGCCAAGCTTCTCTGCGAAATCTTCCCTAAGCCCTCCACCTTCCAAAGGAGAGAATAAATTAATCCATTAAGGTGTCAGCCTCAGATACCACAGAAAATAAGCAGGCTGGCTAAGCTGGTAGAAAATAGGCAAAGGAGGTATATATCTACTCAACGTTGGTTTTCTAACCACCGAAAAAGCTCCTTTCCACGGACCTGCCGAGCTCTCCAGATTAACAGCTTTGGCCAAGCTCATCCCCCACCCGGGCAGAGAAGGTGTGACTTCAGACAGAATGGTAAGGAAGGAGGGGGCGGAATGCGGGCCTGCGTGTGAGGTGATTGTAACCAGAAACACCTCGGCAGGCATCTCGCTGCTGTCCGGAGTGCTCGGTCGGTCGCTGGCAGGCAGCCGGGCCTGGAGCCCAAGCCGGCCCGCGGCGCCCGATCCTGCTGATCGCCCTTCCTGGGCCGGCTACCGATAGCTTATCGGACCCACTCGGGGCGCCCAGTGCTACAACCGGAAACGCGGCTGGGGGCCAGGGGTGCTGATGGCGCAGTTTCAGTCACCGTGTGTGCCAGCCAGAGTTTAAGTTCCCACTGTGGATTCCTTTGCATCTACCCGCGACCAGGTAAGGCATCAGGTGGTGGGAAGTGAATGCCTCCACCCCCAGCGAACTAAGGGCCAGTAAAAGGCGGGCATTTTTCCTTGGGGCTAAGGGTGGGGGTGGTGGAAGCCAAAGCAAAGATGTCAGGGGTCAGCACAACCGCGTGAGGACAGAGACAGGACTGGGGTGCTGCAACAGAGGCTGTGCACTCCCCAAGTTGTGTAGGAGGTACCTGCAAGGCGTGTCTGACCTTGTCACTTTCCAGAGGTGAGCGTTCTGTAACACTCCCCACAACATGTTGGGGTAACTGTGTCCTGGGGTAGGAGGATGTACTGGCTGGCTGCGGTGGTACATTCACAGTCGGAAACAACAGGGATTTTGAGCCTGAAGTCCTGCGTTTGAGTCCAGACTCCCCACTATTTCCTGTGCATGCTGGGCCCAGCCTCTTAACCTCTCTGAGCCCAGCCTCCCCTGCTTGCAGGGAGCAATTCTAATAGTGACTACAGGCTGTTGGGGTTTAATGTGCCGGGGATTTGAAAGCTCAGGATGAAATAGGAAGAGCCTCTTGTTGTTTGTTTGCTTTGTTTAGGTGGTCTGTTATTATTAGATTTAGTGTGCCGGCACTCTCTGGGGAGCCTGGCTGACTGGGATGTGTTCCCCAGGAGGGGCCCAGCTGGGATGAAGCAGGTTCAACCACGATCAAGTTCTACCCTGAGCAGGTGTCCCCAGATCCAGACCTTTGGGGAGGGACAGTGGCTGGTGATCCCGGACACGGGCTGCAGATATTAGCTCAATGAGCCTAGGAGGCCTTTAGCTGCAGTACCCCAAACAAGCAGCTTGGGACTGCACCCCTGAGAGAAGGTGGACAGAGCCTGACCCCCAGGCCAGTTTTCTCCACTGGTCCAGGGTGTGCTGAGTTCACGCCAGACCGAAGGGGTGGGGGATGGAGGCGGGGGCGGGCACAGACGGGCAGACAGACAGACGCCTTGGTGCCTGGAGGTCTCTGACTGAGAATCAAATGAGGGGCTCCTCCGCTCACTTCTCACCCAACTTTGCTCTCCAGGCAGCACTGGTCCCAGCTGGGATGATCAGCTCAAGTGACCCCAAGCCCCAGGAACACTAGGACCTCTCTGAAGGCACTGGTCATGGTTTCCCACTGCTTCTCATTTTAAGGAGGGCCATCACCTGTTCAGAGTCCTTGGAAAAATAGACAAAATTGACTATTTAAAGTGGATTTTTTTGGAGGGGGAGGACACAGAGAAGGTTCAGTGGGACCCACATACCTTCAAAAGTTAAGAAACAAGTTCCCCATCAGGAGTTCAAAACTCTATTCTTGGTGTATGGTAGAACATTCCAGATTTGTACTTTTCTCCTCTATGTGTCCTCAAGGCAGTTGACTGAGAATGAATGTTAACACACTCAGACTTGCACTTCCTGTCCAACTGCATAAAAGGAAACTGAGGCCCAAAGAGGAATTGCTAGTTGCTCTAGATCAGCCAGCCAGTTAGAGGCCAAAAGAAAGCAAAGCTCAGCCCCTTGCCTCTTACTTCTGCCCCTTCAGGATCCCAAGAGCATCATCCATCCAAATTGTGCCCAAAACCATTCCAGAAAAAGCTGTAGATTCGAGAGGCTGGCTTTTCCCTGGTCTTTGTTACTCTCCAAGGCACATGCTCAACTGGGTGGAAGGACCAGAAATTGGGCAAATTGTGCAGGCTGCCAGCTCACAACTTTGCTTTGTCCTGAATTAGCTCAGTTTTAACCTTTTCCAAGATAAGGCAATACCCAGGGGTTGACAAAAAGGGCATTTTCTCCAGCAAAACACAGCAGAGTACACAATTTTGCAAAGAGCTGCTGATCTTTGCTGGCCATACAGTCATGTTAAGATGCAGACCGGCGGAGAGAACTTTTTGGGGGACCGCCCTGTGGGTACAGGCTATCCCAAGAGCCTGATCTCCTGGAGTGTGTGGGATCGGCACACACACACACACACACACACACACACACACACAAAGACACAACTGCCAGTTACTGGCTTGGCCCCACAGTCAAAGCATCCAACATCGAGCCCAGAATTGTTGGGAGAAAAGTTCAAGTAGCCAGCCCATTCCCAGCTGAAGAACTCTTTAACACCCCGCCTCTTCAGCCTCATTGTTTATCCATCCGAACGACTCCCCTTCCCCGGCCCACTCCCCATTCCCCACCCCCACCTTTCCGAGGTCGACTGTAAAAATAAACTATTTTTCCTTCTTAATAAATCTCGGCCCGGCGCCCTCTTTTAAAGAACTAAAAAAAATAAAAAAATAAAAAAAATAAAAAATAAAAAAAAATCACTGCGCCCAGCACGAGCGAGCAGAGATTAATCTCAAGCAGGATTTATGTGGCGCGGGCATCCTCAAACAATTGGAGTCATAAAATGAAATGAGATTCGGAGGCGGGTGGGGGAGGGGGAGGACCTCGGGAACCACAAACACGTTTGTGTAGCTAAACAATGTGGAAACTCTTAAAGACCCTTTTCTGCAGACATCTTGCAGCGACGGCGCTTCCCTGTCAGCCCGCGGGAAAGGGAGAGAGATATATTAACTGAAGACACAATCTAAAATTACTTAGGGGTTTTAAACATGCGGGCAATGGGGGCGGGAGTGCTGATAAACTGTTGTCCATATTTCCTTCTCTGGGTGTATTATTTCCAAGCTATTTCACCCCCTTTACAACGTCCCCTCCCTCCCCGCCCCTTTCTTTTCTCTCTCCATTCATTACGTTGACGAGTGTGCAGTGGCCGAAGCCTGGCGCGACCGGAGACCCGCAGGATCCCGGTTTCCGCCGACGCGACTGGCTCAGTTGTGCCTGTGCGTAAAGACGCGGGTGGCGCGCGTGGCGATTGCTGCGGGGCTTAGACCCCTAGGTCCATCAGCGCAGCGACCTTTCTCAGGACCCTTCTGCCTTTACCTGTGGACTTTCTAGGCTCTTGGGAACTCTCGGAATTCGACGCAGTATATTTACGTGAGACCCTGGGCAGGGCTTCAGGCAAACCCTCGCCTCACCTCAAGCGTAAGGGCTCGGAACAGTGACGGGTCCCAGTCCTGACTGTGAAGAGCTGGCTTGTTTCTTCCCAGTGCCCGAGCTTGGTGTGACAGGACTGCTTAGTCCAGATACACAGCTCTGGCATAAGCAGACTTTCCCCAGTTGTTGAGAGGACTTGGGCAAAGTTGTCAGAGTCTGGAGAAAGGAGGGTCACCTTGGGCCAAAGCCGGGAACCAGCGGACATGACTGGCCCCGGCAGGCACCAAATTCCCCCACGAATCAGGCGATCTGAATTAGCCTACTTGGCTTCAGCTGCTCATCTGTATAATGGGGATGTCATAATGGTATGTACCCCTGATAATTGTTGGGGATTAAACGAATGGAAGGCTCCATGAAAAAATGAAGGTGGTAGGCGAGGCGCAAATGTTTTTGTAGTTACTACTTATTATGACTGAGAAGAGCCTGGCAGGGCCCACAGACTGTGCTTTTATTCTACAAAGGGGTGGGGGACATAGCTATTCAATATCCTATAAAAGATTATGATCAAGACTGAAAGTCTCCTTTCTGGACTCATTCATTGGAAGAATAAACATTCCATTAGTTTCAGGCTCTGTTCTGGGCACTGGAGACCCAGCACAGTCCTCTGCCACTGCCCGCCCCCCACCAGACCTCACTGATCTCTGGGAACCCCGGTATTGAAACTAACAGTGCTCCTTGGGTGCCAAACTCCTGCAAACTTACTTCCTGGACGCCTGGTCACAGCCAGGGCCCAGACCCTAAAGGTGGAGGGGACACACAGGTACACACGTGCACGCATGGAAAAAGTGGTAAAAGGAGGACATGTTCTCCTCTGCCGAGGACCCACGGCGCAACCCCCAGGCCTCCGGCTGCTGCTGCCGGCTCTCTCGGGGCAGGCGTCCAGCAAAACATTTTTCTGAACGTGTCTGGGCTCGCTCTGATTCCGAGTGTGAGGCAATCCCTCCGGTCCAAGCTGCCGGCCGACCCTTTATTTAGGCGCAATTCGGCGGGGTAGTGCTCGTCATCATCACTTATGTCATCTTTTCTGGGTAGTGCTGGCAAATTTGCTCCGAGCCAGCAGGGACCCTCCCCTCTCAGCGGCCCCCATTCGGCCGTCAATCCATGGGCTTGGCCAGAAAAGTGACCACCGAGATCGCCATCCTTGGCGCCTTCTGAGTGAGACCGAAATTCCAGCCCAAACTGCGAAATTTGAAATTAAAGAAAACGAAAACTTGAACATAAAGTTTGAACCGGGACTGTAAGTCCCCGACCAGTTACAAAATCCCCTATCATTTGTCACTTGAATTACCCTGGCAAATGGACAATCACCCAGAAGTTAAAGTGAATTATCCAGACTGTGCTGGATTTGCCTGCGAGGTGGTCAAAATCTGCTCTTACGGAGACAACTGTCTAGATAATTAGCAAGGGTGAACTGCCCCACGCTGCTCAGACTACCATGGCAAGGCTACTCTGTCTCCTGAGTTTTCCTGATATTTCTGGGGCTTTTTCCTTGGCTGAATTTCTGATGCCCCCAAAGAGGGAGGGAAGAGGGTTAGGACGGTCCTCTTGGAACCTCCAGGAAGGTTTCCCAAGCACTTTTCAGAGACTAGGGAAGAACCCCAGCCCTACAACCTCCAAATTTACACACAGGTTAAATTTTAAAAGTAAAGCACCTCTTGCAAACATCCAAACTCTGGATTTGTTCCCCACTTCTCCAGTTAATTAAGTATAGGGAGGAGGGAAGCTAGGCCAGCATTTCCGGTTCATTCCCTAATCTTTCATCTCCAGTCCCTCCTAGGAGGTGAAGCTGTAGTGTTGTATCAGGAAGGGCAGCAGAACAAAACAAACCTGTTTTTGTTTGTTTGCTTGAAATAACTCCCTCCCGCCGCCACGTGCCTTTCAGACCCAGGAGCTAGGGCCGTGCTGCGAGAGAGACGGGCCAGGGCTTGGGGCGATTTTGTGGATTTTTTCAGCTTCGGAAATGCCTGTCAGATCTCACCCGGTATCCGGATATCGGGTTTTCTCTTTTTTTCTTTTCTTTTTTCTTTTTTTTTTTTTTGCGGCCAAGGCGCCAATTTCTGACCCTTTGGCTTCCCGGAGGACCCCTGCAGGGGTGAGGTCTCACTCACCTTCTCCCCAGGACCCAGCTCCTGAATACAAGCACGTTGCAACCGGCGAAACCCAGCGCTTTCCTCCGGGGAGTTTTCCTGTTGGGTGCTCGGACATTTGGGACCGAAAAGGCTAGCTGGCTGGGGGCGGGGTCCCGAATCGCCGGGCGAGCTTCCCTGGGTCTTGAGCACTTCCCTGGCTCTGCATTTTCACCGCATAGACGTCAGCGTGGATGTGGGAATGTGTGAAACCACGGCAGAAAGTCCTGTCTCCCAGAGCCCCCCAGGGGTCCTTGGAGGTTGGAGTGGGTGGTTGCCCTCCGATTGTTGGGACTTTCTTGAGGGCACAGTGATCCCTTGACTTGTATAACTGCAAGAGGGGACGCAGTCGGGGCGAGCGGGTGCAGTGCACAGGGAGAAGGTTGGGTTGGGGTGCCTGAAAGGCTCATCTGTTCTTCTACTGTCCCCCAAGAGGCAGCAAGGTCTTGGGTCACAATTGTGGTTCCAAAAGACTTAACTCTTAGTTTGGCCTTTCTTAGTTTTATTTCCATTTTAATTGCTGTTCCTAACCCCCAAGCTTTAAGCATACTCTCACTAAACCTGTTCCAGTGGGGGCATCACTGGACCCCACCTACATTCACACATGTTGGGGTGGGCCTGGGAATGCAGTCATCATAATCAAGTGTCCTGAGTGGTACCTCTTCCCTCACTGGCTGCATGATGCCCACGAGCTTTGAACCTCTCTGGCCTGGGTCTCACTTTCAAGAAACTGGCAGTACTCCCCCCTCCAGGGTTGTTTGGAGAAGCCAGCCAAAGCAGCAGGCAGGATGGGGCTGGCCAGACCAAAGCCAGGTCTGAGCCCCTGGGAGAGAGCTGGAGGCCTGTCCCTGCAGACTTCTCAGCCTGAGGCTTGCAGCGTGCAGACTAGGGCCCCGCATCCCAACCAGATGGAGTGAACTAATAAAATAAATATATATTGTTGGACTGTTCCAGAAACAACAGTGATGTGTGGAATATCTTCCTAGTGGGAGCTGTGGGTGGATGTTTGCTTCTCCCCCATACCGCCTGCCCCAGGCAGTGAGAGTTCCCGCCCAAGCCCTGCCCCTTTCTCGCTGGGTAACTTGGGGCAAGTACTTTCCCCGTCTCTGTGCCTACTGGGTGCAGTGGGAGAAATGATTCTCACCTGGAAGGGTTCTTGTGTGGGTGAAATAAGCCAGTAGGTGTGTGGCACATGGCAGAGAGATTGAGAGATTCAATATCACAGCCCGTCGTAACAAACACATAAGCACAGCCTAACACAATATACACATCCTAATAGAAGGTAAACGCGGTATAATATTCGATATTACGATGTGTTATATTGTATTATAATCCCGGGCACACGTGTGCGCACTGGGAGGGACTGCCTGCCTTAGCCAGGACTTGCTTCTCGGGTGCAGTGCCCCTGCAGGACACACGGGCTTTCTAGTCCACCTTTTCCTAGTCCACCTTTTCCGCAGCGGTTGCGGCCGGCCGAGGTTTCGCAGCGCGCAGGGAGCAGGGAGCGCTTGGCAAAACGCAAGAACTTTCGTTTTCTCCTGGTGCGGCTGCCTGAGCCGGCTTGACCCGACCGGGGAAGATTTTCGGAGGCTCCAGGACGCTAGGAAATCTTGTCAGGGTCTGTGTGCTTTGTTGCGGGGCCACTACCAGGGAGACGAGGCGGTTGTGGGAATTTT
The DNA here is from genome assembly GCF_000260355.1 of Condylura cristata. Classification (NCBI taxonomy): domain Eukaryota; kingdom Metazoa; phylum Chordata; class Mammalia; order Eulipotyphla; family Talpidae; genus Condylura; species Condylura cristata. Next base: position 16,869,103 of record NW_004567130.1, read on the forward strand.
CTGTGCGCGCGGCGCGGCGCTCTCCAGGAGCCATCTGCTAGGACTGCCCGGGACCGCGCGGGAAAGGATTTGCGGGGTAGGCAAAGAGATGTCTCCAAACACTTAGCCGCGCTTTGCACACCCTCTGCTTCCCCTTCCGAAGCGGGGCGCAGGCAGAGCCCCAAAGAAAAGGGCACACTTGGAAGCAACGCACTTTTTCTTTTACGCGCCGCTTCTCTGGATTTAGCCAGCCCCAAACATGTACGCTCAGAACGACGCTCAGGAAGCGAGTTCTGCAAGCCCATTCTCTGAGCGCGGAAAGGTATCCCGCAGCCATATAATTGTCGCAGTCCTAGTCTTCTTGGCGCGAACTTGCGAACTGAACATTTTGCCGAAAGAATTGTATGCGCAGAGAGGTAGTTGTGCCCCCCAAATCATGAGCACGTGGACCCGGAATTATTTGCACATCGATAATCGTTCGCATCTGTTGTTTGCACTTTCAGAGCCGTGGATAATTTAGCATAATAATCTGAAGACAGAATCATCTTTTGCACACAAAATTATTTGCACACACGCAAATAATTCCTTATGAACACTAATGAGGACACACCCGCCGGCCTTGCATTTCTGCACAGCCCTCGATTCACACACATGCAGACCTCACGGTGAAGGAGACAAGTGAGGCTTGGCCTTTGAATCTTCCTGAGGAAAGTCCCAGAATTTAAAGCAAAAAATTTGCTACAGTCCATGTTTGTTGTTTCTGTTATTTTTTTTTCCCGACAGAGGTCGGAAAGCAGAACATTTTCTTTCTAGGAAAGACAGAGGGGACAAAGGCCAACCCACGGGTCACCCGTTTTGATAGGGGTCCAGGAACAGTTGTAGCTTTCAGTCATAGCTAAGCTCTCTGCTCGAGCTCACCACCTCCCCCAGGGCCCGAGAGCCAGGTGAGGCCGGGAGGGACCCGTGTTCTGCGCCCTGAGCGTCGGGGGAGTTGTGTTTATTTTCTAGTTATTCTTGGCCACCTTCCAGGAGATTATTTGTAGCAGCATGGGAACTTCAGGGACAGCTGGGGCCTTGGGGAGTGTCGTGGGGGTCCCTTTGCCAGGCCCCACGAGTTTTATGGAATCAAGCTCGGAGGGCGAAATTACAGGCGGAATCGAAATGTGTAAATTATAGGTTTATGTTGTAAAGAGGCCTAAACCCGGCCGCTGGAGAACGGCGGGTCGCCGGTTGCGTACTGACTCGAAGCCCAGCGCCTCTCCCCAAGCGCCGCGGGGGTCTGTGGGCTCCAGCCCTGAGCGAAGGCGGCCTGGGAGCTGGGCCAGCGCGTGGCGGCGACTGGGCGCAGAACTCTGTCCCAAATCGGTGGCCTCACCTGCCGGAGGGGGAAGGACGCTGCGGACGGAGGCCGATGACCTCCGGAGCTAGGGCGGCCGCCTCATTCCCGCAGCCTCGGCGGTGGCGGCCCTTTAGCTCTGGCTCGCTAATTAGTTTTAATCGAAAATACCTTTAAATGCCTAGCCAGGAGCGAAAGCTCGTTAAAAAGGTTAAAAGTCTGCGTTGCGGCTAAGTGGGACCGAGCGCACAGGGAAGAATTTCAGCAGCTTCCCAGTCGGGAAGCTCCGGACTTAATTCTCCTCATGATCATTATTATTTTCTGGGTCTCATCTGCTTTCAGAAAACCTCCACGTCTTATCTTCTGCCCCGCCCCGCCCCCTCCTTTTTCCTTTCCTCGGTTTCCTTCCCGTGCACTCCTCTCCTCTTTCCATCCCTCTCCTCCCCCTTCCTTCTTGTCCACCGGCTCCTGGTGCCTCCTTTCCCATTCTTGCTCAGTTTTCGCTTTCCCCCTTTTATCTCCTCCCTTTTGCGATATTTCAAGCTCTCCCCTCCTTGCGTGCTTTTCCTTTCTGTATTTACACTGCTTTCCTTTCTATGATGAGTTCTCCACTCTCTGGGCTGCCCTTGAACTTAAACTTTCTCTATTACGGAAAAATCCAACTAAAACCAGGTCTCTGTGCCTGGAGAAAATCAGAACAGGGAGGAGAACTCTAATCACAGCATCCAGAAGTCCTGCATTTGGTTAACTCCAGCCTCTCCCAGAGGGGAGAGGGGGCTGGTAGAGTACTAAGAACTCAGGCTCTCCAGAGCTAATGGGACTGTCCATTTGATGGCGTGAAATCCCCACTTATCAGCTGCTCATTATCATGCATACCAGGGTGTATGCACATCAGCTGCCCATTCTCCCCATCTTTGTTGGTGCTGAGTGCCCCAGAGAAAGCCTGGCCGGGAGTTAGCCGGCATTTCTAGAAGACAGACAAACCACCCAGAGTTAAGACCCTGAGACCACCTACCTACCTTCCTGGATGACAGATCCCCCCCCCACCCCGCCTTCTGATCCCATGTCTCCCCGTCTCAACAGCTGTTCATCCATTATTTTATTTATTAGGTAAATATAAATCCCATAAATACACCTGAATGAAAAGCGCCATGTCCCATAATGTGTTGTTGAGTCACCAACATTCATCTTCCAACTGGCTCACTTCTTTGGCTTGACAAAGAATGTGGGAATTCTACACTCTTGCCCCCTTTCTTAAGTGATGAGAATATTAACATCTGACCACTCAGCCCCAAAAGTAGCCTCCACCCCCTCTACCTTTCCAAACCTTCCTCATTAATAAAAGGTCATTTCCTCCCGGGCCTAAGGCTCAGCCTGCAGTTCAGACTAGACAGGCTGCCTTCTCTGGGCCAGAGGCGATCATAGCTTCCCTGCCAGGAGAGATTCCCGGGGGCCCTTGCTGGGGACTTGGGCTTCCAGAGTTGGGAGAAGCCAGCCCGCCCCTCAAGGGGGCAACTCCAGGCAAGAAATGCTTGTAGCGACATCACAGCTCATTTTCTTGAGCACGGGCTTCTTATGTGACTTGCTGGAATGACCAGCTAGCTCCTGGCCCTATTTGTTGCCATCTCAGGCCTAACTCTCTGGAAGCTTTGAGACCAGTGTGGAGACTGGCGACGATGGAACCAGGGTTTGCCCCTCAGTGTTGCTGAGGGGTAGGCAGTCTCCAACTTGGGTGCTTCCAACCTGCAGGGAGGGTGCCTGGGTATATCTGTCCGAAGCAAGAGAGGCACTTTCCCTGATTACACGAATGCAAAGTGACGATATTCAGTGTAGCCCGGTGACAGCAAAAGCTGTATGTGACTTGTTCATCATGAATGGGAATCTGATTGGACTAATTGATTATTGGTTTGAAACAGTGTTTTGTTTTGTTTTTTTTTTTAAAGCCATGAAATATGCAACCATGGAAAAAGCTGAAGGGACATACGGAAAAGATCTTTGGTATAGAAGGAACGGTGAGAAAATTAAAGGAAGGGGTAGGACACTTGGTATAACAAGCTGCCACCTGTGAGGGGAAGTAGTGTGTGTGTGTGTGTGTGTGTGAATATACTCACCTTGTCATCCTGCAGTCATGTCATCTTGGTCTTTGGTCAGTCACAGGTGGCTTCCCCAAGAGAGTTCCTGTGTCTGGCTCAGGTGTATAGCAGATGTAACATCTAGAGGAGTCATTACACTCCTGGGCCTTCCCATGACTGAATTCCTCTAAGAACACCTTTTTCAGAACCAACCCCCGTTGTAAAGGGACATGATATCTGTAATTCCATTTCCAGAAGGCTAATGGAATGGCTGAGGACAATTTTTGTTGTTGTATCCTCTTTCGTACTTTTTCAGCTTTTTGGTCTTTCATCTCTCACATCTAAGCCGTTAGGCATTTTTGAATGAATTGAAAAACTGACATAAGATGGTTGTAATACTCAGTGTCCCTTTTCAAAAAATTTTAAATTTACTGATGCATACAAGTGGGGAGCAGAACAGGCAGATCTGCTGAATACACTGCTGAGGGGAGCAGCAGGGGAGACGGGAGAGGTCTGTGGGGGGCCACGTGGGTCAGCTTCCTGGCTGACAGCTGACAGCAGCTGGCGATTAGCTTGATAGTGAGCACTGAGGCTTAAACCCTGCACCACCAGGGAGGCCTCAGTGTCCTTTTCTCAGCAGCCCCCTCTGCTCCCTTTTAGAAAGATGACCCTCTGGTAAGACTGGACCTAGGACTTTAAAACGTCTGATTTCACCCACACGTCAGTTCTGCCGAAGATCATCTGTGTCCCCCTTTCCCAGGTCTGCAAACTGAGACTTCCAGAGGTCTGTCTCTTTCAAATCCAGATCATGGATTTGCTAAGCCAAGGAACTACAATTTTTCAGACCCCTGCTTCACCTTCCTTTACTTCTACTTTTTTCTTTGTCCAACTCTTCTAGCCTAAGTGCTACCTCGTAATTGTTGTTCCTACCCCTCAGCCACTGCTAGATAAATGAAAATAAAATGCTAGAAAGAGAACTGCTAAGCCTGGACCAAAGCAGGTCAGCTGGTTCATGGGAAGCCAAAGACCATTTGCCAGAGGCATGGTGCAGGCGGCATGGTGAGCTGGGTTGGCGCTGCAGACAGAGGTAAGACCGGAGCACTGTGTTGGCTGCTCACAGGAAACCCTCCCCAGGACTTCAAGCTTTGAGAGGAATTTGGTCCCCAGTCCTGTCCCTTTCTCCAGCTCCTAGTGCAGGTCTCATAAATCCTAGTGGGTCTCCATTCCAGAGTCAGCACTAAGCCCTGAAAGGTAATGGGGTGTGAGAATACGGCTTGGAAAAATTCTCGGATAAGATCCGGATGTGGTACTGGGATTCCTGTGTAGAGCTCTTAAACATAGGAGCTGGGGCTGTTACCCAATTTCCTCTTATCTGGGATTGGGCTTCTGCATGTGATGCCTCAGACTTCAAATGCATTCCTTCACTACCAGAGAAGCCCAGGATGATGCCAGGCCTCGGATTTTCTCAGCAAATGGGATTAACTCATAGCCATGTCAGCAAATCACAGATAGCCCTCCAGCAAATAGGATCTCCAAAGTACTGCACACCCACGGTACGGAAGAGGCCTTAGTTTCATATCTACTTGTTTAGTGTAAAAGGTAGCTTCAAACCCTGTTTGTTAAAGTTATACAGCGAAAATAAGTCTCCGTCTCAGCTCCTCTCCCAGATTCTGCAGTTTCCTTCTCCCTAGGCAGTTCTAACTGTGATCCCTCTCTTGCATATTCCCTGGATATAATCTATGCATAGTTAATTTCTTCCATTTGAATGGTAATACATAGCCTATCACCTGCCTGGTGAGCCCTGGTGCCAGGATCCACATGCTGGTTTCTGACTTTTTTAGCTCTGTGACCTTGGGCAAGTTCAAGTCCATTGCCTTGGTTTTCTTATCTGTAAAATGGGTTGAAAAACTTGTACTCATCTTAAAAGTTTCTTATGAGGGTGGAGTGGGGAATGGGATTAAAAAATGGGGGTGGGAAGGGGAAGTGCATGGGACTGACTATGGTGGCCCACGGGTGATCTGGTGATGGAAAGCCCATGGGGTTTGCAACTGAGATGGAAAAGGGCACAAAATGATGCAAAAATAAACTATTATAAAAAAATTGTTAAAGAAGTTTCCTATGAGGATTAAACCTGATCATAGCATGCAGATAGCATGCAGTGAGCACTAGCTTTTACTATTAGAATGAATGATAAATAATCGAACAATAATTAATGATGACCCCATTTTCCTTCACGGGGCCCTTCTGGTTACATGTCTTAGACCATTGCTAGAAAAAATGACTGAGGAATTGTTATCACCATCAGAGGAAGTATCTTACAATTTGCAACCTTCAGAAAAATCCTCTATTCTTGGGTCTTCCAAATAGAGCGATAAGATGGCAGTGCCTTTGTATGAAATGAACTGGCATTTTTCTTATTCATGTTTCATGGGTATGCGCCTGTGATAGCAATGATGGAAGTGAATGTCTGGGCCCAGAAACTGGCCACTGGGAATGTGGGTAGACCTCCAGTAGGAAGGAAATTTGCATTAAACTTGAAAATGTCTGTGGTCATATTAAAAAGTAGGATGGTATTTATAAATATAAGGCTGTTTCAAAGCCTATAAACTGTCTGTTGACTTTGGAAATGATTTCTTCTGGATAAAAACTCAAACCCTTTTATAAATGTGTTTGAGCATTGTTTGTTGAAATTAAATCCTATCTTTGCATAAATAAACTATTTGTGTGGCCATTGGGAGACAGTATTTCTCTGCATTCTTTTAGGAGAGCTTGCAGGGAGGCTAGGGTGGGCTTTCTCAAAGCCAGGGTCTGCATTTAGGGCATCTTTGAAAGTTTCTTTATCTTTTGGGGACACTAAGGATTCAAGGTTCTTCCCTGGAGGTGTATTTTGAAAACAGTTTCATAGTTCCCTGCAAAGGTCATTGTACATTTGGATGGAAGTGATGCTTTTCTCTCGGGTCATTAGCAAGGAAAACTATCTCTCCTCCTGCCAGGAAAGAAGCCAAAAAAAAAAAAAAAAAAAGGGTAGTGAGATCACAAAGAGGTTCAGTATGAGCTTCTCATAGCAACAGAAACAAAAACTTTGTGGGCTTTTTCTCTTTACACTTGGGAAAAAAATATTTAAATACAGAAATGTACATAGGTTAATCTATCGAATATTGTGCACAGAAAAAAAAAATAAAGCCCACATAATAACACATGGTCTTTACTTTGCATTTTTCCTTTTAACAACAAACCCAAAATATTGTAACATTGAAGAGCTTTTCCCTTTTGGGACCTCCTGTGTCTTCTTCCTAACCTCCTAGGTGACCACTATCATCATTTTGCTAAATATCTGCAGTCCATATTCTTATACTTTATAAAATGTGTACTTGGCCATAAAGAATACAAGATTTGGTTTGCATTTTTTAATTGGTGTGGATTTTGTATACAAACTGTAATTTGCTGTTTTCACTCAACATTATGTTTCTGGGGTTAGTTTATCTCAGTCATGGAAATAGCACTGCAAATGCTATATAGATACACTTCATTCACCTTTGTTGCTACATTTCAATCACTATAGCAATTTATTGTATTATATAATCACTATCTATATTATATGTGCTAGACCATCATGTTAGATAGTAGCCAAAGCAGGCATAACCCCCTTCCTGAGGCAAGCACTGTGCTGGGCAGTTTATACACTGTGTCCACTTAATCCTCACACTTGAATGTTACCATGGTTACCCTTTTCCCCAAATGAGAACATAAGAGGTGCGCAGTGTGTATTGGCTGAGGCTGGGTCACTTTGTCTGTGGATGGATATTTAGGTCGTTTCCTTTTTCCCACCACAATAAACGCCAGAGCAGACATCTTTGAACTTGCTTTACTATGCCAGTAACTTTTCTACATGTAAGAGTTTCTACGAGGAAATGCTGCAGAGGGTGGCTGATGTTGAGCGTGTGTCAGCAGACTTCACTCGGCTCTGTGTCATGCTTGTCAATGCACTGCTGAGCAGTGGTCATCTTACTGGGCCACTTGTGTGTGTTAGTTTGTTTTGTAAAATGGGGACTTACAAAGGTTGGGGTAGGGTTGAAGGGGAGCGACATGGGGTGAGTCAGGAGGAACCAGGGCAGCTCGGGTCAGGAAGAGCATCCCTGTGGCATTAGGCGGAGTGGGCCAGACTCATCAAAGTTGCAAAACAACCCCCAGGACCCAGCCAAACAGCTCTTCTCTGTTGTCTCATTTATAGGCTTGAAAACAAGCAATAGGAACTTGTGTTTATTTTTTACGTCAAACCACACCCAACAATCCAAAACGGCAAAATAAAGCAGAAATTTGGAAAATCCAGTGGTTCCGAGCATGCTGTGGGGTGCTGTGTGACCCCCAGCGATTAATCTGATTTTCCTGGTTGTTGAGCTTTCCAGGTCTTAGGGCAAAACAATCATACTTTCTTGCCTTGCAACCAAAAAAAGTTATTGACACAGAAGGGTGGTGAAATCAATTGGATGAATTCTTTTTGAATTTATGGAGAATAAACAGACGGACACATATTTAATATTAGTTTTTGTACCTTAGATTTGGCTGAATATCTAACAACCATTTTTGTTGTTGTTGCAAATACTTCCAAAACATTTCAGGAAACTTTATCTTAACCTTTGAAATTGGTTTTCCTTAGGAGATAAAAGGGAGCATAGTATATTAACGTGTTATGGAATTTTTCTCTTTGCTGTGCCAACTTCATGAAAATATTTAACATCTCTTCGTTTGCCTACATAAACTGACTTAAGTTGTAGAAAGAAGAGAGGGAGAGGAAAATATACAGACACAATTCCAACAAGCAGTGGTTTTGCAAACAATTGGTTACTTGATGAGATTCAATGAGTTGTTTTCAAAACATCTGCTGGACCAAATCCCTGTCTTTGTCTGTCTGCTCCGGGGCCAAGATATTAAAGCTCTAACTAGTAGTGTTTAAAATTGCTTCAATCAGTTATCGCTAAATTCAACTTCTTTTTATGTCAAAAATAGCTCACTGGTAGCTTGAGTGAAGCCAACTGGCTTCTCTTCAAAATGGTTTGTCTGAGGTTTGGGGGCCACAGGAAATGCTTCGGCCCTGCTCCTAGCTGAGACCCCATTGATGTACCTTGGAGCGGGGCCATTTTCATTTGCTAATAAAGCCCTAGAATCCAGTGTGAAGAACTGATGATAGATGCTGGCGGCCGCTAGCTGTGGGGGAAACAAGACGACATCTTGAAGGGGAAGGGAGAAAATCAGACTTAAACTTAACAGTGGCCGAAAGCTCTTCCTCCAGCCAAGTCCTAATGGAATAACGACTCCCTGACTATCCCAAAGGCTGATCATGTGGGAATGTAGGGCTGGGGGCGAGGGAAAGAGACAGCACAGAAACCAGGAGAGGGAATAGATGTTTTTTCCTCTGTGTGAACCAGGGAGGAGAAGAACGGAGAATGGGCATTATTCAAAGCAAGAGAGGGAGTTTGCATCCTTTGGTGGGGAAGGGGTTAGCAGGTTTTAATTGTGTGTGAGGGTCATTGTATCACATTAGATAGAGGGACACTTATTTTCATGATCTGAGGTTAAATATCTTCAGGAGATGTGACAGGTGTCCGTCTGCCAAGGGGTGGACTGTGTTGGCTTGGTGACACGTTGTGTGAATGTTTGTATTACGGAGGTCATTGCCTCCCAGATTTCAGTTATTGTCCAACTTGCCTTCTGATTTTCATCATATCCAAGACTGTTGGCTCCACTTGCTGTTTGATTCACTTTTCTAAATCTAAATATCCACTTTGGGCTTGTTATAAACAATTGTGAGCTGGCTGGGCTGGTCTTCTTTAATGTAATGTCTATTACCATGAGTATAGAGTTTCATTTTTTAAAGATTTATTTATTTATGCATACAAGAGCAGGGGGGGTAGAACAGAATGGGGTGCAGAGTGGGAGGCGGGTGAGAGCCTTCACCAGAGACAGAGTGGGGAGATCTACCAAAATACACTGCTGAGGGGAGCAGCAGGTAGGTCAGGAGAGGTCTGCTGTGCCATGTGGGTCAGCTCCTTGGCCGGGGATTGAACTTGTGTTGCAGTGGCTGCTGATGGCTTCATAGTGCTGAGACTTAATAGTGCTGCACCACCAGGGAGGGCCCACGAATATATATGTGTGTGTGTATGTATAAGTATTATACATAATTAGCACGTGTTAATAAGTATTGTATATTTATACATGCACACATATACATATATACACATGCATACACACACACACACACACACACACACACACACACACATATATATATATACATACATACTTATTGACCTTACTTTGTGAAGTTATCTGGTTATAGCTAAAATCATCTTCAGGAGGTCAGAGTCTAGAATGCTGTAGGATTGCTAAGAACACAGGCTTCAATGTCAGACTTGATTTAAATCTCAGCTCTCACATTTAGCAGCTCTGCAACTTTGTTCAAATTACTTAGTCCTATTGTGCCTCTTCCCCGTTAATAAAATGGGGTCATTCTGCCATCTCTTTGGCCTTTCTGGAAGAATTAAGTAAGGTCAGGTATGCCCACTGTCCTGCAGGGAGCCAGTCATGTAGCAGGTACTTATGTCTTCCAGTTCATAGAGTGAATCTCTAACTTCAGGCACCCCAGAGAGAGATTGTACTTGGGAACAGACCTTTTAAGGAGGTAATTAAGGTGAAACAAGGTCTTGGCAGCAGGTTCTCATAGGACTGGCGTCCTTATAGAAGAGGTGACCAGGATAAGACCAAATCACGGAGGAAAGACCCACGTAAGGCCCCAGGGAGAGTGTCCTCAGAAGAAGCCAGCTCTCCTGGTTGGACTTCAATCTCCCACACAGAGAAAAACAGCATTTCTGTCATCAAATCCCCCAATCAGGAGAAGGCCCCCATGAGGTGGTATCCAGTTATAGCAGCTCCATCAGAAAGATATCTGCACACGTACACAGAGTGTAGATCCAGGGAAGACCCAGTTTACAGCCCTGGCGGGGAGTCACAAGCCATGTGTCGTTAGCTCCATGTATATCCAAGAGGATGGCGCAAAGCTCTAAAAGCAACAGTGACATCTAGATTGAAGCAGAACTTTCTTGACACATCCACAGAAATGCTGTCATCCAGGAATGCAGTCATCACACAAGAAGTGTGATGACTCATCCCATCCCAATTTTGAGCTAAGGATCCTAGCATTCTGTGCAATGCACATCATTTTTAATCAGGCTGAAGGTTCTAAGGAGCTTCTGGCCCAGAGTCATATTCAAGATGTCAGTGATGCTCTCTCAGGCCCCAGTGATGAATGTTTGTCCAAGGATCTGTTTCAGCTCCTCTCTCAGCCAGCGTCGGTGACTCTCTACTTCATGATGGCCCAACTACACTCGCCATGCTATTTAATGAATTCCAAATGTGTTCCTTAGTCGTTATTATGCACCAGTGCCTTCATTCACAACAAGTTCTGGATGTAGTTGACTAGGTAGAACATGCAATACTCTTCCTGGCTAAGGAGATACTTGGTGATTTCACCAAAATAGACTCGGTGTCAGTGAAGACTCAGGGAGGTGGGCCCACTTGGGCTCTCCTGGGAAGATTAAGAAAATGGGTAGGTGGGGACCAAAGAAGAGGCCCTTTTAAGATATATTTTTTTAAGATTTACTTATTCATACAGAACTGGGGTACAGGCCAGAGATGCGGAGGGTGAGAGAGTTCACCAGAGACAGAGTGGGGAGCAGAACAGGCAGATCGACGAAGTACACTGCTGAGGGGAGCAGCGGGCGGGTCAGGAGAGGTCTGCCGCGCCCTGTGGTCACCTCCGGGGCAGGCGGGAATCGAACTCATGCGGAAGCGGCTTTAGATTCTCAGTGCTGTGCTTTAACCCGCTGCGCCACCAGGGAGGGGAAGAGGCCCTTTTAAAAAAATATTGTAGGGCCCTCCCTGGTGGCGCAATGGGTTGGGACGCAGCACTGCAAGCCGGCTGCAGCTGCTTCAGTGTGGGCTCAATCCCAGCCCCAGAGGTGGTCTGCATGGCGGGGCAGACTGCTCCTGACCCGCCTGTTACTCCCCTCAGCAGTGTATTTTGCTTACTCACCTGCTCTGCTCCCCACTCTCTCTGGTGAATCCCTTCACTCTCACACCTCTGGCCTGTCCCCCAGTTCTTGCGTGCATAAATAAATAAATCTTTAAAAACGTTATTTTCTTACATCATTTGATCCCGTGGCTGTCCCACCACCACATCACCGTGAACCATCACCACGTTCCCTGGTTTGCCGCCTCCTTCCTCCGCCTTGTGCCTCTGGCCTGGGCCAGCTTGCTAGTTTCGACTTTTTCTTGATCTTTTGTTTGGCTTCTTTATATTCTACATATAAGTGAGATCATCTGGTCTTTATCTGTTCCCTTCTGACTAACTGAAGCTAGCATAATCAGTAAAGGAAATGTTTTAAAGGGGAGGATTTTATCATGGAAATTGGGACATGAAAGAGAGTGTTGGCTTCAGGTGTATTTTCTTTAAAAATTTATTTATTTATGCATACAAAAACTGGGGTGTAGGTCAGAGGTGCAGGGGGTGAGAAGATTCACCAGAGACAGAGTGGGGAGCAGAACAGACAGTTCCACTGAAATATTCTGAGGGGAGGAGCAGACAGGTCAAGAGAGGTCTGCTGCAACATGTGGGTCAGCTCCCTGACTGGAGATTGAACTCATGCTGCAGTGGCTGCTGATTGCTTCATTGGGCTGAGACTTCAACCCCTGCGCCACCAGGGGGCCCAAATCCCCCAACATTTTTAGAGGGCACCAGTTGTGCTGGCAGATGCCCATCTTTTGGGGTATGTCTGATGTTTCCACTTGTGTAATGTTCCAGGCTGTGGCAGGAGACAACTTTTCCACCATGCACCCGTATGGCATTGAGGTGTCTGGCTCGGGGAACTCCATGGTGGTGGGCCTTAGAGGAAGCTGATCCACATTTCCTGTGTCCACTGGCTCATCGTTTCATGCTGCTCACTGGCTAAGCCTTTGTGGGTGCTGGATTTTCAAAGACTGTATGACTTTTGGGAGCAACCTGGAACCCACAAACCATTTTAGGTCACTAGGCATGTTTCCATAAGCCTGCTTACAGGCCTGATTCACTCTTCAGATTTGTCCAGAAAAGCAACCTTTCTATAAAACATAAAGGTTTTTGGTTTCTTTTATTTAACCATTTTCATGCAAACTAGTCTCGTTGTCTGAATTTATTCCATACCCTCTAATTCACTTCGGTAATGGAGGTTTTACTCATAGGCTATACTTAGGATAACTGGGGTGGAATCCTGAAGAGATTCTTTACAAATTCAACGAAATCACTTCTATTCTATGTGCCTCGGTGTTTTCATCCATGAACAGAAGATAATACTAGTGTCCATTCGTGGGTTGTTGTGTGGGTTAAATGTAATCTAAAGTCAGCGGAATGTTTAGTAAATGCCCGATGGAGTGTGAGTGGCCAGATCCCCTCTGTGTGTTGAGCTCTGTGTGTGTGTGTTTATTGACCTTTTATTTGCTTTGCATATAAAACCTCACCTGGTTCTTTCCAGAATAGCAGAGGTTAGGGAGGAAGAAGCTGATGCTGTGTGTCATGTTCATTCATACATATGTGTCTGTGTGTAGGCACCTATACGGATAGATACATGTGATAGGTGGTTGAGCAAGTGACGTTAGCACATGTTCTTCTCGAACGCAGGGATATTTATATCAGTCATTGCTGCAACCTCAGCATCATTCATAGTCCTGGGCCCACAGTAGACGCTCAGCCAATATTTATTTGAATTACAAGCCCCTGCTTGGTAGCCCTGAAGGTTGATCTTGGACTAAGATGGAGTGACAACATTCAATGAATTCCAGCTCAAACTCAGATCTATGTCTGTTAAATTGCTTTCAGTTGAAATGAGTGGAAAAGAAGCTCAGCTCAGATGAGGGGGAGGGGTGCTGGAGGTGGGGGGTGCGGAGGGGGAAAGGGGCAATCACTAATTGCCGACAGCTGAGCTGAAGGGGGAGCTGAGGGAAGAGCCATGGACCAAAGCCTGGTTAAATTCAGTGCCCGGGCTCCTTGATGTGATTCGCCTCTTACTGTGCTGGGCATCCCACAGGCCAGCCTCATGCTCACTATCCCCCTACAGGGTCGTTGATCACAGTTTCAGCTTTTCAGATAAAGTTGCTGAGGCTGAGACAACCCATTCAGACTTGGCTTTATTTCCCATTAAAAGGCTTTGTTGTGGATTAAGGGCAGCAGGTTTTCTCAGTTCTACACATGGACCCCAGGGAGGGAGAAGGGTAATTCCACTGCATCTGGATGCCTGCTGGGGTGTGCTAGGTGTGTACACGAACATCCCGCTAATCCCTTGGGAAATGCAAGCAGCTGGGGACTGGGAGTGCACCATTTTGTAGAAGAGGAAACAGACGGAGAAGTTGAGTAACTGAGACATTGGAGGCCCACGTCTGTCTGTTTACCCCAAACTAGACCATAGTAATACCCTTACTGAGACTCCTTTGAAAATGTGCTTTGGCATGGGGAATCTCTTTCCTGCTTCTCCTGGTCCCCACCCTGCCACACTCCTGCAACAAGCCCTTGGCCCAAAGGTTTCCACATCACACTTGAACCCACTAAAAGCATCACCATCCCTTCTGCTCCATGTCAGTGCAATGAAACGTCATGCAGGACTAGGAGGCTGCAATTTGGGGGTTTAAAGAAATAGTCCCAGGCTCCAGGAGTGGCACGTCACTGCAGCTCTGGGGTTCCCAGCAGGTGAGGCTTGGGCAGCCAACTAGTGCAGTGACCACCAGCTTCTGTGCTGGCAATGATTTTCAGTGGAAAGTAGATATGCACATAGATGAAAGGTTTGATTACAGATTGCCCAGTCCTAAAGCCAACCACCTTGACTTATTGCCTTCCTAACCCAATAGGAGACATTAAGGTTGACGCAGGGCATGGAAGAGGTGCTAAGGCTTTATTACAAATAAGCTGGCACTGATATTTCTAGGGAAAGAGGATGTGGTGCCCAGGATCTATGTGGGCTGTTCAAACATCTTCATTAAAGTGTAAGCTGTTCCTGGGGCTCCCCATTGGCACGGAGTTCAAAGCCTCAGCATTATCAAGTTATGGCCACTCACTGAGAGGCCTGAGTTCAATCCCCAGTCAGGTTGCTGACCCACAGGGCACAGCACACCTCTCCTGTCTCCCCGCTGCTCTCCTCAGCAGTGCATTTCAATTAATCTGCCTGTTCTGCTCACCTCCTCTGCCTCTGGTAAATGCTTTCAGCCTCCACACCTCTAGCCTACACCCAGTTCTTGTATATAAAAATAAATAAAATAAATCTTGGCCTTCCCTGGTGGTGCAGCAGTTCAAAGCACAGCAATAAGAAGCTAAAGCCCCTTCAGCATGAGTTTGATACCTGCCCCAGAGGTGACCCACATGGTGCAGCAGACCTCTTCTGACCCGCCCGCTGCTCCCCTCAGCAGTGTACTTCGTCAGTCAGCCTGTTCTGCTCCCCCCTTTGTCTCTGGTGAATCCACTCACCACCTCTGCACCTCTGGCCTGTACCTTAATTCTGTGTGCATAAATAAGTAAATCTCTAAAAAAAATTTTAAAAAAACGAAGTTGTTTCCAGGAAATTACTGAATCCCTGACATGCAGAGGTCAGTCCTGAAATTATCTGGACTTCAGATGTGAAAAAATGGGGCTCAAAGTTGCTAACCTACTGAGGTCACCCCTCCTAACTCTCCATTTGGGATGGGACCCCAGATCCGTGGACTCCAAACTTCGTTGTTCCCGGTTGACATTGCACCTTATTTTCTCTGAGTAACTTTGTTGCATTCTCCTAAAGCCAAGGAGTGGAGCCTCAGACTAAGCCCTCCAACCAGGGTGACGTAGGGAGAGGCAGACCCAGACAGAAATCATCAGTTCGCTTGGTGTTTTGCCTCTCTTTCCAGAATGCCTGCCTGCTTGCTTGCCTTATCGGCCTTGCAGTGGAGCTTAGCGATCGGATTCTCAGACTGTGTCCACAGGTCTAGACATAATCTATGGGTGAGCCCCCCTTTGCGATGGGTTGAATTGTGCCCCCAGAATTCATATGTTGAAGTCCTAACTCCCTACTTCAGAACATGACCTTCTTCAGAGCTAGGTCTTCACAGCAGTAATTAAGTTAAAATGAGGTCATGAGAGTGATATGACTGGTGTCCCTTTGAAAGGGGGTGTTTGAAGACACATCCACAGAGAGCACCAGGTGAAGAGGAAGACAGAGATGGAATGATTGATCTGCAAGGCAAGGAATGCCTGAGATGGCCAGAAGCTGACTCAAAAGCGGGAGAGAACATGAGATAGAAGTCACAGCCCTCAAAAGGAACCAGCACGGTGACACTGTGGCTTCAGACTAGTCTCCAGAGTGGCCTTTTAAGCTGTTCTGCCCAGGCCACTGTTGGGGCAGCCCTAGGCATGTGGAACAGCCCTGTAGGCCAGGGAGAGACAGAGACCTTGAAAAGAAACTTAACCCAGGCTCAGGAAGCAACTTCTCCAGTGACCACATCTGGGCCTTTGGAGATCAAGGGGGTCCAGAATGGCTCATCTCAAACTTCCCTTCACCGGTGAGGGTCCGGTTTCCTGCCTGGAAAGGCTGGCATGGGTTTTTCCATCTGGGGGTACAGATGCCACACGATGTGTGTCCATGCAAGCATTTAGAGATACTTAACTAGTCTGTCGTTTTAGTTATAGGTTTAGTATTAGACCAACATCTAGCCAGTGATGACACTAATTTAAGCACAATACCTAATAAGATCTATTTCGGAGTGACCTGCTTGGTACCTTTCATTTATTATGTTATTCATACCATCACCGGGTGCTGTTACTGCAGTCCTTTTTTTACATGTGAGAAAATGGAGTCTTTGCCCATTTGGGCAGGCTCTCCCCTGGGGTGACAAGATGGTGACAGAAACAGTCTTTTGGTCTCTACCACGTTCAGTAGAGAGGACAGTTCCCCCCTTTAGTTCCGCTGAAAGTCCCACACCATCCTCTGATTGGATAGAACTTGGACACATGTCTGTTGATGAAGCAATC
Organism: Condylura cristata; assembly: GCF_000260355.1. Taxonomy (NCBI): domain Eukaryota; kingdom Metazoa; phylum Chordata; class Mammalia; order Eulipotyphla; family Talpidae; genus Condylura; species Condylura cristata. Next base: position 16,885,565 of record NW_004567130.1, read on the forward strand.
ACGGTGGCTGTGGTATGAATATGTAAATAGGTCCTCTATTGGGTAAAGAGTGTGAGTATTGGCTTCAGGGTTTTCTTCTGCTGGGCAGTGGGGGTGAGGAGGAGGGGAGGAGATGCTCTCAGTGGTGGATAATTTGTGGTTTTCCCCTGAGGCTCTTACTCATCCTGTTTCACTAAACCCAGGTCTGTGTGCTTTAGGTTAGCCGGGAAATGGCTTCAGTGTAGACCTGGCCTCACAGGAACCCTCTCTGTCTTCGCCCGTGCCAGTTTCCACGGAGGGAAGACAGCAGTACCAGTCTGCTTCTGATGCTTTAAATAACCAACCCTTGAAATTAAATAAAACCTTTGAAATTTTGCAGCTGGAACCTTGAAATACCTTTCACTGGCAAGAACTGAACGGTACAGCTCAGGGTTCTATCAGCCATCTTCTGCTGCCGCAGCGTCTAACAATGGTGTGTATATTAACCTGGGAGGCTGTGGGGTAACTGAGTGACTGACTGTTCCCTGGGGCTTCCTTGTGTGTGTGTGTGTGGTCAGCAGGGGTCAGCTGCCATCAGTGAGGAGATTTTGCTGACCTTGGCTGAAACCAACACTGGCTCATTCTTATTACTCAGTAGAGCACTGATTTGCATATCCATCAGAGAGCCACAGGGACTGGTTCAACAACAGACACATGTCCAGCTGTCTACGGTCGGTGTGGGATTTTTGAGAGCATATTGGGAGGAGCTGACCTCTTTCTACTGGACTTGGGCTTTTAAGAACCAAAAGGCTTTCTTCTCTGGGGCCTGGACTGAGACAACTGCATGGATTCAGCTAGTGTCTCATGCTCCAGCAGGCTGGCTCTGGCTTCCCATGGAGAAAGTAGAGGGCCCACGTAGAAATGAACAAAGGCTGATGTTGGTCACTGCTCTACTGGCCACAGCAACTCACAGGGACCAGTGCAGAGTCAGAGTGTCAACTCCAGGGTGTGGGTATCAAGTCGTGTGCAAAACGGGGTCATTAAATCCAATCAGTTCTACAAATTTGATCTTTCAGTTGCTGATGAGGGGTAACTAAGAAGCGAGAGCTAGAGTTAGCAGGAAGACGGAAGACGGGATGCTCTCACGACTGGTCCCCTGCTTGGGAATGGCTGATGCCAGGACTGCCAAGGCAGGAGTCCCCTGGGCACCACTTCTCCTCTCAGCCATTCACTGGATGAGCATTATTTTGTCCCTGGGGGCTGGTGGTGTGTGTGTGTGTGTGTGTGTGTGTGTGTGTGGGTGTTGGTGATCAGGCCATTGTTCCTGCCCCCACGGGGCTCTCTCTTATGGAGATCAGACTTCTGGAAGTCAGTGAGTACACCTTTGGTTCTTGGCAGAGAATGGGGGTTGGGGGGTTGCCTGGCGGCCTCTCCCCCAACAATGCCATTACAAAGGACTGTCCCTCAAAACAGGGCGGGAGGGGGAGGGAAATGCACAGGATTATGGTGATAGCACACGGGTGACCTGGTGATGGGAAACCCTCGGGGATTACAATTGAGATGGGGAAAAAAAATGTACAAAATGATGTAAAAATAAACTTTTGTAATAAAAAAAAAAGGACTGTCCCTCCTGCCATCACACCCCAGACTCAGCCAGGGCTCTCTGGACCCTGCAGACCTGGTCTCAGGCATTTCTTCTGCCCAGTTTCCCCACCTCTGAAACCTTTAGTGGGAAGAGGCCCAAATGCTTCCTTCCAGTGGACCAGTCACATGTGTGAGGAATGAGTCTGGGTGTTCCTCTTCTCCTCCCACCATCCGCGGTGTCTTCCATGAGGCCTGCCTCTGCTGAGGGGAGATTGGCATCCTGCTCCAAAGTGTGCTTCCCAAGCCTCTCCATGCCCAGGAAGCTGTGTGACATCAGCCTGGCACCTGAGGCGTGTGTTCTGATGATACTCAGGGTACAGACGGAGAACAAGGTGGTGGTGGAGAGACCATTTCACACTTGTGGGAAGTGATGGGTGGGAGCATTCTGAACCTCTCTGTCCATTAGCTGCTCTATTCTCTCTTTTCAGTTTCTAACCACAATTCAGGTTTAGATCTGCTCTATTCTTCAATACAAGAAATGTCATTATGCATGTAATACAAGAAAGTCCTTCTCCATGGGCCCAGGAGAAAAATGGAGGGACATGTGAAGAAAAATCAATTTGAGAAAAGCCCAGAAAAATGCCCCTCAGAGCTGCTTTTTCTTTAGCTTTCTGAACCCCCCCCCCACGAGGAATCCTCTCTTCCTCCCTGAGCCCAGGAGTATCTGCCCAGAGAAAACAGGGGTGCAAGGGTGGCCACAGGCCAGCCAGATCAGTGAAAAACAGCTTTCTTTTTGCCAGTGACGGGCCCACACTGTGGGGGCATAAATCCTTTCTTTTATTTATTTTTTATTATTACAGTTCAGGCTCTAGCATGGGCCATAAACGGATTTAAGAGGCTGCCAGAGTGTAGAATTTAATATAGTTGGCATCATTAAATAGTGGCATAGCAAATCCACTTGGGGAAGGCCGGACCCCTCCGTCACCGCCACCCCGTCCCTGCTCCCCCTCCTTCTGACTGAGCAAGTCCTCCAGTGAAGGTTTTCTCACTGAGGGGAAGGACAGAGCCCAGAAGGCCAGGGAGGGCGTCTGCAGCGCTGGTGGAGAGGACACTGGGCAAATGACCAATTAGGGATACTTGGGGAGATGGGCCAGAGCTTCCGAGATAAGCTTTTTATCAGCCTATAAAAATACCACTTTCACTTATCTGCTGGCTCCTTCTCGGGGCTCCTGGGAACAGACCGATGGGAGGACAGAAGGACTTGAGGACAAGGCAGGGATGGTTGGGGGCAGGAGGGGCCCTTGCGGCGGGGGCCGGAGGGACAAGTGACTCAGGGCTTTGAGGCTCAGAAGAGCCAAATGTGACCAGGGATTTTCCATGCAGACGCACCACTGTTCAGCCTCCTAGTCTTGTTTTGAGGTGACAGCAGGGAGCTCGTATAGCTTTAGTGCTTCGTGGGTTCCTTGACTGTCTGTGTCTCCCCATCCTTGGGTCTGAGTCCACTTCATCCAGCGGACGTTAGCCAGTGCTGAAAGGGGCAGATGACACGGGGAATTCGACAGCAGGATCTGTGTCCTCAGAGCTTGGAGTGTAAGGTGGAGACAGAGGACCAATAAATAAGCATATGACAAACTGCTGAGGGGGGCAGCAGACCAGCAGCCGCGGGCATGGCTCTGCAAAGGCCCTGGGGTGGGGACAAAGGTTGGTGCTCCAGAGGAAAAGACACACGGAGGTGCAAGGATGTGGGGACAGAGAGGGGGCAGGAAATGAAGCGGAAGGGGCAGCAGCCCAGCCTGCCGGGGCCTTAACAATGTGGGAAGGAACCGGGTATTTAGCCTCACTTTGGAGGTCGTGAGCAGGGGTAGACATGACCTGATGCCTCCCTTTCGCTTCATGGTGGGAGATCAGGTGGCTTCAAGAGCTGGACTGGGCAGCGGGGTGGAAGGGTGGTGATGGAGTATGGGTCCAGCAGCCTGCAGGTGGTCTGCACTGGGAAGAAGACCCAGCCCCCGCCCCCAGCTCTCAAGTTCTGCTAACTCTGGAAATGTCCTTTCCTACCTCTGCGCCTCCTGGCCTCAGTTCCTCTATAGGTAAAATTAGACAACTGGTGCAGTTATTGGTAGGCCTCTCCGGTCTGGGTCTCCATGGGTGCGTGCCAGTTAGCTCTGGGTGAAGGGTGTATTTGGAGAAAACCTGCAAATTCCAGCATCACCGCCCCAGTGAGGCTTGGATCCAGGGTTCCTTCCAGAGGAATGTCCCCCGCCACTGGAGAACGACTCCTGGTCATGCCCACCTTACCCTGGGACCATGCCAGTGGCCATGTGGCAGCTGAGTCTGAGCTGTGAAAGGAGGGCTGTGATGTCACCATGTGTAAGACAGACAGACAGACAGTGCCTGGGCCACCTTGCTGCTTGACCTTGGGGACAGAGGTCAAGGTTCAGCAGGCCAGGAGCCCTGTCCTCCCCCCTCCCAGGTTCCAGAAAGGTTGGCTGCAAGCTGTCCAGCCTCCCTGGGGCTGTCACCCAGGGGTCTGCAGGGCTCCAGGGAGCGGGTCTGACCTGGAGGGGTCTGAGGGTGGAAGGCCCAGCCTGGGGGATGCCCAGTGGTGTGCTGATACCTGGAACCCAGAGGGGTGGGATTTAGGATCAACACCTACCCTTCTGGGACAAGGGGGTGAGCATGAAGAGGAGGGGTGGGGAGGAGAAGTGTGCACAGAGGGTGAGGTGTTTGTATACTTTCCCTGCACCTGAATTTTCCAACCTGGTGGGTGTGGGAGCTTCCCTGAGTGCTGCGGGCAGTGAGGGGTAAGTGACAAGGTCCCTTCCACCGCGGGGCACCTTCTGCCCAGTTCCCAGGAAGTGACTGTGGAATTTGTTTCCAAATATAGACTGGTGGCCCATGCAGCCTGCAGGCAGCCCCTCTGGCCTCCCGGGCAGGCAGGATCCACACTGATTTCCAGGGGGCCCGGGGTCTGCCAAGCTCTGCGTGGAGCTGTCGGTAAAAATAATAATCATAAAATTGCTAATAAAAAAGGAGGGGAGCTGAACAGCGGGTTATGAGCTCCGGTCAGCACTCGACCCATGTGAAGTTTGAGAGGGGCTGCCCTGCGGGCCGGATTCCTCTGTGCATTGCCAGGACACCCTCAGCCACACAGACCCCAACCTGCAGTCTCACCCACACAGACCAGGGCCCACCCCAGCTCGCAGGTGTTTTCCCATAAGGGGTTGCACAGTCACAAATAAATATATTGCTAAATACCCTCTCTCAGGAAAGGACACCACCCGCCCTCCGCCGCCAGCAGAGACATGCAAAACCCTGAAGAGGGGTTTTGCACACTGTCATCCAGACACACTCAAGGACAATGTGGCTTCAGCCACACTGAAGGAGATGCACAGCTCTGGCTTTGTCACAGGCTGGAGGCAGGAAGGAAGGGTGGGGGGAGGCGTGGGCTCACCCCTGGGTGCTGATCAAGAGCAAGATGACCACTCAGGGAGCCAGGGGCAAGCGTTGTTGGTGAGGGGCTGCAGAGGGAGTGGTCTCAGAGAAACCCCCAGACAAGGAGCCTGGTGTCTGCCTACCGGTGTCCTGCTGTGGGGTGGGGGGAGTTACCTGGGGGCCCTGGGGATGTGGCGGAGGTCTTGAGGAGAGCCAGCACTGTGCATGGAGATGGGGAGCGTGAATCCCAGAAAAGCCAGGGGCCCGCCAGCTCCAGGGAGCATGTGGAGAGCTGGAACTTCACTCTCCCTTTGGACACTCCTCCGGGATCTGAAGAAGTTGGTCCTTCCTAACTGGAATAGTGAAAGCTGGTACTCCCCAGGCCCCGGCGTGGGAGAGCTGAGTACTAAGGAAATGGGCAGGGGAGGAGAAGTCTAGAAGCAGGAATGGAGGATGGTGCCAGGCAAGGGTCCTTCTGGGTCTGGAAGCCTTAACCAGGTCTGGGGCTGTCTCCTGGCCAATGGCGGCAGCCTTGGGGCAAACAGAGAGGGGCTGTGGGAGAGGAGAGTGGGTAGCTGCACTCAGTGGAGGCTGCTCTTAGCTCTGAGCCCTGCTGCCTCTTGGTGGTGTCCCAGGGGAACGTCTTTGGGGCGCCCTTTCAGGCTCTACCTGAAGGATCAACGCCTAGGGCATGGCGGCTCATTTTGCAGCCAGCAGAGGCTGTGTGCCTCTAGCAAGTCCTTACCCTCTCTGAGCCTGATTTTTCATTTTGGAAAGTGGGGTGAGGCCCATCTCCTTCTCTCCCCCATCTTCCCCACCCACTGCCCTCCCCTGGAGGACAGTACGTGCTGGCTTGAGGCCTGAGGCTTGGGATGAGAACAGGACAGGGGGGCACGCACCCACCCTTCCATCCTGCGGAGTGCTCAGACTCGGGGCTGCCTGCGTCCACTGAGCCTCTTCTGGCCCCTTTGCTGCCTCCGTGGAGAGGGAGGGATGGACACAAGTGAGACTTAAGCCTTTGCCCTCGAGACTCAAAGGGCTTCCATCTCTCTGAGTGATTTTAGATGCGCTGACTGCCCTTTGCGCTTCTCCCTCCCCACCCCCCAGCCTTTTCCACCCCTTCCCCGCCCTGGCCTGGTGGGAAGCCTTGTTGTGTAAAACGGGCTTCTGAGGTCTGGTCAGCCCAAGTTCCAATCCTAACAGGTTCTGGCTGGCCGGTCCGGAGGCTCTTTTGTAGAGCGGGGGACCAGCCACCTTCTCATGAGCAAAATGAAGCACGGAACTGAGTTCCAGACGCATCTAGCCTTTGTCCGAAAGGGCAGAGCCCTTCCACAAGCTCACTGATGAGCCTTGAGTGTCCACATGGCTCACTGGCTCGCTGGCTCCTGTGTTGCTGTGAATATATGAATGCAAAGCCCAGGGAGGAGAGGAGGGATTTTCCTGGGGGAAGGGAAGCCCTGGGGGTACTGGAACATCAGGTCAGAGCCTTGGAGACATTACAGTGGGAAGCAGAGGGGAGAAACTGTTTGGTCTTTCCTGACCAGTAGGGAGATGGATGGAGGCCTTAGCCCAGGGTGAAAGGAGGGGTGGGGAGTGGCTTCCATTCCTTGGCTCAAGCCCTGTTGGGGGCTCAGGCCCTGACCTTCCCGCCAGCCCCGTTTGCTCCTGGGCTCTGTCCTGGCTCCCTCCCTCCCTGCCAGGACCCCCACCCCCACCCCCACATGCTGCCTCAGTGCTGCCCAGTGCTGAGTGGCCTGGAAATGAGAAGCTGTTTCCATCTGTGTCATAGTGTCCACTGCCCACCCCCAAAAGAAAGGGGCTTGGAGGGGTTCAAGAAAAAAAAATGCAACCCCAAACTATTATTTTTATGTTATTTATATTACATCCACAGTCGAACATTTTTTCCCTTACAAGGGAAAGTAGCCTCAATCCTTTCCCTCAAGACTCTTTGCACATTCATGGGGAAACTTCTGGTTCCTGACATTACTTCTTCTATGTAGAAGTCATTCTAGGCAAGCAAAGGATTGCCTGGACGATTTGGGGAGCATCAGGTGAAGACCAGGGCGGGCAGTAGACTGGTCAAGTGTCTGGCTGCGGTGGGAGCTGTTTGAGGGGGGCCTTCGAGAGGGGCACCCCCTTGCTCCCTTACAGGCTGCAGGCAACCCAGGCTCAGTGGGCTGGCAAGAGGGGCTTTTGCTTATGACCCGAGCCTGCTGGGCGGGATTCCACTGCATTTCGGCTTTCAGCTGTCTTAAAAGGAAGAGTTTTTCAGCTCCCGCTGAATCCAGCCAGGTGGCTCCGGCCAGTCCTGAACGGCCGGCGGAAGCGCCAGGCAGGCGGGAGACCCCGCAGCAGAAGTAGGGACTGTCCTCCGGCGCCCGCCCGGTTGTTTCGTTCGACGGGACTCCCGGGTTGCCATGGTGACCAGGAAACCCAAGGCCCTGGAGGAAACAATCGCCGGGAACTTTTCCACTCTGTCAGTTGCACCCTAGTGTTTTCCGGGTGTGATTGTGGCGGGCGAGGGAGGCGGCTGGGGTCCCCGCTTCCGGACCCTTCCTTCGCAGCAGAGGCCAGGGGAGACCTCTGCGGTGTTCCAGGCCCGCACGGGAGGGGAAGAAAAATTACAGGTCTCGACCAAGCAATCGTTTTGGTGACGGATCCTTCCAGTTTGGGGTTTGGCCTCCCTCATCACCCGCACCCCCACCCGCCTCCCTTCAACTCCTCAAGGTCATTACTAGAGTTTTCACTCGCACGCAGCTCCAGGCGGCTCTGGAAAATGCCTGCACAGCTCCTCTGGGCCTCGGCCTTCAGCTCCACCGGGCAAGGTTCCTTCCCCGGCAGGAGGAAGCGAAGCGGGCGCAGGCCCCAAGATCATGCTGGCTTCCCAGCGCCCGACAAATAGCCGGCTAAGTTCTATTGACTGAGAGAGGCTGGCGTTCAAAAGCCCGGTCAGATCTTCTGAATTTCCAAACTCTCTGGGCTGGCTCCTTTGGGCCGCAGCGTGAAATCTCTGCGTGAGCTGGAAGGTAACAAAAAAGCGGTTTCTTGCAGGGGTAGTTAGTTATTCTCGCAATTGTCATCTCCTTTGTTTTCTGTGAGTTCTGTCTCTGCTGTGTAGACGTGGAGGAAGCGAGTCCCTTCCCCCTCAAGGAAAGCACTTTAGGAAACTTCAGATCGAATTCTCTTGGGCGGGACCCTTGCTCCGCTGAGCGGGACTGGCTGGAAAGAGACGGCTGAAGCCAAAACTCTAGTCCAAGTTTCATCTCTGATTTTGAATCCGACCCTTTGAGCAAGCTTAACACGTGTGGATTTAATTTCCCTTTCTTTTTTGCTTTCTTTTCTTCCCCCCTCCCTCCTTGTGAGAGAACAAGAAAAATAGTCTACCGTGTCGACAGCGCGACACTGTTCCTTTTGCCAAAGAAAATTTGTCTTTCCAGAGGCCCAGAGAACAGCGGGCTCCCAAGTTTCCACCGCACCCTCCATCTGAGGGTGAGGGTCTCTAGACTGCCCTTCCTCCCCTCGCACCCCAGACCTGGAAGTGTTAGCTAGAGTCGCTCTTATCAGGACAGAACCCTAGAACTCAGTCGCTCCCCTACTCCACCCCAACTTTTGGGTCGCTGAAGACACCCCGACCACGGAGACCCCCATCTGTACCCAAAGGCCCTTTGGCAGGTTCGGGGCAGCAGATACGTTCTGTTCTCAGAGCAACCCAGGGGCTGGGAGGCGGCTCCTGGTTCTCTTAGCTCAAGACCCACCAGGCACCCCAAAATTGGAAGGGCAAGAACAGCCAATCCTTTGCATCCCAAGCAGGGTTTAGACGGCTACTCTATCTCTTTGGACCTATCTCAGCGGGGCTTCAAAAGCAAAGTTCCCACCTCCATTTCTCATTTCATGTCTCTGATGCGGGGGCTCATCGGCTAAATGTGTGAGAGTGGGAAGAAGGAATATTCCCAAAGCACAGGACACTCCACCAACATGGATCATCCTCAGCAAAATAAGTAGCCATAGTAATTGTTGGTGGAAATATCCAAGGAGAATATTGGATACTAAAATAACAGTAACAGCCAGTATTCTTCCCAGATACTTCCGGTCAATAGGGGGGAACTCGCAACGGAATAAAACACTGAGAAGGGAGATGCTGCTGCCGTCGTGGAAAAAATTAACAGAGCCAGATTTAACTAGGCCAAGAGGGAAAGTGACCCCCTGAGAAACCAGAGAATTTCCCACCCTCCGGCTGACCCTCCCTTTAGTAAGATGAGTTGGTCAAAGTTTAGTCTTGTCATTTCCATTGTTATAATTCGCTTATGCCAGTTCCTTCTGCGTTTGGACTTTTTGCCTTCAGGAGAGACCCTAGCCAGGGGGTGGACCTTTCAGTCTGTCTGAAAGGAAAGAAAGTAGTTTGAGTGTGATTTGCTTACAAGGAGCTCACAAAAGCAAATTAAAGAGTCCCTCCTCCTGTCGTCTGTATTAAAATCAGGATCGACATTTTGCAAAATGAGAAAAATACACTGGTGGAGAAACAGAGTCGGAAGCAGGTCGGGGCACGTCTCTTTTCTGAAAGGAGGCGAAATGCCGCCTCTTCCGAGTTTACTTTCTAGAGTCGGGTGGGGAAGAATGGGCTTCTCAATGCTAGGCCAGGTCTTTTGTTCTGTCCGTGATGAGGCCTCTGGAGAGTCTGGGAAAGCAGGTCGGGAAGCTGATTCTGCGAATCCCGTGGCGGGGTGCGAGAAGAGCCAGCGGTAGGCAGAGCACTCCGGCTCGGAGTTTCGCCTTCTTCTTCCAGCTCCCGCACAGCCCAGGCCTCCGTCTGCCGCCCACCTCGGCCCAGGGGTCAAGCAAAAGCCCCTCTCCGGGCTTCGAGAAGGATTTCAGGTTGCGTTCTTGCCATTTAGGAGGAAACCCGGCATTCGTCGGGGCTCAAATATGGGGGAAAGAGAGATATTAATAATAATGGAAGCGAATGGGACGCTCGGGAACGGCACTGCGGCCTGGCAGACAGGAGCCGCGTTTTCTGTCGGCTGGAAGCAGCAGATCGGCTGCCCGGCCGGCCGCGCGTCCGCGTCCTGCGCTCGAAACCGCTGCCCGCGCTCCCCGCGGGCCTGACCTTAGCTCCAGGGGCCGCTCGGTCGACTGAGTTCCTGCACTTTTCGCTGCAGCTCCCGCCACAGACGGCCGGGCCAGGCGCCAGGCCCTGCTTAAAGCCCTGGGGGTTGGGGACGCGCGAGACCTGGGATCGAACCCTGAAGCTGAGGGCAAGTCCGATTTAGAAGGCCGGCTCCCTGGGGTCCCTCGCCGGGGAACTTACCATTCCCGAAGGCCAGGCGCTCGCTCCCTCGGCACTGGACCGGCCTTGCTGTTGCTTCCGCCGCGCCTGGAGGGGGGCGGGCGTCTACGCAGCGCGTTTCACCACAGAATGTAGCACATTTCCAGCTGCGCGCAAAAACTTGCGCGCATCGGCTTCGGGACTGCTTGGTAATTAGGCCCATCGATGAAACCCAAAATAACAATAACCGTTATTACAAAACAAATGTAAGTGCTTCGTCCCCCTGCAGGCCCCGACGCTATAATTTTTTTCTCTGAAGAAATCACCCCCTCTCCACTCCCGCCCCACCACTCCGTAGTACCCGCCCCTGCAAGGTCACTCTGGGACGAGTCGCGTCCAGGGCCTAGCTCAAGAAGTCTTTACCGGAGGGACGTTTTCTCAGCAAGAAACATTGAGGACGGCTCTCTTTCTTCCAGCGAATGCCTCTGACTCATTTCCCCCCGCGCGATAACCTGGTAATTACTTCTCCGTGGGTCTGCAAGAGGGCAGCGTTGTCGCGATCCAAACCAACCAGCTAAGAGGCTCATTTTCCACGAGCTCCTCCTAGCAAAATGTAATTTTTAAATAATAAAGAGACACCCTTGCTTCCTGCTAGAGACCTCATGCCGCCCAGAACAAATTGCTTTCTTTCCAATCCTGGGCTGGGGTGGGCTCCCACCTCCCCCTCGCCAAGAACCCCCCCCTCTCTCCCGCCCTAAGAAAATCGATCTTGGCTCTATTTGTGTCTGATGTTCTCCACCCCCAGTTCCCCAGAGAGCACTGGGTTTGTTTATTTCTTTATTTATTCCTGTGGCCGAGGCGTCTGGGACTTGTGGCTGAGCAGACCCGGGACTGATAGGCAAAGATGGAGAGAAATTAACCTCCTGCGCTGCCCCCCAGTCGAGCGTGACAGCGCTCGGGGCCGGTTGCGTGACGCATGACGTCTCCGAGTCTTATAGGTGCAGCAGCTGGTGAGATATCGGTATCGCCCGGTTGCCTCTTTATTTTATTGGGGTATGCCTGGTAATAAACAGTAATATTTAATTTGTCGAAGACCACAAAGCAACTTCGAACTGGGAGGCACTTACTTGACAGAGGCTGGAAGAAGGCCCGAAAGAGGTCTCTTTGGGGGGTCCTTACTTAACTCTTCACCTGAACGCTCCTCCCCAGAAAGGCTCCACTCCCGGCTTCTTCGCTGGAAAGAAGAGGTGGGATTTTGGAGGTGAGTGTCGCCCTGGGGAGCTGGGGATGGGAGGACAGGGTGTTTTCCACACCTGGCCTGCCCGTGGCCCCCTGGCTTGGCACCTCAACTGGGCCCTGCTGAATTCCCCCTCCCCCCTTCAAGTCTTCTTTCTTTTCACCCCAGAAATACAATTGCATGCTTGCATTGCACCTTCAAGGGGTTACCTGGCAAGAAGAGGTTACCCCAGAGGTTTCAAACCCCATTTTTGTGTGGTGGCCTATGTGTGAGCTCTCCCTTCTCAAAACTAAGCGAATCTGGTGGGGCAGTTATTTGGGGGAGTTCTGATTTTTCCTCTCGGAAGGGCCCGGTAGATTATTTGTGGGAATGTATTTTCTCCGCAAATCTCTAAGAACTTATAGGGATTGGAGAGATCTTTCTGGATTTCCCCTTCTTTTTGTCAGAGATGCGGAGATCCAAGCTCACCCTGAAGCCATGTTTGTTCTCCATCTTTGGGGGTGGGCTCTCTCTTCCCTAGCAAGCCCCAAATCCTCTGAGCTGACATTTTGGAAGGGTGAGGGCGTTTTTAAAAATAAATAAACTGTCCTAGCAAAAGTCTGTTTGAAAACAAATCTGGGAGGTGGCTTGAGAACGGCTGCAAATGTACAGGTTAGTTTCTGCCTGTTCGCTGGGGTTTCCAGGATGGACTTGCTTGCACAGGGGGCCCTGCAACACTTAGTCCTGGCTTGGGGTTTTAGTCCCAACAGCCTCAGTGGGTCTTACCAGGTGGCTGCTGACCTCCAGGACAGTTCTCCTTCTTCTATACCTCCCCCCTCAGAACTTGGCCTACAAGCCTAAGTCTCTAATCAGACTTCCAGAAAATAACGGATTGAGGGATACAGGACATGAGGGGGTGGAAGCCCTGACATTTATCCCCGAACCCCAGTACTGGGTATGGTGATCTGGGTCTGCTTAGGCAATGACTATGTGGGCACCTCTACTGGCCTTGTCAGTTGGACCCACAAAATAATACATTTCAGAGAGGGGGGAGTTCAGCAAAAGGAACCAGTGAAGATGAAAACCCCAGCCAGCTCCCAAAGACTGTTTGATTATTTTAATAAGACTGGGCAGTGCCTTGTGTACACCTCCAGCCCGGGAGGTCTGGTGGCCCTGGGGGGGTGGGGGCCAACAGTGATTTCTTGGCATCTTTGATCTCAGCCCTCAGCCAAACACCTTCACCCTCCCTTCACCCCGGAGTCACCGAGAGTCGGGGTGATGAGTGGGGAGGGGGAGAGATGTCAGGGTGGCTAGGGGCGGGCTGGCCCAGGCAGGGTCATGCAGTTCTCTGTCTTGAGGTCAGCGCAGGGGAGAGAACGCCTGTGAGGCAGTGGAGGAGGCGCTAAGCCCATGTGCCTGCCGAAAGCCTCCGCACTCCAGGCTCTGCACACACACCCGGTCCCCGAGACTGCTTCCCAGGCAGAAGCCAACCCAGTTTGCGATGATTTGTGCAGGATTTTTTGTAGCCACTGAGCCCAGCTCGGAGAAGCAGAGATGGATGGAGGTTGGGAAGGGGGTGGAGAGGAGGGGGTGATCTCCAGGTCTGGGTTTGAGAGCAGTGTTGTGATTTGAGTGTTTGGGAAATCTAATGGAAAAGGTGGTTGGGGGAGGGAGTAGGAAGAGAGAGGGAGGAGGGAGGGAGGGAGGGAAGGAGGCAGACTGCGTGCAGTGGGAGTTAGTGGGGTAGGCAATTTCTGTACTTTGTAAGCATCAAGGCAGCCCAACGTCACAGAGCTCAGCCGAGTCGACTTGTATTTCTGAGAGAGAGAGAGAGAGAGAGAGAGAGAGAGAGAGAGAGAGAGAGAGAGAGAGGCTCTTACCTCTGATTCCGGAACTTTAACCCTGAAGGGGCTCTCGGGAAGGACTTGAACAGTCCCAAATCTCCCTCTTGTGCAAGAGAGGAGGAGCAGGGTGCTGATGTTACACTATTAAGGGTGCCCCGCACGCTGCCCTTTGGCTTCCTTGGAGCCTATCTGGCGCCTGGCAGCTTGGAAGTCTTTAGGGAGAGCAGCAGCAAAGCAGAGGAGGTGTGTGTCGGAAGTGGGCAGTCGCTGGCTTCAGCGGTGGGTGCGCCTTTGTAGGCAGAAGTAGCCACTAGTCTGGGTGTGCCCTCCCTCGCCTGAGCCCCGGAGCCACCATGCCCGCTCCCCCGCCTGGCAGCCGGCTTTCCCGCTAGGAGCAAGAAGGGAAGTGGTGAATGCACCGGCTTCACCGAGTGAGGTAACGTCCCGCCGACAGCCCGGGAGCGCGGGAGGGAGCCGGCTGGCCGAGTCAGCCCCGGGCTGTGGGAATGGCGGGCTTGCCTCGGATTCTGCAGACTGGGCGTGCAGGGATTTTGCGCTCGGAGCTCCCTACGCGTGGTGGTACCGGGGCGGTGACAGCAGCGTTGAGGTTTGCAGGACTCGCGGCCTGGTTCTGTCAAACCGCATCTTGTTCGCCCCCGGGGGCCCGCGAGCTCCCCGGAACCCTGGGAAGTCGCGGGGTGGGATTGTCCCCCAGACCGGCGGCGAATGGGAGCGCACGTGGGGGGCGCCAGCTTCACTTTCTTTTGTTGTGAGAAAACTGCGAGACTCCCATCACCGCCTCCCCCAAACCCCAAGGGCGTGGTGAGGGATGCCGCTTGGGAGCGGGCCCCTTTTCTGGGTGTCTCTGGTCACTGCAGACTAGGACAGGCTCCGGCTTTCGGCTTAAGCAGTCGTTAAGATTTGGGGGTGCATTTCGTTCGCCCCCTTCCCGGTCTGCCCGGGTTTTGAGCGAGGAAACCCCTACTTGAGAAGGTAGAGGAGACTGGAAGGAGTTCGGAGCTGAAGGCAGGCTCATCCGGGCGGGCGAGATCAGTTCTGCAGCAGCTTTCCGGCGCTTTCCAACCGCAGATGCCTGCAAAGCCGGGCCCTTCTGTGCACTGCGTAGGACCGAGGCGGCCGATTCCACACCCGAAGCACAGGATTTATCGCAGACCCATTTTGTCCTGTCAACTCCGAGCCGGGCCTGAAGTTCCAGCGAGCCAGGCCCGGCTGAAGCTCGGAGAAGCTCCCCTCGGCCGGCCCTGCCGCTCAACAAAATGCCGGTCCCAGGCAGGGGAGACAAGAAAGAGAGGGGAAGCCGCACCCCCAGGCGGCCGCGGAGTGCGGGCGGCGGCTCCCGCTTGCGCGCCTCCCAGCGAACTACTCCGGCACCGCGGTCCTGCCCGCGCGGTCCGATCCGATCGACTCCTTTTTAAAAAAAACTTTGCTTACGGTTGGGGAGCGGGAGAGGACTTTTAATGTTAAAGGACTTTTAATTTTAAGGCCTATAACTGATAAAAGATGACTGGAATACTCTGTCCAGGCCAGCTCTCTCTCTCCATCTGCAAATTTTCCCCTCCTAGGGTTTTGGTTTTGCAAGAGCCGGGTTATTTGAGGCATTCTGCCTGCTGCAAGAAAGGACTCCTTTTGCTAGTTATAATCAAGAAAGTTCTGACGGCCTCTTGTAATTGGAGGAAGAAAAAAAAAAGCTCGCAAAAGGACACTAGGTTTTTTGTTTTGTTTTGTTTTTGGTTCGTACCCAATAGCTTCCAAAAATACCCAGGCCTTATCTTTATTGGCTCTTCCAGAAGTCCAGACAGATTTGACGGGCAGCTCGCTTATCGCCCGAGCCTGCGCAGCGGCTGTGCGGGCCTTTCGCAAGAGGTTGCGCGTGGTCATAAAGTAATAGTAACGTTAATAACAACCGGCGCATCCTCCGCCTCCTTCAGCTGCCAGCAGAGGTGCTGGTGGCTGGACGCGGCTGGCCCGATTGCTGCCTACTGTCACTGGAGTCGGGTTTCCAACCTTCTCCTTTCTTTCTTTCCTTCTCTTCCTCCCTCGCTCCCTCTCGCTCCCTCTCCCACCCCCCTCTCTCCTCTCCTCTCCTCTCCTCTCCTCTCCTCTCCTCTTCCTCAGAGAAGGACCCCTTGTGGGCACAGGGCCCCGGGCACACCATGGCCGACGGAGACGAGGGCTTTGGCCTGGCCCATACACCCCTGGAACCCGACTCAAAGGACCTGCCCTGCGACTCAAAACCGGAGAGCACCCTAGGGGCCCCCAGCAAGTCGCCAGCATCCCCGCAGGCCGCTTTCACCCAGCAGGTAAGAAACTCTCAGTACAAGTTTCGCTTGGCAGATAGAGTTGTGCCCCATGGGTACGAGGGGTACGGGGTGCCTATTGCCGGCAGTCCACTCCTTTCTTTTTTATCCCAACCTTTCTGGGCCCTGCCTCTCCAATTACCAGTATATTCAAGCCATTTTATCCAGCCGATTCTCTTGATGGCCAGAGGATATTAGAATATATTAAAGTCGTTGAGTTTTAATGATCGCCTCTTTGAGACCCACCAGCAATGGTCCAGATCATTGCTTTGGGCTGCTCTGGGTGTAGACTCGGCCCTGAGCGCCTCATTAAGGGCCGGGTCAGCGGCCGCTTCAGGCAGGCATGAGCGATGGCCTGACCCCTCTTCAGATCTTTCCGAGCCTTTGGCCTCCGCCCGCCTTCTCCGAGCCGCCACCGAGACCGCGCACAGCACCATTTGTCTTGGGACTTCGGCCTGGTCTGCTGGCTGGCCCGGCCTGGCCGAAAGTTGCCAGTACAGGACACAGGACACGGCGGTGAGCAGGAAGTTGGGCCGGCCCAGAGCGAGAAGCCCGGCGGACGCTCCTGTCCGACTCGGGCTTGCCGGAGGCAGACAGCTGGCTTTGTAGACCTTGATGATTTCAAATAGTGTCAGAGAGACCCATGAGATCCAGGTCATCCATGCCGGCTGACTTGACCAGAAATATGCTGGGCAGAATTAAAAGTCTTGGATTTTGATGTTCTTTTATCTGTTGCTTCTTTACTTTCCATGGACACCTTTCCCAGACAATATGCATGTATTTACAGGAAAGTAGACAACAGTGTGCTGCAGTTTCAGCGACAGATTTTTAAAAACCAATTTTTGGAAAGCAGATCTACTATTAGACAGTGACATCTGACTGCAAGAGGAAGGTTTTCTCTACCTTTTTTTATTTTTTTGCATTGGTCTTGTAAAGAACTTTTAGTGGAAAACAGACATGTTAAATGGCTGCACCATAATCAAAATAGTTTGAGGTGAATGAGGCTGGAGGTAGGGAGCTCCTGGAAGGCTTCCTGGTGTGTACATTGGGGTGAATTTTTGTTAGGGGTGTGCAAACACATGATCGTCTAGAGACTTTTCTGAGATTTAAATGGTGTGTGCATCCATTTTGTACCTGCTTTGGAGAGAAGAAGCATGAATATACACAGCGTTTGCACATCTGTATGCCTGTGTGTGTACATCTGGCTGTTCTCGTGAAACACCCTACCTGGGTTTTTAAAGATTGAGTTTTCCCCCTTCTTTAGCTGGCTCTTGGCTGAAGGAGATTGAGATGGGTCCAGGCTTTTTCTTGACTCTACCCTCCCCACATACATCTGGAACTCCCGGTGCTTGGTCTGCGCTAGTGCTGTCTTGCTGACTTGAGGAGGTGCCAGGCACTGTGGTGCTGGAGCCTAGGCAGGGATCTGTGGGCAGCAGTGCCCGGCTGCATAGGCAGACAGCTCTGGGCACTTTGGAATCTCTGAGTGCACAGGCTTCAGAACAAGGGAAGGAGAGTTCCCGTTGTTGTTGAGTTTGGGGGAGAATGGCCCACAGAGCCTCGGGCTTGTCTGTATGACCTTTCTCTCCTTCCTGTAGGGCATGGAAGGGATCAAGGTGTTTCTCCATGAAAGAGAACTCTGGCTGAAATTCCACGAAGTGGGCACGGAAATGATCATAACCAAGGCTGGAAGGTGAGCCAGTCACCTCTGTGTAGGGGTTCAGGGACGCTGGGGGAGAGGCGAAGAAGGAATGTGGCTTGGGAGAGAAGAGAGAAGGAAAAGGGGAGAGAGGGCAGAAAAAAGGAGAGCATGGACTAGAATAGAGAGGAGAGAGAGGTTAGGCAGGCCTGAGTCTCTACAGGGGCGCAGAGAATCTGGGTATTTCTTCTCCTCCTGAATGAGAAGAACCAGGAGCTTGGATGAGTTAGTAAGGAGAGGAGAGAGGAGGAGGAGAGAGAAAGGAGAGCAGAGAGGTTCTGATTCACTGAGCCGACCTTTGGGTCTCTGATTCCTGCCCCCACCCTATCCTCCTTCCCAGCCACCCCCACCTCGGAGTGGTCCCAGAGTCCCACTGGATTGCGGAACTCCCGAGTCCCTGGACCTATTTGCTACCTCTTCCATTGTTTATAGAATCCAGGCTTATAGAATCCAGGCGAAGCCTTTGAAACTGAACCCCTGAACTGGGGGCTCAGCTGGGCTCTATATACAGACACCGATAAACAAGGAGTTTGGCGGAGACACTCATCCCGGAGATCCTCTTAAAAGCTCGCGAGGGTTTTAGCTAGTGAGGCTGGACTTCTGGGGAGGAGGTGAGAGAGCCCTGCAGCTTTGTACCTCAGGGTTCCGCGGGTGGGCACCTCTGCCCAGCCCTGGGGACATCTTCCCTACATGTTCTGGACACCTTCTACAGTCCTGCAGTCCCACCAAGGCAGGAAGTCCCGCTGGGCCCCTGGCGGGCCCCAGAGGCCCAGTAGGCCCAAGCCACCGAGTGTGTGAAGGGGGAGGGTGAAGCGGCTTCACCAGACTTCCTGGGGTCTCCTGCCCAAGCCTCCCGCAATAAACTGACAACAGTGACATTTATTATTATTTGAAATTAAACAATGTCTGCTCCCCCGCTTGGCCTGGGTGAACTAGGAGGCACATTCTGTTTATACCAAAGAACTAAGGTCTTCTTCCCATTCTGCCAAGGGAGGAAAGATGGGACTGGGGCCTCCTTTCCCCCCAGCGTGAGCACACAGGATTTAACTATAAAAGGCCTGCTCAGCTTCCCCAGCCTCCGCCTCCAGGCCGGCCCGGGCGAGCTAGCTGGGGCAGATAAACACCGGGAGGGGAGGCTGCCTGTGTGAAGGGCGAGGCCTGTTCCACTCACCCTTCCCTCCATCCCAGAGCGAGCTGGGCTGCGGGAACTTGCCTTCGCACCCAGGACAGCCCCGAGAAGGCCGGCTCTCGCAGGCCTACTCCTCCGGAGACGAGACGCACCGCACCGGGAATTTGCAAGCGCCGGCTTGCGTGCGAGCTGGAAGCTGCGGTGTGCAGGCAGCAGTGGCGGAGCTCAGGCAGCGACTCCGCAGCCTCCAGGCCCCTGCTATTCTAGCAACCAAATCTGGCTTGCTTTCGAGTTTCTTTTCCTAGGACCAGAGAGTTTAGCTTCTCCAAGCAGGAGCCCCTGACGCCCTGGGGAAGTGGCAGGGCCTGGGGAGAGGATTCCTGGGCACTTGTGTCAGAGGTCACCCCCGGGGTGGGTTTGGGGGGGGAGGTTGGAGGACTGAATCTGGAGGGCTGGCTGATGGATGCCTGAGGTGCAGTCCTGGGGTGCTCACGTGACACGCAGGGCTCACACGCCCTCCTGAGCACCTGGTTAGGCTGGGGGAGGCCAGTTTTTCAACTAAGAAATCTTCTCTAGCCAAGCAACCCTCCCTGGCCGCCCCCCCCCCCAACGACAACAAAAAATAGTGGCGGTGAAAAGAGCATTTAGCAAGCATGGAAACGGGGACCCTTTCATGCCTCCTTCAAACCATTTCTCTGGAAGATCTGGTCCTGTTTTCTCCTGGAGTTGCTGGGCTCCTTCTCCCCATTACATCCAGGAAAACCCGGGCTGGATCTCGGGAAGAACGGAGCTGGGGCGGGTTTTCTCTTCTAGTTTTTCAAGAAATCGTTTGTGTTATAATTTGTTACAGAATATTGGCGTTCTCCATCTGTCTCTTCCTCCCCCCCTCCTTCCCTCCATCCTTCCCATCCTTTCCTAGGCGAATGTTTCCCAGTTACAAAGTGAAGGTGACTGGCCTTAATCCCAAGACCAAGTACATTCTCCTGATGGACATCGTTCCTGCGGATGACCACAGATACAAGTTTGCAGATAATAAATGGTAGGCAGTGGGAGGGTGGGAGTGGGCAGGAGTCACTTCCCTCCGGTGCTGAACTAGCTGCGGGTGCTTGAGCAGCCCTGTCCGCCCCTGAGAGCAAGACACAGCAAGCATATCAGCCTCCATTTTATAGAGCAGAAAATGGAGGCTCGGACAAAGTGAAGTGTGTTTCTCTCTGGCTGTACCCAGAGGCATGCATTTCAAAAAAGAGTATTGTTACCAAGCGCTGGAGGTATTTCTGGGGGGTATAAAGCCATTTACAGTTATTTTTTATGAGTTACCTGCTTTGAACATGCCTTTTTAATGAAATTGCAAAACCTGCTCATGGTATTTGCATGCAACAGGCAAGAGAGGAGAGGCCCACTCCTAGGTGGGTTGGCCCGTGAGTGCAGAGGCTTGAAGAGGGAACCCCCTTGAAAAGAGTGGGGGGGCCAGAACCTCAGAATCTTCACAGGCAGTGAGACAGCAGGAGGCCCCTCACAGATCCTGGTATGGGAGATAGAGTGAGGTGGAAGAAGTGGGGGCTACCTGGACCCCGTGCCAGGCATTCTGGGTATGTGGGGTTGCACATGCCCTAGCAAGAAGATCAGGATCAGACTGTGTCGGGGATCCCCCACCCCCTAGAGCTCTTGCTAACTCCCCGCGGGTTCTGTCTCTCCTAGGTCCGTGACCGGGAAAGCAGAGCCTGCCATGCCGGGGCGCCTCTACGTGCACCCAGACTCTCCGGCCACCGGGGCGCACTGGATGAGGCAGCTCGTCTCCTTCCAGAAGCTCAAGCTCACCAACAACCACCTGGACCCATTCGGGCACGTAAGTCCTTTGTATGGCCAACCCTGGTCCTGTCCCAAGCCCCTTCTCTCACTCTCTGCCTCCCTCCTTCTCCTGCTGCTCTCCCTTTTCTCCCCTTTCTCTTCTTCCTTCTTGAAATTTTTCATTTTCGGCTCCTGGTCTTTCTGTACTCCGGCCCAGCCTCCGACTTCCCTTTTGACCAAAGCTGCTCATTGTGGTAGTGCGTGCTGGGCCACGGAGCCAGGTCCCTGGCCCAGTGTTTCTGTCCTGCATAACGCAGGGTCCCTCTCCCCAGCTAGATACTCAGGCACAGACTGACCTTAGCTCAACCAACACAGCTTTCCTATTCCCGTCCAAATCCTGCCTTATTAAGGGGTGTTTGAGTTGAGAGGGAGACTCCAGGTCCTCCGGCCCTTCTTTTACAGATGTGGAGATCAGCCCACCAGAGGCAACTCTGGGACCCCCCCCCTCTTTCTCTTGACCCTCTTGGATGATCTGGTTTACAACTTGCACCATTCTCTCTAACCCAGAGCAGAGCAAATCTGGACCTGGGTCCTGAGTCTGGAGGGACTCCCGGAGGGGAGACCCCCCCGAAACTCCCCCCCCCCACCGCAGAATATTCCACGTACCATCTCCCCGCCTCCAGGAGAATGTGTGGTCTTTATCGGACTCCCCATGGGGCATCACCCTCTGTCCCAGAAAAACAAATGAAGAGCAAGACACTGCCTCTTGGAAAAATCACCTCACTGGAAATAATTAACCTGCAGGACAGAGCAGTCTCTGGATTCAGTGTTAGACAGACCAGCAGCTTGGTGATTCCCCACACGTGGGCTCCCTGGTGTCCTGTCTGTCCTTGGCCTGGACTGACTGCAGGCTGAAAGCCTCAGCCTTGGTGATGGGAGTGGAGGCAGGGGACTTGCCCAGGGTCACACAGCTTGTTTTCGGGAACAGGCATTAGTGCCCTGGTCTCTATTTCCAGAAGTGGGCCCTGCCCCGCTGTCCAGTCTTCACAGCCACTGACCGGCACCTTGTCCCTAAATAGAGGAAGTGGAATGGGAACACATTAGCTGTGAGGAAGAAGGGTCTGTGCCTGTCCTAATGAGGAACTTGCTCTTGTGGGGCCTAAAGGTGGAAGCAGGGACCCCCCTGGGGGCTGCGGTGGAGGAAGGACCTCAGGGCTCCTCACTGCAGGCTTATTACAGCCTCCCCTGGAAGTGGTGGGTGGGGGCCGCAAGAGGCTGTTTCCCACTCTGCAGTGGAGCCGTGTCAGGTAGAATAACTTCACTGTAACTTGAACTCCGGAGCTGGGTGGGGTTTGGGGGTGGCGTCCTTGCTGTTGAGTCCACGCAGAGGGGTCCCTGAGTTTGCAGAGGGGTCCCCGGGTTTGCGGGGAGGCTGACTGGTCTGCTTTGTGCCGGGCTCGACAGCATGGAGAGAAAGGGCTGTTTTACGGAGCATCCGCTGGCGGCTCCCGTGGCGGCTCGCGCTGGCTCCTTCGGACGGTTCCTCGGGGTTCCCGTGGACCCGGGGTACAGTGCTAGCTTCCCTCCTGCTCCTCTTCTTGGGTCGCGCGCAGCTGGCGCCTAGGCAAGGTGCAACCGAGTTCTCTGCGAATTTCAGGTCCTGTGAGCCCGGGAAGAAGGGACTTGTTACAGGGTAGCTGCCCCGGGCTCCCCCGCAGCCACGCCGGCCCACCCCAAGCTCCCGACTTTTCGTCCAGAGCCGCCTTAATGAAATTAGGAGCCATTAGATCGGCCCCGCGCTGATGTCTCCACACTGTCCCTGGCCGTCAAAGCAATTTGACTAAGCCGGGACGATGGCCGCGCCGGCTGGGGGCCGCGGCGACCCGCGGGGACCCCGCTGCGTCTCTCTGTCGCCGGCGTTCCCGGCCGGCGTCGCTATCGGCCAGGGAGGAGGCCGGGCCGCGGCGGCGGCGGCGGGAGATTAGAGCCGCGCGGCCGGGGTCGGGGCGCGCGGGGCCGCGAGGCTCTCGCCCTCCCCCCGCCCCCTCCCCAGACGGGTCTCGGGGGTTGGACCAAGAATCCTGCCCCAGGGTCATCAATGCAAATAATCAAAGACTACCAGACATCCTCCGCGTTGCAGTTTGCAGCCCTGGGGGGAAAAAAGCAAGTCGGACTTGCAGCTCTACTTAGAGCGGCCGTTCGCCCACCTCGTGGGTATACATCCGAGCGCTTTGATAAATATTAGCATTAACAGCCTCCCGGGAGCATCCAAACCCAGGCGTCATCAGAGCAACAAACGCAGTTTTATTGGAAGGATGCTCTGACCCTGGCCGGGGGATCCGCGGTCCCGGGCTCCTCGCCCTAGCATTTGCGGCAGAATGGCAATTCCCGCAGGCAGTTCCGCAGGGACGCCCGCTGGTGCCGGGCGCACCCAAACTGGTTGCTGACAGGAAGGAGGAAGAAAGAGAACCTTCCCTACTCGGCAGACGCCGCAGTTCCCTCTGGGGCCAAGATCCCGAAACGAGGGTCCAGTTGGAGATCGGGAACCACCGAGTCATTGGGGGGCGGTGCTCCGGCTCCTCCCAGCGCCTCTCTAACCTTAGGGGCCACCTCCGTTAACCTCGCGTTTTCATTGTTTTACTTTGCGCGTCCTCTAGACAAAGGTCCAGAAGGGTGGGCTTAATCCAGTCCTGCAAATGCTCGGTGCCTTCCTTTGCATTTTTTAAGAGTTTTGTGTTTGGGGGAGGCCGGGTGGAGTGGGGTGCGTTTCTTGTGTGCGCCTGTTTCCTCTCCCCTTTTGCTGCGAAGTTGTCGCTCCACTCCCCACAGGTCAGGATTCTTGCTCCAGACTTGCGGACTCCTGTTGGGGGCGGGAAGTGCCCGATGCAGGGAGTTAATTTATTAAACAAACTTTATTAAGAATCCTGATTTACTGCCTTGTGTGCTTTGGGTAGATTCCTGGAATATTACCCTGGCTTTTTTGGTTGGAAATTGTCATTTTTGAAATGTTTCTTTTTAATGAGATCTCTGGCCCCTTTTCAAAACAGGAGAATAAAACGAACTTTTTTTTTGGGTGTGTGTGTGTGTGTGTGTGTGTGTGTGAACTTATACGAGGAGGCTAATTTGGGAGGGTGGAGAGCCGGGTTTTATCTGGAGACAAAAGGGTTTTGATTTCCCCCCAATCTTATTTCTTTATTATTTTTAGATTATTCTAAATTCCATGCACAAATACCAGCCCAGATTACACATTGTGAAAGCGGACGAAAATAATGGATTTGGCTCAAAAAATACTGCGTTCTGCACTCACGTCTTTCCCGAGACAGCGTTTATCGCGGTGACTTCCTACCAGAACCACAAGGTAAGCTCACTGGCCAGGAACCAGCCTGCCGGGTGTAGGCTCTTCAGCAGGAGTCTGCAGGGGTGTCCCCTGGAGCGTTGTGCTTTGAGAGGGGCATCCCATGGCAGGCACCTACCTCTGCCTCGCAGGGCTGGGATGGACATTAGGGCTAGTCGCTGTCTGTATTATATTCACAGGCTTGGTGAAGCACGCACATACACATGCGTACTCCTCAGTTAGAATCGAACCTGTCAAAGCAAAGATTTGGTTTGTGTTCATACGCACCGAGAAGGGATCCTGTTACCCTCAAAATGATCAGCCAGAAGCATGGCTCCAGCATGGGTCTGCAACCATCCTTCCGGGGGGCCAGGGGCATTTTTCCTGGTGGGGTCGTCTCTCTCCTGCTGCCTGCTGGATGCATTTAACTCAAATCTGGGCAGGTGACAAAAGGGTTGGAAACTTTGGGCTTGGATTCTCCAGATACTTCCCTCATCAGTGATGACTGCCCCAAAGTCAGGTTAGCATTATTGAAACAAAAGCAAAATGGCCTCAGCAGCCAGGACCTCAGTCCCCAAACTTAGACACAATCCTGAAAGTCCCCAGGTTGGTGAGAGGAGGCAGGCTGTCAGCCAGTGGTTGGTTTGGTATGGTGCAGAGACAAGATGGGCCAGACCCCGTGCTCTTCAAAACCCGCACTCAGGCTGTTTGGGATTCCAAATGTTGACAGCGTGCTTGGGGACAGGGCGCCCATGACCCCAGGTTGGGGAAATAGCTTTTATTTTTCCTCAGGAGAAAGGACTTATTTTGATGGTCAGGATTCACTTCTGTTTTGTAGAAACCTGAGCTCCATTTTATACAGGAGTGGGGCAGGGGCAAGATGCATTGTTTCCTAAGCCTCGCTAGGAAGATCTCTGGAATTGGGAAGGGGAGGATATAGGAGGGCGGGGGGAGCATGAGCTTATAGACGATTGGGGTATTAGCAGTGATTTAGGGTTAGAGGGTTGTGGGAGGGGACTCTAGGGATTCTATCTGTATGGACTGGTGTCTGGCAACTTACGGTGGGGCCATCTGTCCCTGTCCACAACTCCTGTCCCCACCTGCACAGTGAGAGTGGCATCGCACTATGAAGCCAGGCTGCAGAGAACAGGACAGGGAGCATGGCGGGCTTAGTGCCCTAGAGCCTGCTCTCACCCCAGTATCCAGTGCAAGTTGGGTATCAGACAAGCACCCCAGTGAAGCCACCAGGGCAGTCACAAAATCCTGCAGGAACCCCCCAAAATTCAGATCATCAGTGAGCAGCCCACACTATCATGGATGGTTCTGCCAGGACAGGGGCTGTGGGGAGCCCTGTCTGGAGAGACCTTTCCTTCAGAAGAAAATCTACTCCCTTAGACTGCCTGGGTTCAAATCCACTGACTTAGGGCAAATCCTTTATTCATTTTTTTCCCCCATCTGTAAAAGGGAGATACTAAAAGAGTGATTTGTTATCATCCTGAGGATAAAATGAGATTCTTCATTCAAATTGTGTAGTGCTGGGACTGACAGGATGTTTTAAAGGGGAACAAGGATTTTTCTGGACCCCTCTAGCCCCCCTTGAACCAGCAAGAGCAAAAAGTGCTGAGGTCAATTGCCTTGTAAGTTGCAAAACTATTGCAGGCTAATTTGAGTTTGACTGCGCCAAACAAACCTGTTTCCTGTAAGGCTGCAGTAAACCTATGTTTAACTTTGTGGTGAGGGTCACAGGGAAAAAATAAGAAAAAATAGCAGTGAGGAGTTAAGGAGCGCAGATCCCCGTGTATATGTTTGGAGGCTCCCAGATCTGACTGAGAGTCCAAAAATACATTTGTTTGTTTGTTTCCAAGAGAACCAGGTCCATACAGAAAGAACAGAAAGAGGGGGGCACAGGAAAGTGACCTGTTGGAGAAATGTGAGGGTGCTCCATTCATTTTAGGGCAACTCTTAAGTTCTGTGCATTTGCGGTCTTAGGGTCGATCGGGGGAATGCTCTATAGCTTTGCTGAGGTGTAATTGTACAATAAATCGCAAATATGGACGCCTTCGTTGTGACCCGTTTGACATACGTATTTACTCCCAAGTCTGTTACCATGACTATCACACCCTCCTCAGATGTCTACTAAAAAAAAAAAAAAGTCTTCCCTAAAGAATACAGTGATCTGTGCGTGGGACCGATGGCGTGGCTGCCCTGTGGGTGTGTTTGCGTGGGTTTTGAGCATCCATGTGAAATGCTGTGTTTACATGCTCAGGAGGCTAAAAACGAGTCTGCAAATTTGCCTTCGGATGTATCCATGTGAGGACCCCACGGGGCTCACACACAGAAGTTGTTGTTTTCTGTATCGGTTGGGCCAGGGAGCGGGGCGAGCTGAGCGTTGCTCTTTTTAGCCAGCCTGGTGTCCAGAAGAGGGATCTCACGGGATGCAGCTTTCTGTCCCCCTCCACCCTAGGAGGTCTCCCCGCTTTGAAAACTGCTCTCTGTCAGGGCTGTTCCGAAAGTCCTTTCCTCATCAAGTCCCTGTGAATATACCCGGTTTCCCGCATGGACACAGGACGTGCGATTTAAAGAAAAGTGCCAGGTTGAGGATGATTGGTGGACCCGGCCTGGTTCCTTTATTGTTCCACCTGGCCCGAGTGTTGAGACTCGTGGGCAAAAGTTACCCTGACGGAGGGCTCAGGTGTGGCTGGAAACTATCTGAGCTCCAATCCCTTTGACTTTGGGGGAAAAGTTGCATAATTCGTTTGCACCCATCGAGAGCGGAGCGGCTAATCAGAATGATTTGTGGTTGCAGTTGCGAGGTCCAAATGAGCTCCTCCATGCCAGGTGTGTGATGGGGGTGTGCGTGGAGACTGTACCCCGCGGGGCGTGAGCGTGGGGCCTGACCATTCACCGTGGGCTGACGGACGGGCCGCTCCGTGCACAACGCAGGCCCTGGGCCCTCTCTGCCGTCTTGAGTATTTCTGAACCTGAAAGGCTGAGATTTTCAATAAGTTCTTATTACTGTGGTTGAAAAACAACTACAAATGTTAGTCTTTGTGGTTTTAGTTATAAGTTCATTCCCCGATCATGTCAGCAATTCAAGGAGTCTTTGCTCAGCATCATGCTTTGGATAAGTGAGTAGGGAAAGAAAAGCAAGCCCGGTGATTAAATGGCCGGCACAATTTGGGAAAATACGAGGCACCAGTTATTTAATTTTGGGGGGAGGCCCCAAAGGGCTCAATGTCTTCAGAAGGCTTTCTCCCCTTGGATACAGGTACCAGGTGAGGCAGGTACGTGGTAGAGCTCATTTCTTGCTTCTAACAACAGGGCCCATTTCCTCAGCCCAGCTGGATTTGGGAGTTATTTCCCCAGATGGTTGACAGCTTGAAAAAGATATTTAAAAACTCGAATCTTCCCCAGCGACATTTATTCTGTGAAACGCGTTTTTGTGAGGTTTTCGCTGCGGTTGTCAGCAGCTCTGCAGCAGTCCCTAGAAATGTTCAGGTGTTAAAAAAGGGTCACGTGGACAGCTCATTTTCCTGTCCCCGCGACAATGGCTCTGTGTTCGCGTGTCCATCCCCCGATATTACCTTACTCTGCCATTAAAAGGCCTTTTCCTCCTGCCTAAATCACCGTGGAAGGAGTCTGTATTTATGAGGTATGAGCTTTCTGGTTGGGACCAGGAAATGAACCCCTAATAGAGAGACATAATTAAGATTTTTGGCCCTCGTGAGGGCATTTTTTTTTTCAAAAGCAAGAATTCACGACAATTATTCTCATTAATTTTTACAACCTCTGTCTCACTGGTTAGAGCTGGCATTTATATTTGTTTTCCCCCAGTGCTCCCCCCCCCCGGATATCCGGTTTTATGCTGATTTTAGAGAGAGAGTACATTTATGTGACGCATAGAAGTCGGTTTCAGTGGAGCTTTTTGGTGGAACTCAGATGCCCAGGCCTGGGTGCCCGGGAGTGAGTGAGACGATGTGCTGGGAAGGGAACTGCGGAGACAGGGTTAGCGCACACGAGTGGACACAGGACACAAGCGGACACGTTCACTGCCCCAAAGTTTGCGTGTGAACATTCGTTGGGGCCAGTTCTCATGTCCTGGGGGCTCAGTTTACAAGACATGTGCGATCAGCACACCCAGGTGCATAGGACGCTGTCTTAATGATCCCCGCTTGCCACGATTTAACGTAGGAACTTTTTCGACTTTACGACGCTCGGAAGGCAGTGTCCGTTCAGTGGACCCTGCACGTCAGAGTTGGGGTTCTGCTTTTTTCCTGGGCTCGGGACACGGGGGTACAATCCTCATGTGACCCTCCGTAGTGCTGGCCACACCGTCACCAGGGCGACAGCCATCCTGATTTTCATTTTCAGTTCAGCCTTTAAAAAGTCACATGAGCTGTTCAGCTTTGTTACAAAATCAGCCGTGTTTTGCCCAGCCGCCGGCTAACGAAGATGGCGAACAAAGATGTTTCTGAGCACGTAAAGGTAGCCAGGGAGGCTGTGTGGCTCGGTAAGGTGGGTGTATAATAAATGCATGTTTGACCTATTATCGGAGGATCAGTTTATGGGGATGTAACCGCGGTATAGGCTCAGGAAGTCTGTAGCTAGCACACTGAACTAATCTTTGCACTCCTGATTCTGGAGGCTGCGAGATAAGGGCAAGATTAGGTAGCAGGGAGCTCATGTGCGGTGGAAGGAATGGATGTGAGCAGATTTTTGCTGGTAAAACACCAAAACCCACTCTTTTTTTCTGGGGTAGCTTTTTTGTGGCCCCATCTTGGTGGACCAGTGAACCGCGGTGGCCATGATGGCTCAGCCGGATGCCACACCTCTCTGCCGTGGGTGTTTTCTGGATGCTTCGGAGCTTGGAGGGAGGGTGGCTGGGGTGGGGCAGGGTGCCCTCCAGCTCTTTTGAGATGGTCCCAGGTCTCTGTAACCTTTGAGGCTGCTCCCCTTTCAAAGAAGAATGAATTCAAGAGGGTTGCGTTGCATTGTGCAAGACCTGAATGGAGAAGAGAGGTCCAGCAGGTGAGAGGACTCAAACTAGAACGGAATTAAGAAAACATTTGCAGGGGGCGGGGGGCATTCAGAGAGCTCTGTTTTCCAGAAAGATTTTATAGACTTTCTACTCATTCTGAAGAGTCAGGTTAAAATCAGAAAGCTATATAGTGGGGACAGTTAAAAAAAAATAAAACAGGGAGGAGGAAATGTGTGTACTCATAAATATTCACACGCATTAATACCGTTTGAAAACATTTGTGGATTGAAAAGTTTTAAAACCAGATTTCTTGGAACAGTTTCGGGTTCAAGCAAAGTCGAATGGAAAGTACAGAGTGTTCCAGTATACTCTGCCCCCCAGTCGCCCCATATCATCTCCCACCAGATGGCACATTCGCTGCCCGTCATTATCAAGTCCACAGTGTAGCTGGTGGTAGAGCAGAGGTAGCCCTTCCTCCCATAGTCCAAGTTCGTGTTCGGATCGCCCTCGGCGTCGTGAGTTCTTCGGGGCTGGCATGGGCGTGATGGCAGACTCACGCCACCGTTGTTCTGTGTAGCGTCGTCTCACTATTCCGTCCCGGGGTCCGCTGGACTCGCCCCTTCACCCCACTCTCCCTCCAGTGCTTGGCTGCCACTCACCTCTCTGTTATCTCCCTGGTTTTTCCTTTTCCAGAAAGTCATGTGGTTGGAATAATCTGATGTATCTAAAAAAAAAAATGTCCATTTACGTGCATTTTTATTGTGAACACACATTAGGAAAGAGGACGCTTTATCGTAATTTTCTGTCCAGTGTGGGGTCTTGGAGTTAGAAAGACGCCTCCTCAGTCCATCCTGCCAGAAAACAGGACCTGCCGGAATACCTGCCCCCCAATGGGTAAATGAGAGGTGTGTCACTCATCACCCCTAGTGTATCAAGGAAACACACTTTCTGGAAGTACATGAGCTGATTTCTGTGGCTGCTTGTATGCAGTGGAAAGGGGTTATCGTTGGAATGGTCTTTCTGCCATCCATCTAGCAGGGAGATCGACTTAGTTAAGTGCCAGTTTGTGCAAAACACTTCTCGAAGTCTCTGTTCTCCCCTTGCTGCAAAGGGAGGGCAGGCTGGCACTTTGGTCTTCCAGTGGGTACCCAGAGAGACAATTGGGCAGAATGGTTTTCTTTTCATTGAGTGGCAAGCACTTCTACTTTGACATCTTAGACATGTGAAATGATAGTTTCCTGGGATGCATTTCAATCAAAGTGGTTTGACTTGTTTTTTAAAAAAGATTTATTTATTTATGCATACAAGAACTGGGTTATAGGCCAGAGTTCCCAGGGGTGAGAGACCTCACCAGAGACAGAGTGGGGAGCAGAACAGGCAGATCTGAGGGGAGCAGCGGGGGAGACAGGAGAGGTCTGCCACGCCATGTGGGTCAGCTCCCTGGCTGGGGATCGAACTTGCGCTGCAGTGGCTGCAGAGAACCTCACGGTGCTGAGCTTAACCAGTTGTGCCACCAGGGAGTGTCCCAAAATGGTTTGATTTAAATAGAAGCACTAGGCAGGCCCACGCAGCAAGGATGGTGAAGGCGACGTGGTCTGTTAAGGTGCCCACACAGCTTTCACTTCTAGCAAACTCTTTAGGGCACTCGCACCAATAGAATGAATATATGTTGATGGTTTATGGACCTCCTGGGCCTGGAATCAAAGACTGTTTTATTACTATTCTTGGCCAAAAAAAAATTTCAAAAAGAAGAGGGTCTTTCTTTTTCACTTAGATACTCCAAGAGGGTGGGGCGCTGGGGAGCCCTGTGGGTGCTATCTTAGAGGAGGGTGTTTGCCTAATTAGACAACACTTTCCATGAGTTCGCTAGCTCGGAGGAACTATGAAATGGACGTGAAACGAGGCCCAGTAGGGCTTCTGAAAGCCGCTGTCAAGTTGTGTTTTGTCCAGACACGGGCCTGGGCCCGCCCCTCCTGCGTGCATGCCATGCAGCCCGATGTGCCACGCCGTGTCAACAGGCCTGTGTTCCAGCGGGGGCGGGGACCGGGTGTTGAGATCTCGACTGGGCCGGGGACACAAAACGCTAGATTAAAAAGGAAAACCCAGCTGGTAGGAGGCAGAGCATGACTCCAATTAGCGGGCAAACCGAAACCAGGTTTTTTCCTTTGTTGAAAGCAGGCTGATCTAGAACGTTCTTCAAAGCTTCCACTGGAATGAAGGGGTGGGCTTCCTTGACGGGACTGGCTTCATTGGCCGTCTTGGTTGCCAGAGGCTGTCGCCCTGACAGCTATTATTAGCTCCTGTCCCAAGGTCGTCTTGTAGCCATCAAGTGAAACCAAGTCTCTCTTCTTCCCTCCAGATCACACAATTAAAGATCGAGAACAATCCTTTTGCCAAAGGATTCCGGGGCAGTGATGACATGGAGCTGCACAGAATGTCCAGATTGCAAAGGTGAGCAAGGGGACCCCTTGGCCCTCTCCTCTGCACCCCGGCTTGTCTGGCACCGCCCTCCATTAGCTGTGCTGCCTGAGACCCCCAGATGCAGAGAGATGAAGCCCTGTGAGCCCCCGAGTACAGGAGAATGAGCTTGCAGGAGGTTCTTCTCCCAGGCAACTTGGGGGTGTCACGCCGAGGGGTCAACTGTGTGTGGTCCACGCTGAGGATGCCAGAAGACGCAGGTCCTCCGTGTCCCCCACCCACCCAGGGAGCAAAACCTCCCACTGTGCCTCTGGCCCTCTAGGGGACTCTACTTGCTCTCTTTCTTCCCAGAAGTCCTGGGCGGTGAATGATGGTCTTTTTGGCAGCAGCACTTGGTAAATGAAAGGGCATGTGAATGACTCGATTTCCTGGGTGGTGAAGCACAGCCACACTCGACACCACGCAGTATCCAGTGGGGGGATTGGAGGCTGCTGCTAAAAATGGCTCGGCGTTTTTATGTGTCCTGTGGTCATGGTTGCTGATTTGATGAATAGAAGGCCCCGTAGCAAAATGCACGCGGTGGGAATTCTCTCCGATGCGGAAGGATTGTAGCAACACTGCCAATTTTGTCCAATATTCTCTCTACCTCTTGATAGACTTCCCAAATAACTTACCATATGGCAAGAGAATTAGAAATACATCTCGATTCTTTTGACTAAGAAGCGTTCCCCCCTTCCCCCCCGGGTGGGTTTAGTGTTTCAAAATAAAATGAGGTCATTTAGGAAGCTTTTCCTTATCCTTTCTGGAAGACACAGAAAGGAGTGTCAACAGATGGGCTTGCGGACTCATCCAGAGCAGACAAGAGGGAGGCCTAAGCGCAAGGGACTTTGTGGTTTCGACGCTGGGTTCAGAAATAGGCACCCTGAAACGGGTTGCAGATAGAAGACGGAGCAGCTCTAATTTGGCCTTCAAAATAAACCTGCCGTCATCCTTGGGGTGCAGCTTCTCCTGTAACCCTGCATTCAAGATCACCCACCCATTAGGTGCTTTTTGTGGCTAAAGCAACCAAGTGCTTAAAGGATTATTTTAAAATGTCTTTGGCCGGAAGGGTCTGCATTCTTGAAGTTGGACTTGGCTTTATTCTCTGGGCAGTAGAAAAACCGACAACACGTTTTCACACATAAGCCAAGTGGTCATAGCAGGTGTGGTCAGGGGGCCAGCGGGCAGGCTGAGCCCCTCTGCAGGTGAGGGTCTAGGTGGTGCGGACAGGGGTCGCCTGGAAGCCACCCCACTCAAGCTTTAACCCAAGGGTCGTCCAGCTCCCCCTCCTTTCCAGCAGGTCAAGAGTCGGTGGGATCAGGGAGTCAAGGTCTTGTGAATCACCCCTCAAACGTAACCAGTCACCCAGGTCCTGTGGCTTACTACCTCCCTAACGTGTCTCAGAATTCACCCTCATTCTCCCTCTGGCTGCCTCTTCCAGAGTCTTCCTTTCTCTCCTGCCATGGCCTCCAAGCGGGCATAGACCTGACTTCAGTCCTGTGCTTCTCCAGGACACTCCTTAGGTGGTGGTGACCTGAGACATATCAGATGAGGTTATTTCACACCAAGGTCGTTCCTGTGGTGCGAAGGTCATTTGTGTAGTTGTCCAGCCACCCTCCAGCTCTCTGGCCGGTCGCTCTCTCTCAATCAAGCTGAAGGACAGGCCCAAGCCTGTGTTCTTTCCACTTGGTTTAAACAGGTTTGGTTGGCCTGTCTTCCCCTCTTCTCCTTTGCTTGGCCATTTGCTGCCCCTCACTAAGTCTCTGTCGAGCTGTTTCCTCCTCCAGGAAGCCTCCCTTGGTTATAAGTTGCATGGTCATCGTTGGACACATCAGTTCCCCGGACCTCCCTGCTCTCCCAGGTTAGGCCAGGGCCATGCCCTCTGGAATCTGCCTGCACAGATGCTGGACTTTGCCAGGGAGGCTGGTAGGGGGTGCAGGGAGTGAGAGCGCATGTGGTCAGGGGCCCTGGGGACTCTGTTGGGCTCTGAGCAACATAGGTATTCAGGCTGATGACTACTTTGTTCTGAACTGGCTTTACTCCCATCTTCCTCAGTTATCTAAGGTTGACCAGGGGTCCAGCTCCTTCTCCTTTCTGGGTCGAAACTTGTGCAAGGAAGGGAGATTGATAGCTAGCCACACTCCGTAATTAGCATGTTGCATAGAAACTCAGCCTAAGAGCCACGAGTGTCTTGTGGCTGCATTCGGAGTGGGCTTGGGGAAACAGCTAATAACTACCACCGATCGGGAGAGGGGAAGGGTCACCTGTCCACGTCCCTGGAGGTGGCCTCTGGGTGGCAGGGGGGTTCCAGTAGACAGTTCTGGGGTCCGACCAGCCTGGCTGAATCCTTGCTTTGCATTTCTCAGTATGTGACTTTGTTCAAGTGATTTTACTGGACAGGGCCTCAGGCTTAGCTGTCAGTGGGCATGGGCAAATGGGCATGGGTAAGAGTAGCCAATGCTTGGCTCCTGGTCCACACACAACGAAAGGTATGATTTGGGGGACACCTCCCCATTACTCCAAGTGTTACCTCATTCAGATGCATTCTGGGCTGTGATCCCAAACCACAGGTCGCAGGAGGTGGTGCTGGTGGCTCTCTGGAGTCGGGGTGATTAACAATCAGGCAGAAACGGTGATTCGCTGTTAACCTTGTAATCCTGTTTCCTGTCCCCCACACACCCAGTGACAGCTGGCTGGAGAGCAGAGCAGGAGGGGTGAAATGTCCCCTAATCCCAACAACTGGAAGAAGGGGGAGGGGGTGGGGTGAAGGAGGGGTGGGCATTAATTAACTCACAGCTACCCACATAAGCATCTCTGGGATCCGCTTGGCAAATGTCTGGGCACTCACCCCACTGTCTCTCTTTCCCCAGCTCTCTGGGCTTGGAAAAGGCAGATGGAGCCATAGTCACTTTCCAACATTCATTTATGGCTTCTGGTGACAGAAGCAGTAACTGCTTATTGTCCAAATAGGAGAGCAATGGCATAGCACAAAGGCGTGAAATTGTTCCAAAACTTGTTCTTAGCAGACTGACTGCAATACGTGTCAAGGTTCAACCAACGACGACTTAAAAAACATCGTATCCTAAAACCAGTACTTCCCGGATGACAGTGCTTCTGGTGACACAGGAGATGAATTTAGAGGGTGCACTGGCCCACAGGCACACCAGCGCTGAGAGTGAGAGTGAGCAGAAGGGACGAAGGAGGAGAGGAAGCCTCACGTGAGGCTGATTCTTCAGGGGAAACGATCAGTTAAATAAGCTTAGAGCTGGTGGCAAGATTGGGTGTCTCGACTAGGGACATGCCTGCCATGTGTTGGAGAGGACCTGGCCCTGGTTTTCATAAAACAGTGCTTCTTTGACCTCTCTTCAGTCTTACACATGTTTTCAAGTGAGTTCCAGGTTTTCGGATTCAGAGGTGTCAGGGTCAAGGCCAGGGCCAGGGTGAGGGTCAAGGGCGGGGGTCACCTTTGTGGAAAGGAGCAGCGATGCCTTGCAGGAAGTAGGGGAGCTGAGTCTGTGGGAACACGGGCCTCAGGGCTCGAGCCGGGAAGAGGAGACCAAAGCACGGGAATCTTAGGGTCCAGAGTGGGAGTGACCCTCAAAATCTCTGAAGGTGGTGGGGGTGACACCATGACAGAAGAGTCTGGAGAGCTGCTCCTAGAACCGGGATCGTAGCGCCAGGAGGACCAGCTCCTGGGCCAGCCTCCCCCTGCTGCAGGAAGGAAACTGAGTCTTGGCGGCACATCTGAGTTATGGGCTGTTAGGGTGCAACGGTGAATCCACACCCAGGAGACTGAGGTCTGGAGTTGGGGTCCAGCTCCCCTATTCCACTGAGCCTCTGTTTCTTCATCCGTAAAATGGGGGACATCATAGACCTTACCTCCAGGTGTGGAGAAAATAAGGAAACAGATGAACTGCGTGTGTCCGGCCACCGCTGCTACTGAGTGTGTCGCTCCCAGACCTGATCTGGGAGCCGGGAAGCCCCCTGCTCCAGGCTGTGCCGTCTGACTCTGAGTCCAGGCTGGTTGAAGCCAGACTTCAGGGTACCCTGGCTTCAGAGACCCCCTTCCCCCACCCAGTGTATCCGCAGCTCTCCAAAGGGACCAGGAAGCACAGGCAACCTCAGTGTCCCCCCCCCCCCAACACTGAGAAACTCAGGACCTGCAGAGAGCCCCAGGCTAATGCAGCTGCGGCCTGCCAGGCCTCAGTCACCTCCATAAATACTGCTAGTGGTGCCCAGCCTCCAGGGGACAGTCCAGCTGGGCTCCCAGCCAAAGGCCACTACCTGCTGCCTTCACTACCTGCTGTCCCAGCCAGCACCACAGCAGAGCTGCCCAGCGGTGCCCTTACAGTGTTCGCAGCCTGCAGAGTCACCAACAAGCAGAAGCCGCCTGGATTTCTAGCTGTCTGCTCCCGCAGCAGCCTGGTCTCCTGCTGCTCGGCAAAAGGCTCCCAGGTGCTTGTGGCTTCTGCCAGGGTACCCTGAAGTCTGGCTTCAACCAGCCTGGACTCAGAGTCAGACGGCACAGCCTGGAGCAGGGGGCTTCCCGGCTCCCAGATCAGGTCTGGGAGCGACACACTCAGTAGCAGCGGTGGCCAGACACACGCAGTTCATCTGTTTCCTTATTTTCTCCACACCTGGAGGTAAGGTCTATGATGTCCCCCATTTTACGGATGAAGAAACAGAGGCTCAGTGGAATAGGGGAGCTGGACCCCTGGGCTGGCCGCACAGAGGGCCTCTGGGGTGTCACTGAGGGCCGGCAGGTGGTGGCTGTGTCACCCGTGGGAGACAGTGGCTTCAGAGAAGGAGGGCTGAGGCTGTTCTCCTTCCTCCTTGCAGTGGGCTGCCACTTGGCTTCTGGAGCTGGGGTACCCTGGAGCTCCCCTTTGGCCGATCTGGATTTTGAGGTTTCCCACCAGAGTCTGGATAGGAAAGTCCGGAGGCCAGAATGTTCCAGCTGGACCAGATAGGTCAGGGTTGTCAGGCCCAGCCCACGATGCACGATGCCGCCGCCAGCCTGTGATGCCCCTCTCTCCCCCCCCCCAGTCCATGAAGCCTTCCCCCCCACCTCGGGGAAGTTCCTCTGAGACCCTCCATCTCCCTGGAGGGTGGTGCTAATTTGGGTCTCAGGTGCCTTTGGAAGGTCCAGCCAAAGCCAGGGACCCTCAATACATAAATAGAAAAACAGTTGAAACCCTTCAGGTTATTGGGGGGCCTGGGGAGGGCCCCTGAGATCCTTCTGGCGCACCCTTCCCTCCTCCAGCCAGCTGCTGGAATTTAAATGAATCTTCAACTCTTAACCTTGAGTGGTTGTTTTCTACAAACAGAAGACAAAGCACTCTCTAGTCTGGTGCTGTGGTTGGAGGGGATCACAGCGCCCCCTCCCTGGGGTGTGAGTCCAAATCAGCATTTTGAGCATTCTGCAGGGGCCTGGAGTCCCCACTTACCGCTGGCCACAGTTTCCTGTGCCACCAAGTGTGAACAGGTCAAACAAGGTGGGTGGGATGGGAAGCCCAGCTGGCTGAAGCTGCAAAATTGGGGTTTGTCCTGCGGATCCCGTCGTGGGTCTCATTTGTCTGTGGGGGGTATGGATGCTCAGAACTGTGGACCCCCACTGTCCCCATCCACTCCTCCCCCATATACCTGCTCTCCAGGGGCAGCATGTGAGGGTAACAGTGACTCACCTACCTTTGTGCGTGTTTCTCAAGCTTTTGGGAGACTTTAGTATTACCTGGGGGTGGTGGGGGTAGAAGCAGTGGTAGAAATATTGGATTGCTAGGTCCTACCCTCGGAGGTTCTGAATCAGAACCTCAAGGCAGGGGTCACAGGTGCCCTTTACCACCTTACCTGCTGGAGGGATGCCCTGGTCACACCTTGGTCATCCATTGCCCTGCAGAATGAGCAGGAAAATGCGTGCCTTTTCCACCTCCCTGAAACAGAACCTCTACGCTTGACTGATTTATTTAACAAAGGACCCAATTTTTCACTTAGCACTTGGCTTGGGCTAAACATGAGTAGCTGGAGTGCTCCCCAATGTTTTATTAAGAAAACTGAAAGACATATAGAAAACACGGGAGACGTGAGCAGCCAACACCAATATACCTGCTGCTTAGGTTCGACAGTAGACATTTGTCTCTGTTATGCTTCCATGCGTCCGTCCTCTGTCACCCTCCTTGCCAGCGTCATCCATCCATCACCCACCCACCCATCATCCACCTGTCTGTCCATCCATCTTACATATTTTTAAGGATACATTTCAAACTAAGCCATAGCATAAATACATTCCACTTCTGTGTACTTAGCTTGCATAACATTAATTTATATTCAGTTTTTTGTTCATTATTCCTTATTTTAGGTAAAGTTCGTCTGCTGTGAAAATGCACCCATCTTAGGTGCAACTTTCACTTTTTGACAGATGGCACATACCTGTAAAACCTAAGCCCCTGTCCTATTTTACAATATCCTCTCACCCCAGAAAGTTCCCTCAGCCCCTTCCTCTCCCTCCCCTCACACCCCTGTCTCCACCTGCCCATCAGAAGTGGTCAGTGTTCTGAGTTTCTAATTTTTACTTTGGTTAGCTTTGTCTTTACCAGAAACTTGTGTGGCTGGGGTCATAGTGTGTGTACTACTCTGTATAATAAGGCTTCTTTCTCCTGGGGAGTGTTTTAAATGCCCAGGGTCCAGGCTGCACTGCAGAACACTGACTCAGATTCTGGAGTCAGTGTGCGCCATTGCAGGCAAGGCTGGGTCCCCATCCCCAGGGGTTTCCTCCATCTGTGTGCACCCCACCCTGAGCCCCACTTCTCCATGTCAGAAACGGGGAGTAGTATTCTCCCATCTGAAACTTGTTTCCCTGGAGACCCATTCCTCATAGTTCGGTGGGTTTTCTCTTGGTGGGAGGAGCACACCCTTCACGGAGATCACTTACTGTTCCTGCAGAAGCGACTCGATCGGGTGACTTTGCCATGGCCATCGTTGGAGCTAAGCTCACCGAGAGGTCCTTGACTTCCTTCTGCCTGACCGATGGCCCCCACTGATGGCCAGTTTGAGGAAGGTCTCTCAGTCCCAGCCCTTCCAGCCTCCCAGCTTCCAGAAGGACTGGGACCCTAACTCAGGGTGCTTCTTGCCACCACCCCTCTGACTCCCCATTATAAAAACACTCCACAGTGCTAAAACTAAGATGTGGCTATGTGGAAATTTCACTGGACAGAGCTAAACTCTTGAGCTCTCCAACTCGGGAACAGGAACCCGGCAGCCACTGAGGTGTCCTTTCCAGGAGACCATCCGGGACTTCGTTTGCATGTCCTCTTCTAGCCATAGCTTCACACCAGCCTTTGCTCGGCCGTGTCCAGCTGTGCTGTGACTGGGTCTGCAAATGGAGAAGCTCAGCGGTGTCCTGAATCGGCCACTCAGCTGCCCAGGACTTCGCAGGATTCCAGGGCCGCCGCTGTAGTCTGTGCAAAACCTTTTTGCTAAAATCACAGACCTGTTCTGAGTAGTGAATGCAGGATGAATTTCTGCCTAGAGAAATGGACAGACTCTAAATCATGAATATTTGCCAGGTGGGGACGGCGCGGTGATAGGCCACTTGAAGTCTTTGCAATGAGCAGAACTTCTGCTCCAAAGTATAAAGGATCACTTACCAGTTGGTGTTTACTGAGAAGAATCAGTTCCCAAATAGCTTTTTGGTCCTTGAGTCATTTCGTAGCGCCACGAGGCAGGGACCCTTCTCCGTGTTATGGAGAGAGATGGAGTCTGGGAGGCAGGAAGAAGCCTGCCAGCATCACATAGGGGCGAGGTGGCTGGGTGCTGGAACAGGGGGGGCTGGATGCTGGAACAGGGGGGGCTGGGTGCTGGAGCAGGGGTGGCTGGGTGCTGGAGCAGGGGCCAGGCACGCTCCTCAATTAGAAATGACTTTCCTGATGGTACATTGCCTAGAGATTTAAGGAGAGAGCCCCCAGGCCCCACAGCTGTCAGGGAGGAGGGTGCTCAGGGCTTAGCGGCAGGTAGCTTTGTTTCTTGGTTCTCGCCACACCCAGCCTTACCGTCCGGTGCAGTGGGGTATGTATGTAACTTCTCTGTGGGGCCCCACCCCGTCCTCACTGGGCGGTGGTGGACGTGGGCACCCAGGCTCTTTACAGCTCGCTGGTGTGGCCTGCACAGCGTCCTAGAAGGTCTGCAAAGCCCTTGGTACACTCAAGGAGAGGACAGTTATTTATGAACTCGCCCTGAGCGGGTGCCGCCGTCGGGGGTGAGCTCACCCAGCCCTGTGCCTGCACAGGTCGGAGCAGAATTAAATTGATTTTATTTATGTCGCGCATTCGAAGTAAGAGCGCATACTCTCGGGGGCGCCTCCAGAAGTTTTCATCACAGATGAAAGTGCAAGCCGGGAGAGGCCTTTGCTCCCCCAGAGCGGGGATTTTACGCCCCCCCCCCCCCGCCTTGCCCCAGTGCCCGGCTTCAGTTGTTTGAAAAAACCTGCCAGAAGTAGAGGAGCTTCGCCAGGGGACAGCGAGGCGCAGCCCCCCGCCGCCAGCACCCTGCCACCTGCTCCCGTGAAAAGGCCGATTCAGGGGCTGCGGTGGAAACCTGGCCGGGGGTGCCGGGGGTTCGTTAGCTGGCGCGGGCTGCGTGCAGTTTGGCCGCGGGTTTCAATATTCCCTTGTAAGGCTTTTACAACCCAGACCTGGCGACAATGGCGTCATTCACGGCCCTCGCTCACGTGGAACAGCGTGTGAGGGGCCCGCCGGCGGGGCAGGCGTCTCTGCGCCCCCGCAGCGGGGAGCCGAGGCCCCGGGACCGGCCTGGGCGTCTGAGCACAGGAGCTGAGTGTGGGCGGAGGCTCCCGCCTCCGGTCCCCCAACACCCCTCCGGCAGTAGGGTCCGCAGACCGAACCGGCATAGCTAACACCCCGCTTTTGTCATCGGCGCTTCCTCCCTTCCTACTGCCAAGTCCGACCTGCCAGAGCTGTGTGATCTGGGGCGAGTTGCTTAACCTCTCTGGGCCTCGATTTCTTGAGCTCTAAAGTGAATCTGATCATGAGGAGGAAAGGGGGGGCCTGACAGCGTGGAAGGGGAGCGAACAGTCTACCAGGGCAGTGGCTGCAGCCTTAGGAGCTTTTAAAGAAGTGGAGGAGGAGGGTGGGAAGAAGAGGGGGCGAGCAGAGGCTGCCGCGGAGGGTGCTGGGACCGGGGCTCTACTCCCACTGCCGGAGACCCCAGGGCAGTCTACTCTCCTTTTGATTCTCCTGTGCCTGGATTCCTCAGAGGTGCCCTCACAGTGTCCAGGGGAGTGGACGTTAGAGACTCGAGCGTGTTGGCGTGCCCAGTGGAGCTCCGTTTTCTTCCCTCCTCCATCTCACACCCATGAAGCCCCACAGCCCGCACGCTCTTGTTTTCACACCTGTCCAGTGGGCGGGGGGCCGGGACCCCCAAGCAGCAGGCAGGAACCTTTCGGGATTGACAGTGGGCGTGAGGCCTCAAGCGCCTCGGAGAGAAACCAGCTGTGAGGGACAAGTGGTTATTGGGATAATATGACTTTCCCACTTCTGTGAGGCTTCGTAATCAAAAACAGGATTTGGCCTTTCCAAAGAGTAATTTTGCAACTTGGCAGTGTCTGGCGGGAGAATTCCGTGGAGTCCATCGATACATTCTCTTGTAAATTCTCCCCGCCAACATTTTTTGGGAGTTATTTTCTTTAATTAAAAAAAAAATTAAGAATATAAACCGGAGAGATCTGACCTCCCCTCACGGAGCTGACAGCCCTTTGCCGCACCAAGCTGCCTAAACAGAGATGGCCAACGAGCTGTGACAGCTTTTATGGTGTTTTATTATGATTAGGTCTTTCTTCTTCTTCTTTTCTTTCCATTACGTAGCTTGACCCGCAAAAGGGGAGCTTAAAAGCTAATTTCATTCTGTTTGGCCTCCCGGCCCCAGGGGGAGACACTGAGTGGCGGCCCCAGCGCTGGCTGGTCGGGGTGGTGGTCACGGCCCCGCTGAGCTGGGCGCAGAGACCCTGGTGGGGGGGGCGGGGGGTGTGTTCTGCTGCCTCATGGAAACTTGGCACTTACCCGGCGTCCCCTGCCTGGCCACGCTGACGTCCTTTCACTCGACAAACAAAGGCAGGGCCTTCAGTCTTTGCTTCCTGGGGTGGGAGATGAGTCTCCCAGCACTGTGCTCCCTAAAAGCATGTTGGAATTGGGGCTGTCTGTCTAGAAGTGACTTGGGTATTGGGGGTCTGTGACCATGGGCCAAGTGGCTCCCTCTGCTTGAGTCTGAGTTTCTAATCTGGAAAATGGGGACAAGGCCGGTCCCTGCTTCCTAGCGCCACAGGAGGGATTGACGGGCAAACACAGGCCCCTTCGAAGTGCGTGAGGCCTGGTACTCTTTTCTGGGTGATGATTTCAGGAGGACTCTTTGATTGGAACAGGTAAGTATTTGTTTTACCTGCATGAGAGGAACACCTTTTTAGGCCCACACGTGCATCATAGACATCACTGTTCAGAGTGAGATTTAAGTATTTGGCCAAAAACTTAATGTATACAAATGTAGCAAGTTGAAGACTAGTAATAATTGGGTCCTGGTGAAAATCACAGCTAATCTTGGGGTTTCTGTTGCATAGTTCTTCTGGGATGGGATTCTTCACCTGCTCAGTGCCCAAGGTCCATGGCAGCCTGGGAAAGCCCATGGATCACTTCTCAGAATAATACGATTAAAGGCAGAAAGTCAAATGCATCGATTGCAAAGAAAACTGCTTTTAATACAGCAGAGTTAGCCAAGTCTTTTAAAAGGTGACATAGTGGTCTGTGCACTTGATAAAGCCCAGATGGGCGTGCCTGGCACTCAGGACTCGCCCGCCTCTGGGATGGTGCTGAGGTCTGCTTTGCACAGATACCACCTCTAGATACGACTGTGCCCAGTCACAGCAGCACACCCATCACAGAAAGCAACACCGCATCTCAGTACAAGATAGGAAAAGCCAAGGTGTCATTTTAAAAATCCAAGCTTATGTTCCTAAGTTGCCCCTAAAGCGAAACCCTTCAAGTTGAGGCGACAGGCCACTGAAACTGCTTCCCTCTGAGAAACTGGCGGCCTGGAGGTGCAGATCATTCTGTAAAGGCAGAAACGACATTTTCTAAAGGTCTTTACTCAGTGCCAGGGATTTTCAAGAGCAGGTCAGTGAGTATTTTCATCGATTATGTGAGGAACCCATGGCCCAGAGAGGTTGAGTGACACACCCAGGGCCACACAGCAGTGGGATGGCAGAGAGCACACGCTTCTGAATCTGATACCTTCTTCGTCTCCATTACTTGCTGCTCCTTAGGTCCCTGGGGGTGGGGGTGGGTGGGTGAGGGGACGTCAGTGTTCATGGAGTGGTGGAGGGAAGGGAAGGTGTCTGGGGGACGCAGGGCAGAGAGGCGTGGTTTCTCCATCGTCCTCCCAACTAACAGATGAGGCTCAGACTTGGCTGGATGATCTGCCTGCCCCAAGCCCCAAGGACACTAGGTGTACGGCAGAGTGGAGAGCTCGTTGCTGGGGGCTGGATGAGGAATGGGTGTTTCTCCGTAAGTGTCAGCTTTTCCCTGGATGCAGAGGTGACTTGGCATCGGATTCAAATCCTCCTCTGCTCCCTTCCACCTGCAGGGGCGCCTGTTGGGGAAATGCAGGTGTGGCCGGGGCAGCTTTTAGAATCTGCCATTTGGTTCTGCTCTTCACCCCTTCAGGGCTTCTGTGGCCTCCAGCTCTGTTTTCAATGCCCTGTGTACCTGTTGGGAAGGCGGAGACCCAGAGGGTGACGTCACTCCGGGAGGCCGGGAACATTTTCCTGATGCGTGGTCTGTTCCCTCCTAACTCCTGGCCGCCTGACTCATCACCATCACCAACCTGACCATCGTGGTGTTTTTCTTGTCATTTTTTACTATTTGACCTAAAAGTTGTCCCATAATTGCAACTCTGGGTGAGAAGCAAACATAACCATTTCACAATTCTGCTCACATTAATTGATCTTGTACAGATTTCTGCATCTACAGACTCCACGTTCTGTTTTTTTTTTCTTTTTAAAGCTGCAGAATACTTCATTGTTTAGCTCTATCAAAGTTGACGTAGCCCGCAGGGAAGACATAGGAGGATGAATGATTGTATAAAAAAAATGATTGTGCTCAAATTGTCTTCAAGAGAGAATGTGCCGGATCACTCTCATCATAGGCCACACTGGGCAGCCGCCCAGCCCTGCCCAGCCCTCCTCTCCCCGCCCAGAGGTGGGCAGCTGCTCCCCTCAGAGGATGTAGACTGCTGTGGGTCCAGCCCTTCTTTTCTTACCCACTCGCTGTTTCTCCCAAGCGCCCCTTTGTTCTCTGCACCCCTCCTTTCAGTCCCTCGGTGGCCTCTCACCGGCCTGTCTCCCCCCACCCAGTTCCCCTGGGGCTCTGGTGCTGCTCAGTGCCGCTTCCTCCTGGAGAAGCTGCTGTTGGTGTCCAGGCTCCTGTGAGGGAGGAGATGAGTACCCCTAGTGTGCAGGGTGGAGGTGCAAGGGACCAGAGTTTGCACACTTCGGAGGCGGCTGGTGCCAACGACTGTTATCACGTCCTGTTTCCCTGTGTGCCAGCCCCAGGGGCTGAGGCAGCCGCAGTCACAGTGACCGGTGATAGGAGGAGACCTGATCTTCAGCCGGGGCTGCTCTCGGCTTCCTTTGTCCCTACTCTTCCCCCTCCTGTCCCTTTCCTTGTCCCCTTCTGCTATGCTCTTACCCCTATCACTGACACAAGGCCCAGGGTCGCCATTCTTGAACACTTACCAGGCACCAGATGTGTTCTGAGTCTCTCACATGTATGACCTCATTTCTTCTCTCGACAACCCTTTGAACAGGGGCTTCTATGATTCCCACTTTATAGTTGGGAAAAGCGAGCATGGCGACGTACTATGTGAGCAGCGATGAGTGTAGCAGCTCTAAAGGACGTTCTAAGGCACTCGCAGCCAACCTAGATAGCCCAGGAGGACTCCCGGACAGCTGTGCTGGTCAGCTGCTATGCCTGGCTGCGCGCAAGGCGAGAGCTGGAGCCCCGTGGAGCCCCATGGTGACCCAGAGTCAAGCCTCAGTGATGGCTAAGCTCTTCTAGGTCTTGAGTTAAGGATTTACAGAATGAGCTGAAATGTTTCCAGGTGCTGATTTACCCTTCTGCATATGTCTATACCTACTCGCCTACTGTATAAAGCATGAAAAGTTAGTGCCCAGGTATGTTTTGGGGGCTTACGATGTCCTTGAGCATAGCTGGCGTGCTTTAAAAAAAAGATATATTTATTTATGCATACGAAAACTGGGGTACAAGCCAGAGATGCAGGGGCAGGGTAGAGGGTTCACCAGAGACAGAGTGGGGAGCAGAACAGGCATATTGACTGAAATATACCCCTGAGGGGAGCAGCAGGGAGACAGGAGAGGTCTGCTGTGCTCCCTGGCTAGGATTCGAACTTCTGCAGCAGTGGCTGTAGATAGCTTCACAGTGCTGTGTTTTAACCCCTTGTGCCACCAGAGAAGCCCTGGATTGCTTTATTTCACAGAGATCCCTTTGTTTCTTACTCTGTGACTTTCTGGGGGAGTCTGACCAGGGAGAGTGTCAGGCACTGGCCAATGTTCTTTCCCACGTTGTTTCTTTCAGTAAAGAATACCCCGTGGTACCCAGGAGCACAGTGAGACAAAAGGTGGCCTCCAACCACAGTCCTTTCAGCAGCGAGCCTCGGGCTCTGTCCACATCCTCCAACTTGGGCTCCCAGTACCAGTGTGAGAACGGGGTGTCCGGGCCCTCCCAGGACCTCCTGCCTCCGCCCAACCCATACCCGCTGCCCCAGGAGCACGGCCAGATTTACCACTGC
The DNA here is from genome assembly GCF_000260355.1 of Condylura cristata. NCBI lineage: Eukaryota > Metazoa > Chordata > Mammalia > Eulipotyphla > Talpidae > Condylura > Condylura cristata. The sequence goes on from NW_004567130.1 coordinate 16,930,431, forward strand.
ACCAAGAGGAAAGGTGAGTGTGACCACATGCCCAGCTCTCCCCCTCCTCTTCTTCCTCCTGCGCCAAAAAAGTACACACAACTATACTAGTTTATTTTTAAAAAGTAAGTAACACCAGACCACATAGAGATTCTAGACCTTTCAAACCATACTGGTGCAACTAAAGACTTCTGTGACACGTCTTTGCACTGTTCCAGCCCTTTCTTTGGGGAAAACTTATTCGAAATGCAGTCCAGACCTGCTTTCTACCTCTGCACACGTATATGCACACACGTGTCTGCAAACACCTCCTTTGTACTTTGAACAGCTGATCTGCTGTGTGCATCTTGCAGCTTGCGTTGTTTTCTTTTAAATGTGAGAACACATCTTAGGGATCTTTTCTTGAACCAAAACTGCCTCTTCGTAGCTGCTGAAGAGGGTGACGGGGGCTCACCCGCTGGGTCCCCCTCGGCAAGGCTGCCCCCAGTGTCCCCAGGTGGATTACCAGCCACGCAGCAGGGAAACTCCTCCTCCTCTCTTTTCAGGTCAAAACCAACACACACTCACAAAGCAAAATCCCAACTGATTTTCTCTCCACTCTTTATCGTATCTGCTTTTCCGCTTCTCGGGGATGCAAAATGGGTGACTTTTCCCTGAGTCATCTGAGCCCAATGTGGCACAGGTTAAGGCAGGAGATGTCTGCTGGTATGTGTTCCAGCCGAGCTGGTGTGGGTTGGCATGGGCCCTGTCGTTGGGTCAGTTTGCTGGAGCGATCGCTTGCTGGAGCTGCAGACGGGCACCGTGGGGCCAGAGACACAGAAGTTCAAGTCTCAAGTCTGCTACCAGCTGCTTGGATAGCCTTGGGCAGGTGTCCTAGCCTCTCTGTGCCTCAGTTTCCCACTTTATAAATGCTGCTGAGTTCCCCACAGTGCCTGGGAAAGGGCCGTGACGATGGGCTGGGTCGCTGAGGCCACTTAAGAAAGCGAGTTCCTGGAAGCATCGAAGAGAACTTTGGTCACGGAGCAGAGGCTCGAGATAACAGATCAGGTCCATGTGGCCTCATGCTGACACTGGAGGGCGTCAGGATCAGGCAGGGATGAATGCTGCCTTTGCGGGTGTCAAAATGATATGATTAGGGCAATTGACTTAAACCTTTTAAGGCTCCTTAAGAAAAAAATCTGTAGTTATGGGCTTCTGGAGGAACCTGCTTCGTGGGCTTGACATGAAGCTGCCCTAAAGCCCTGCAGGTCCTGGGCAGAGCATGGGGCTCCCCCAGTGACAGCTCCTGTTTGGCTTGAGCACCCCCAAGTCTCATCTTCAGAGTAGCTGCTAGAATCAGTAGCCGACATGCCTTGGGAAATCCAGTACCCAGTGCCTGGATCTTCTTAAACACAAAAACCTCACTCACAGGAACAGTGCAAACAATGCCGGCAGCTGTCTCTGGAGCTGGGGTTACATCAGGGGAGCGTTGCGTTTACCAGGCCGGTGTTGAAGGGGAAACCAGTTGTCACAGGTCTGGACTGGGGCCTGACCTAAGTGAGCTGAGGCGCCGCTCTTACCTGCAGCCTTTCCGGCTCCTTTAGAAGACCTGAACAGTCTCACCCCGCACGCAGCTCCCCTGGCCCAACTCACGCCAAGTCTGCTGCCGGATGGGCTGGCGACCAGATGCTGCGGACACGCCCACCCCTACAGGCACCAGGCAGGGCGCAGAGAGGCCTCGGCACTGAGAGCTGGCGCATATTCTCTGTAAGGGGTCCTGAACCAGGGTCCACAAGCAGTGTAGGAGTAGCACAAGTCAGGGGGTGCTATTATTAACCCACTTTCCAAACGGGGAAGCTGGAGCTTCTTCCAAAGGTAGACTGGAGGGCTGATGGTTCTTGAAGGTGGAATTTGTCCAGTCTGGACAGCAGACTCTGCCTGCCCGAGCTACCTCGCTCTGCCTCCATAACCTTTGCTTCTCGGCTATAAACTCCGCAGCGGTCCCCACTGGGGTCTGCTCTTGAGACAGGGTCTGCTCCTGGGGCGCTGATGAGGTGCACACCGGGTTTGCATTAGGCAGCTCTGTTGATGAAATTAAGGCCAGACCAGAAGAAGGGGAGGAAGAAGTCACAGTGAATCAAGGAGCTTTGGGGGGGGGGCACTATTTATGGCAGCATCCTGGCACATGAGCTCGGGTGGGCAGGTGGGTGGGCCGGCTGGGAATCCGGGCTGACGGCACTCTTTAGATGACGTGAGCATCGTGCTCCTGGCTGCTGGGCGGGAACGCAGGGTCAGCTTGAGGTGGCCACCTCCGGAGAGCTGGAAGTCGTGGCTGACCTGTGGCGGGTCACTGCAGCTGGGATGCTTCAGGCCATGCAGCCCTGGGCGTGTGACTTGGTGTCTTCCGCCTCAATGGCCTTTTCTGCCAGTAGGGATTGCGTAGGGTTGTTATGAGATGATATGGGGTGAAATGAAATCAGACACCCCTAAAACGGTGCCTGGTAGGGAAAAGTGCTGCAGGAAGGTTTGAGAGCCACTGTTCGGCCAATGGGGCTTGGACCCCGGTTGACAGCAGACCAGGCCTCGTGACTCATGCGTCACCGGTTACGCTGGTGATGGGCTGCTTTTCGGCTAGGTGAGGTGTTGGGGCGGGATCGCGTCAGGCTAGAAGCGAAGCAGAGCCCTGTGGAAGGTGGGCGAGGAGGAGGTGTCTGGAGGGACAAAAGCAGGTGTGAGGCCTTTTAGAAGATGGGAGCTGCTCCCACCAGGAGGGAGCAAGAGCTGGGGTGACTGCAACACAGATGGAGAACAACAGGGTGGGAGTCGCGGCCTCTGGTGGAGAGTGGGGGCAGCCCCTGCCGCCTGGGGAAGCTGCAGCGAGGCCTTCTGCCGCGGGGGGCTTACAGCGTGGTGGCACGAGGAGGCGGTTGTTTTAACTACTGCTCTGCTGTGGAAACGGGGGGCTGCATGCCTCCTAGGTGCTCTGTAGAGTGGCCGCTGCAGGTGAGATGACGGGGGCTCAGACCAGGTGGGGAAGTGAGATGTGGGGGTATCGGGACTTGGTGACTCGTTGGAGATAACAAACCAAGAATCAGCTCTTTAAGCATGGGCACGCCAAGGCTCAGAGAAGCTAAGTGGCTTGTCCAGCGTCGCTCAGCTAGTCAGCAGTGAGTCTCTGCACTCGGGGTACATGAAGTGGATACCCCGTCGGACTGCTTTCATCATCCTAGAAACCTCTGCCCTTCTCAGCTTCCTTCACCCCCAAAAGGGGCTTCCCATGACAGGGAACCTTCTAGCCAAGCTCTGTCTGTCCTGCCTGCCCTGGAGACAACAAAAAGCAATTCATCACTAGCCTCCATTGCACAGCGATAAGGAATCAGCGAGGTTTCCTTCCAGTTTGCGATTCCCGTGAAGTGATAAGTCCTTGGGTGGCTTGCCCCCCGGCCCCTGCCTGCCTCGCTATCTAACTTCCCCTCATTGTCTGTCTCCTTTCCAATGAGCCCAGCAGGCAGGCTCAATGAAATGTCAAAGGCCAGGCAGGCCAGTGGGTCCCCTGTGTTTGGACCCAGCTGTCTCCAACTATCTCCCTCATGGGTTGTGCCAAAAAACCGGGAAGGCCTTTTATCAACGCCATTCAATCAAATCCAGGACTCGGGGCCTGGGAGAGCAGTTGTCTGTCTTTCTTTCCCCTCACCCTGACAGACCTTGCTACCCCCACCCATTAGAAACCAAAGGCAACCCATGTCCAGACTAGTGAAGCCACTGCTGACTTGAGATTCAGAGGGGAGTCAGTGGTGGAAAGGGAAGGCGCGTGGGTCTTGGGGAGGCTTTGCAGGGCTCTTTCCTCAGTGCTGCACCCTTGCCTCCTTGGGGTCTTTGCAGTTGTTGCACCCAGGCAGATCCTGCTACCTGCATTTTGCCAGCAGAGGCCTAGGAGGTTGGGTTAGACTCCCAGGGCTGTGGGGTGGTGGGAGGCAGTTTGGGGATGTCCTCGCCTGGCGCCTGTTGAAGCACTTCCCAAGTGCTGTGGTCTTTGGGTGCTTGGGAGCAGGGGCAGCGGGATGGCAAAGGTCCCTGTGTCCCTACAACTTGGGAGAGGCAGATAATGAACAAATGAATAAATGGCATGATTTTGGATAGCAGCTTCCACTCCATGTGAGTGGAAGTCTTGATGCCCAGTCAGAGACCTTCCCACAACATCCTAGTTCTTTTCACTAAGAACTAACAAACCTGAGTACACTAAAAAAAAAAATCCATTCATCCAACAACCTTCCCATCCATCCATCCATCCATCCATCCATCCATCCATCCA
>NW_004567130.1:16935149-17020467 GCF_000260355.1 Condylura cristata
GGTCAAGGTGATCACCTTTTCATATTTGAATACAGTGGATTTCGTGAAAGCTGAAAGGCTGGGATTGCCCATCAGAAGTTCTGTGAGATGGAGGGCCTGGAGTTAGGCTTCTACTTCCGGCTTCCTGGGGGTCACCTACCTGGGGAGTGGCCACTCACTGTTGTGCCTTGGGGGTGTCTGTCCCAAAAGACTTTGCAACAGTCTTTCAAAGGGAACTCAGCCACCAAGAGAAATGAGTCACTTGGGAATGGCGCTGCTTTTTGCTCAATGGGAAGAGTGATCTGAAAGCAACTTCACCAAAACACCTTCACGTATTGGAGGATGTTCATAGTCCTTGATGTGCAAGGAGGACAGACAGAAGCTGGAGCCATGTGTTGCGATCTCAGCCCAACGAGGAATTTAGGTGTGAGCCTCAGGTAGTCCAGAACTGAGTCTGGAGTAGTCCATTGCTTTGCTCAGAGTCACAGACCAGCGATAGTAGAGTTCCTAGCATTTGTGTTCTGGATTCCTCTGTCAAGCCATGTGCATCTAGACCAATGCTGGTGACCAGGGTTCTTCAGTCAGTGGTCAGAATCACAAAGAGCATCACTGTTGTCCATGGGACTCCTCTTGCTGTGCAATGTCCCAAGAGGAAGCCATGGACGTGCCTCATGGAAGACCGGACGCTTGACTGTTGCCCGTCCCCAGGAGCGGGAGGTGAACGTGACTTGGCCGGGAGGTCTCTGCTGTTGACCGGTTATCTGGTTCCCAATAAAAAGAAAGAGACCGCACCAAAACCAAAATAAACACCATGATGACGTCCAAGGCATTTATCACGACTGACCTGAAATTTGGATTCTGGCTTTGGAATTTCTTTACAACGTGATGAGGCCTGTGAAGAATGTAAGAATGTGAAGGACTTGCTTTCATCAATAAGCCAACTTCGGACTTTCTGAGGACTCTGCATCAGATCTTTAGGGTATTAAAGACTGGAATGTGTAATTTTACGATTTTCCAAAATGGGCTTCGGCCTTTTTCATATTATTCTTCCTTTTTCACTGTAACAAATCTGGAAGGGGATCAGAAAGTCGGGAAGGGTTCGTTTGCTTTGTTTTTTTCTCTTGCCAAGGGTACCCTGCGGCTGTGCTTTCTATTATTGAAAAGGGGAACGCCCTGGTTAAATGGAAAACCCAAAGGTTACAATTCCAGCAACAATGGAAACATTCAGATTTATGGATCTGGGGGCTGGAGGGAGTAGTGGAGGGCAGAAATCTCGGGAGGAGGTGGCGAGGGTGAAAATCGAGGCGTGTGGCAATGTTTTCAAGATGCCAGAAAGGCACCAGCTGGAAGGTACGGGAGTGTGGCAGCTCTGACTTCTGCAAACATCTGGATGGCTGGCGTGATGGAAGCAGAACACCTGGAAGAATGACTCTTTCACTCTTGATTTTTGGATCACTGTTTGGGCTCTTTTTGGGGCCGAGATGCATCCCAGAAAGACTCCAGCTAATGTTACCTGTGCCTGCTGTTACATGGTACGCCCCCTAGCATAGAGGTATTGTGGTTGGGGAGATTTGACTTACCTGTGGGTGTCACTTGGAGTGTGATGCCAGTGGAGGCGTTTGGGGGGAATGGAACCCAAACCAGTCCGCCCTGCCCTAGTCAGGGAGCTGTTGTTCGTGATCCAGCGCAAAGACAGTGAATGACTGACTTGAGGGTTGGGATCAGTGCCTGGCATTGGGAGGGGCTCAGTATGTCTCTGGGTGGGTGACTTTGTATACAACAGGTCCTTCAATTGTGTCACTCCGTTCAATGTCATTTTGTTACGGCGTTGATGAGGAAAAGTGTTCCTTCCCGTCTTGGAGTGGGGTTTGCACGTTCTCCTTGGGTCTGTGTGGGCCCCCCCCGCCCCCACCACCATCCAAAGACGTGCGTACTGGGTCCATTGTTGTGCCGACGTTGTCTCAGGAGGCGCGAGTGGGTGGGGGTGTGTGTGCGGCACCCCGTGATGGTTGTCTTCTCTGTGGCTGAGTGTCCTCTCCATGGTTGAGTCCCAGCATGTACCCTGAGCTCTGGTGGCCCTGGAATGGCAGATTGGAGAATAAATGTATGCAAGTGATTGATATAAGACACATTTTTGGTTTTTATTGGGAAGACTGGGAATGTCTTCATGACCAGAAATAGGTCAAAGGACTTCAACTCTTGTTTATATCATTTAGCCAACGGTCAGACTGGTTTTAGTGTACGTTGTCGTCTCACTTACAGCAGCAGTTTCCAAGAACCAGTGGATGCGTTAAGTGAGGCTGACGGTACTAGCAACCTAGAGAGTCGAAAGGTGTGCAGTCAAAGTAAGGCAAGCCTTGCTCAGATTCCAGGCTCTGCTTCCCAGGGGTGTGACCTCAGGAAGGTCTGACTCCGAGACAGGCATGAAGTCAGCCCCTGGAGGAGCTGCTTTGCGATCAGAGTAGGGTCACGGGGGCGGTGTTGGTACCAGTTACATTTCCTCCCGTTAGCTAGTCGCCATTCTAGCTTCCTACCACTCACCCTCACAGCGGGTAGCAAGAACGTCCCTGCATTTCATTTTTCCGTACCCATCCAGAGAGCAATTTTGTTTTCAGCATTTAAGGATTAGAAAGAGATTGGAAAGTGAGTGAAAAACAGCTTCATTTTAGGGGTGAACTCACAGCCAAGGCAAGCATCTGTGTTGAGATTGACACCTTGGTCGGAATTCCCAAGGGCTGCCCCCAGAGGAGCCCCCAGGTGATCCTGGGTCAGGTCTGCCGCGAGATGACAGGTGGCGTTGCCCAGCAACACGCTTGTCTCCCGTGATGAATGGCCACAGGGAGATGGACAGCCTCCAGGGTATTTCCCTCTTTGCCATCCAGTGAGGTGTGAATTACCAACTCTGACTCAGAGGTGATGAAAACGAGAGGGTGGTGGCCCCGCTCGGTAGAAGAGGCAGATACAAACCCAGACGAGGTTAGCCTTCTGAAACTGGGGGTCTGGATTTTAGGGTATCCTTGTGTTTTTTTTTCTAGCGAGTCCAGCATTTTTGTTAGTTCCCAAGGGACCCAGTGCCTCCAAGGGGGCGAAGGACACCCTTTTTCAGAGGCAGAGAGGAGCTTGTGCATGGAGGAAGGGGCTGGCTTGTTCAGTGGGGAGACGGTGATATGATCATTCGTGTGGACTCAGCAGGTGCTCACTGGCACCACTAAGGCATCAGGAGAAGATCTGGAGATTTGTTTGATCTCTCCTCTGTGTCCGTTTGCCCATCCATCCGTCCACGGCGGCACACGTGTTTATTGCGTCTTTCCATGGAGCATGGCAGGGACGCTGTAGGAGTCACTTCGATTCCGAGCCCAGCTCCACTGTTAGACCTTGAGCAGGTGTGTGAAGCTCTCTGTGTCTCCTTTCTCTTCTCTGTCAAGTGGGCATCATACCAGAACCCACTTCAAAGCACCGTTGTGAAGCCGCAAATGGTTGCCTTACGGAGAACGCTAGAAGGGTCGGAGGTGGACTAAACACTCTTTTCGCTTCTGTTGATATCACTGATAGTAATATTTCCGTCGATAGGTATACACCTCATTCTGGGCACGGGTCCTTCAGACAATGTCTTGCCTTCAGGGAGGTCCTGGGGGAGGGAAGACATGGATTGTTTCCTGGTTCCAAGTTCTGAGCTAAGACTTCATCTTTCTTTTCCCACTGTCCACACTTTCCTTTGTCAAAAGGAAAGTGCTGTCGTGACTAACCTTTCCACTTCACAGGTGAAAAACTGAAGGTCATCCCAGTGCCTCTCTCCCTCCCCACAACAGTCCACCCCTTAGGAGAACGGTGGGTGGCCAGACTCCCACCCGCCGCGACTGTCTCAGCCTTTCCCTGGGGGCTTTCTGCTCTGGGCCTCACGGGTCTCTCCTCCTGTCTCAGCAGATGAAGAATGTTCCACCGCAGACCATCCCTACAAGAAGCCCTACATGGAGACGTCGCCCAGCGAGGATGACCCCTTCTACCGCCCCAGCTATGCGCCGCCGCAGGGCCTGAGCGCCTCCTACCGGACAGAGTCCGCCCAGCGGCAGGCGTGCATGTACGCCAGCTCCGCGCCGCCGCCCAGCGAGCCGGTGCCCAGCCTGGAGGACATCAGCTGCAACACGTGGCCCGCCATGCCCTCCTACGGCAGCTGCACGGTCACCACAGTGCAGCCTATGGACAGGCTGCCCTACCAGCATTTCTCCGCCCACTTCACCTCGGGGCCCCTGGTCCCCCGGCTGGCCGGCATGGCCAACCACGGCTCCCCGCAGCTCGGAGAGGGCATGTTCCAGCACCAGACCTCCGTGGCCCACCAGCCGGTGGTCAGGCAGTGCGGGCCCCAGACTGGCCTGCAGTCGCCTGGCGGCCTTCAGCCCTCAGAGTTCCTCTACTCTCACGGCGTGCCACGGACCCTGTCCCCTCACCAGTACCACCCCGTGCACGGAGTCGGCATGGTGCCAGAGTGGAGTGAAAACAGCTAAGCGCCTTCTGCTTCCTCACAGACACTGACGCGCCAGCGAGCGGGAGGGAGAGAGACAGTAGCCGCGAGGGGCCCGCTGACGAGAGGCGCGTGCCCGCCCCACGCCCGCGCCGCGGGCGCCGACGCTGATCTGATCAGTAGCTTGAAATCACAATTCGAAAAATGTGACTTTGCCGATGCGTCTCGAAACGTAAAAATGCAAAAAAAAAAAAACCCAGGATGACCGCCACCCACCCACGGCTGCACACACTCGCCGGCCGGCCGTGACCACGCCTCCGCCAGACCCCCCCACCCCACCCCGCTTTTCGGCTCCCGCGGGCTCGCCTCGTCCAGTGCCCCGTCCCGGTGCCATGCGTAGCTGCCGTCTCTTCTGTCTGGGTGTTAATGTTGACATTGTTATATAATAAATAATAATATATTTTTTCCTTTCATTTTCTTGACGGGACCCAGTCCCTTATTTTGGGGGAGGTCTAAGGCAGGTATGTTTTCAAACATGGACTTGTGGGGTCCCCCTCAAAAACAACACCCCCAAAGCTAAAGTTGCCACCCTCCCCTTGACTAAGAAATGACCTACCTCTACCCTGTGATGGTTTGGAAGAGTCGGGCCGCCGCCTGTCTGGGACCTCGTCCTCCCTGCCCGCGTCCCCAGCTCCGCTGGGGCCTCCCCGAGCAGTGGAGTCCGGAGAAGGCAAGACCCCTATCTGGAGTCCTGTCTCAGCCCTCCCGTCGGCCCAGATCTGTGTCTCCCCAGCCGCCTGTCGCTAAAACGTGGCCTATAGCTTCCCGACCGGAAAGCTTGCTTTGAAAACTTAAAAAGCCTGGCTTCCACGCGGGCCGAACTGTGATAAGCACGGAGCAAGCTCTGTGCTGACAAGAGTTGTGAGAAAGCCAAAATAAATATTCTTGCAGATAAAACACAAAGCCAGCCCCAAGCTTCCCAGCCTCCAGCGCGGACGACCCAATCTAGATGCAAAGCCAAGTCCACGGTTTCTCCAGAAGAGGCAGGATGTCCTCTCCAAAGACCGTCGCCGATGCCAGACGTCGCCCCCGAACTGTGGTTATTGAAAGCAGAAAACAATATTAAAAAAGTGTGTAAGTAAAATGTTATTGCAGGGTTCTTCAGATGTAATATTTTACTGGTACTATTTATTTATAAATAGGAATTCTAATTAAGTAATGACATGAAATGAATCCAGCAGGGGAGCTGGCCAAGAGCTTTTAATTTTATTGATACTCAAAACCAAGTTTGCATTGTTGTTTTTTTTTTTCTTTCAATGTGCTTTGCTTTCTTGATTAAAAAAAAAAAAAGTTTTTTTAACTGACCCTAATAAAGAGAACAGGGTAATATGTGAGGCTGAGTCCGTCCCATTACGTGAGCGAGTGAGTGTACTGGTGCGTGTGTCTTTATGCGATTATGTCTTTTTATGTTGCTAAGGGGGGAGGGTGAGAATTAAGTACTCGTTCTGTGTATTTGTGTGCCAATTAATGCCTAATAAATACCATGTGCTTTAAAAAGTACAAGGGGCTTGAATACCCTTCTTTCCTCGACCCGTGTTTTCTCCTAATTGAATCAAGGGGCCTTTAGGAAGGCAAGTGGGATGGAGCTGTCTTGCATCTGAGAATTTTTCACCCAGTCGTCTTTCTTCTGTGGGTCTCAGGGGCATTTGGGATGCATTGTGTTAGTGTGTGCTGCTGTATTTGGAACTGAAAATATTTTGTGTTGCTTAGCAACGGGGACACATTCTGAGGAACGTTTTCATCTGCGCAAACATCATTGCATGTGACTATCCACACGTATAGGTGTGCCCCAGGCTGGCTGAGTTAATGGGGACCACCCCCTGAGGGTGATGTTCATGGGGTTAAATGACATGTGACTATTTAATGCACCACTCTTGTCTCTGGAATAGAATTATTTGCTTTAACTTAATTTGTGTCATCATTGGAATAGATAAGTCACCAGTCATCCTAACTGGTCAAAATCTTTAGTGAGTCCTGCTGGGTGAACAACCAATCCTTGGTGTTTCTTGCTTTGAATTAATTCCTGGAATCAAGGGCTTAGGAGGTTCCACTACCGGCCATCTTGTGAACCACCAAGGGAGCAGATATAAATTTTTTTTTAAAGATTTATTTATTTATTCATACAGAACTGGGGTACAGGCCAGAGATGCGGAGGGGGTGAGAGGATTCACCAGAGACAGAGTGGGGAGCAGAACAGGCAGATCGACGAAGTACACTGCTGAGGGGAGCAGCGGGCGGGTCAGGAGAGGTCTGCCACGCCATGTGGTCTCCTCCGGGGGCAGGTGGGAATCGAACTCATGCGGAAGTGGCTTAAGCTTCTCAGTGCTGTGCTTTAACCCGCTGCTCCACCAGGGAGGGCCGGGAGCAGATATTTTTTAAAATGGCATTCAGGATGTGTCGGCTTGGCCTGTGTAACTCAGATGGGGTTGGGGCGAGGTGGGGATGATGTCGTGAGTAAATTCACACTGGGCGATTTTTTTCTGTGTTTATCATTTTAATGCCTCTATGCTGCAAATAACCAAGGACCGCCAAATAGGTCAGATCCCTTGAAACAGGAACAATTATCTCAACTGCAAATTATTCATTTAATCAGGCCCTCCAGGACATTTCTTAAGCAAAGAGCTCCTGAGAAGTGTGAATTCATTATAAAGAAATGATAATTCTGCTTTTTTCAAGGGCGGTAGAGAAACTAGGTCAACGCCTCCTTGTCCCCACAGAGACTGAATCAGTGCGTTTCACTGAACGAATTCTCAGTACTCCAGGCAGGTGTTCATTCTTGTGGGTTTCTGAAGAACAAAGGTTGACTTGGAAAAAATTACCTTCCAAATTAGCTTACTAACAATACGAGACAATCCTTCTTACTCTTTAAAAAGAACATCACACGAGTTCTGAGTGAACATGCCCCACTCCAGTAGGCAAACAGCCCCCACTGTGGGGACTCACTAAGAATGGTCATAGCAAATCTCATACATCAGAAAAGGGTGGAGAAAACTCAGTTTTTTGTAGGATGAAGATTCTTTGTAAGCAGGAATTGAGTTAGTATACTGCGTGACATGGAGTTTCCTTCTTGGTCACGGGCGGAATTGTGAGGAAGAGGGCGGTCTTGTCTACCTCAAGGATAGGAGGGGGACAGAGGTCCAAGCGGGTGGCACACATCTGGTCATTGACACAGCTGGGTGCACTCAGTCGTCAGTGAATGGCCAAAGTTTCTCTGGCAGAGACAGAAGTGCCTGGAGGCTTTGCCCTGACTCCAACTTCAGGAATCACTGCTCATCAGTTGCTGCTCTTTCTGGGCCAGGGTGTTCTCCTGGGTTGGAATATCCTCCCTTGTTAACAAACAGTATCCACGCGTGTGTACGTGTGCGTCAGACACGATCGCATGCAAGCGTCTCAGTATACACTCCACACACACACTTAATCTGACAGGTGTGTTATGGCAGCACCCTCGTTCCCTGCTCTCAGAGTGTTGGGGGCCTGCTGTGCAGGCAGAGGGGAAGCCTGGTGTCCCCCGACCTCAGACAGGTAGCAGGCATGGTCATGAGCCTTTTGAGTTTTTTGACCATAGGCAAGTGTTGTGTGCCTATGCGGACCCACTTGTGGGGGGACATGCATCTGAACCCCATTCCATAGATGGGGAAGCAGAGAGTTAGGTGATGTGTGCAAGCTCACCCTGCTTGTGAGTGGCTTAACCACGTGGCCTCTGCTGGGTTCTGTCTGTGTGTGATGGGCAGCTCTAAGCCGCAGCCCAGGGACAGCACGGGACAGAGTGGGGCTCAGCGGGGTGCTTGGGATACAGCCAGTGTTCAGTGCCTGCAGGTGGCATGTTTTTGGAGCTCAGTCTCTGGGAAAGTGGGTCTGTGAAGGGTTGAAGGCCCATCTCAGAGGGCAAGGCCTCTTGCTCCTTGGTCAGGGCTCTGGTGCTCACCCCTGCAAAATGGGGGTGACAGGATGTCCCTGCAGGCCTGGGCCAAGGAGTTGAGGAAGATACTCAGCAGGGGCCCTGTTCCCCTTTGCAGGATGATCAGTGGGTGGTCGTTCCCTTGTGTCCTGTGGGGGCCAGCGCTGTTGCCATGACGAGGCAGCAGAGTTCTCCTCTTACCCTTTACCCCCACCACTCCTGCCCCCCTGCTTCTCTGACGGTGTCTCTTCTCTCCCGGGAATGGGGAGGTTTGAGAGGGCTTGTTTGCTTGTATTTTCACTCTGGCAAGTGTTCCCCTGCTAGGACCCGATTGAACTAAAAGGTGACTCAGCAGATGTGCCCTTTGGAGTCTGGCCACAGGTTCTGGCTCAGGGGGAGCCGACGCTCACGCCCGTCTGCTCTCTCCTTCACCCACCTCTAACCACAAATGGAGTCAAGGGGACAGTTCAGAGCCTGCTTGTGACACACCACCTCAGGCATCCACCCTGAGGAGCCACTTAACAGTGCCCAACCGCCAGCCACGAGACCGCAGCGGCAGACTCCAGAAACAGTTGTCTTTGCTCAGGAGACATTAAGTCAACCTAGCAGGCCTGTGGGGGACCAGGTCCTTCCAGTCTTGGCTCTGGTGCCTGGCATCAGCTAATGGGCTTTCGGGGGTGGGGGCTGATGAGTCTGGGAGCCCCTGCGCGCGATGATGTACCTCTGTTCCACATGACTTCTCATCCGCCGGGGCCTGGGCGTCCCATTTACATTCAAAGCCAGGACGTGCACCTAGTACATAAGTCATACACAGTCCTCCCCCCAAGTCTCTCTGCCATCCAGGGGTGCACCCGAGAAGCAGTACAGGACAGTGAGATATGCAACGAGAGACTTAGGGCAAAGTGGCATAAGGCCTCACGTGGGGACTCGTGGGTAAATCTGACGCCCACGGGCAGATCATTGAGGTCTCCTCCAGCAGGTGTCTTTCTCCCACTTCCAGAGGCTGGAGGTATAAGGTGAAGGGGCCATCAGGGTGAGCTCCTGGCTGGTAGAGGGTCTGTGACCTTTGCTCTGCATCCTTGCCCAAAGGGGGCTTTTCCTCTGTGCCCATGGACGGAGGGAGGCAGAGAAGGGCAGGATGGGGTATCAGGGAGAAGGGGCATACTTATCTGCTGTCTCTCTTCTTATTAGGGTGCCAGCCCAATGGGATTAGGCCCTTCCATATGACCTCATTTAACTGTCATTGTGTCTTTGAAGGTTTCCCCCCCCAAATGCAGTTGCATTGGGAGTTAGGACTTCAAAATAGGAATTTAGGAGGCAGGAACTTGATTCAGTGGAGCTCAGATAGATTGGAACTCTTAGGCTTGGCTGAAACTGTTGTTGCAGGTGGCATTTCTTCTTTTTTCAATCAACTTTTATTGGTTTGCTATTCACTTACAGAACTCTTTAATTTAGGGAGAACAGTTTCACACCTCAGTATATACATGTTGCTTCACTCATCCTTCACCAGCGCTCCAGAGCCACTGCCCCCTCCTCTTAGACCAGTACCCACGTCTCCCTTCTCACTGGTAACCACCATGTTCTTCATAGAATCTAAGAGTTATTTTTTGGGGGTTTTGTCAGTTTGTGGTTTTTTTGTTTTTTTTTTGAGATTTATATTCCGCAAGTAAGTGAAACCATCTGGTAATTTCTTACACTTTCTGAATGCTTTCACTTAACATCATCACCTCAAGATCCATCCATATTGTCCCAAAAAGCAGGACTTTATTTTTCACGACTGAGTAGTATTCCACCGAGTATATGAACCACAATTCCTTTATTCACTTATCTGTTGATGAGTATTTAGGTTGGCTTCACATCTTGGTCATTGTGAGTAATGCTGCTGTGAAGAAAGGAATGCATTAATATTTTCATATTAGTGTTTTCATAGACTTTGGGCAGGTGCTTAGCTGTGGAACATAGGATATTTTAGCTTTATTTTTTTTAAAGATTTATTTATTTATGCATACAAGAACTGGGCTACAGACCAGGGTGGCGGGGGTGAGAGGATTCACCAGAGACAGAGCGGGGAGCAGAAGAAGCAGGTCGACTATATTCACTGCTGAGGAGAGCAGCAGGTGGGCCAGGAGAGGTCTGCTGTGCCACGTAGGTCACCTCCCTGGCAAGGGATCGAGCTTGTGCTGCAATGGCTGTGGTTAGCTTCACAGTGTTGCATTTCAACCCGTTGCACCACCAGGGAGGGCCCATTAGCTTTAATTTTTTAAGGCGTCTTCACACCCTTTCCCATAGAGATTGCGCCAGTTTAAATTCCCACCAGTGAAAGAAAGTTGAGTGGAGAAACAGACAGGAACTGCTAGTGCTCATTCAGTCTGGACCTTAACAAAACTTAGTGCCTTACATCGGGAGCCCCAAGACTGCCTCTTATTGTCATCGTGACCCTTCAGGCTTCCCCTTACTCTGTGAGTCCCCTTCAATGCTGCCCCGCCCACAGGTGCACAGGTTGAGCTTGGCGTGGCCCTCGAGCACATTACCACACTGATGGCGCCCATCTGATGGTGCCTCTTGGCGTTGTGCAGCGACAGCCTGCCCAGCTGCTCATGGAGGCCCTGTGCCATGGCTCCCGTCAACTATTTTCTTTAAGACTGTGCCAAAGCTGAGAAGATCTTTGATAGGAAAATCACATGGAGATCTGCCGGCCTTTCAGGGAAGTGAAGTGGCCCAGAGGAAAGGGGTGTGTCACCCTGGTGAGTCATAAGTCAGGTATTCTTCAGATTAAAAAATTTGCCCTTAAAATAAGTGTCCGAAGGAGAAAAACCCAGTGGTCACAAGAGAAATACGGGCAGAAGCTTTCCTTTTGCCTCCTCACTAGCCTTGTCCTCACTAGGGGAACCCTGCCTCCCCGTTATTTTACACAGTTGACATCACCCCACCAGCCAGAAGTCTGTTGCTGGTGGCTTTTTCCTTTTCTGTGTCCTTCCTGACTCATTTCTCTGGAGAACAATGCAGTGGGAAGGAGAGAAGGAGCGCGTGCATGAGAGAGACTGAGAGACCTGAAGAAAGCTACCTTGCTCTAATTTCTAAACATAAAAGCTATTCTTTTAGAGTAAATCCATTTTTTCCCTGTGGCATTAAGGATAGAGAAATTCCGAGGAAAATAATTTGTCAAGTTCTGACTGATCAAAGATACATATGAAAGGACCCCACTTTTTTTCTTCCCCAGGAAAAAAACAGCCCCCATCTCGGCTCGGAATGAATCGGCAATTCATTTACTTACTGTCAGATAAAGCAGCACAATCCCCGTCACATCTTTAACGGGGACGGGGCCAGAAGGAAGCAATTCTGTGCCCACCGAGTGTACAAGCTGGGGGTATGTTAGTGATTAAGGGATCCTGGCCTGGGGGAGGCAGAGAGATATGACTCAGATTCACAAAAGCACCATAAATCTCCCTCCTTTATTCAAAATGTGTGTTTTATAGTGGTTTCCTGGCCAATTGCTGCCTTGAATAAATATATAACATATCTGGATTTAACTTTTAGGCCCAGAGCTGGGGTTTGTCTTGAGGGCCAAGTATTCTTGATGTTTCCAAGAGCTAGCAAGGAGCAAATAATGAAGCTCTCCATCCCTTCTGACTCACCAGCCACAGCCTACACTGAACATCAAAATAGAGGTTTTGGTGCGTTTGGACAAAGAAAGATAAAAACACACCTGAGCAGTTGAGCTAATTTCTTGTATTCTTCAAACAGACTCTCCTCATAGCGACCCCCACAACTGCCCTCCCCCCCCTCCTCACCAATCCAGCTCTTACCAATGGAGATGCAACTTTGGAGGGCTTTGACTGCATTTGTTAGATCTACTGAGGCTGACATTTGGCCCAAAATGCTGGCTTGGAGAATCAAAGGTTTACAAAAGTTTTAGACTTCCATTAGTGCTTGAGACACCAAGTCACACATTGCCCATCCAGGTGGCCACTTCCTGGTGGGCCAGGAAGAAGACGATTCATTCCCTCTGCCCCTCCTTGCCAACCCTTGAGTTGAGTTTGGAGTTCAAAGCCCAGTGTACCTCCAGAGTCTGGTTATTGAGGCCTATGTCTGCAAAACATTGGATACGAGTAGCAGGTACTGCCTCAGGCTTGCCTGGAACTTTGTAAACTTTGTGCTAAAAGAGAGGCCAGCTAGATTACAAGCTTCCCCAGGACGTGCACAGGGATTATTGCAATGCCCATTTCACAGGTGAGCAAAGGGAGGCTGGGGGTGTCATTCACCCCAGGGCTCATTGCTGGGGTAGCAAACACTTTCACTTTCTCCACTGGCCGCGCTGGGCACTGGCAGTGGACCCAACTCCAAAGCCAAAACAGGGACAAGGTCCCAGCCTTCGAGTAGTTCTTGGTCCCGTGTGACACTGAGTATCTTGTGTCTGGATTCCTGAGTGTTAGCTCAGCGCCTGGCAGGAAGTGGGCGCTCAGGGATTTTGCCAAATTCCCGAATTCCTGACTGACTGACTAAGTTGGAGAGAATGTTAATCCCGATACACACACACACACACACACACACACACACACACACACATGCAGAGGTCAGTGAGATGCGATTTCTCAGGGAGGGTTGCACTGAAGACGCTGTGGTGGTCAGAGGAGATGCTTTGCAGGAGGGGAGACACTCATAGCCTTTGTGTTTCCACAGCACGTCAGCCTCTCGGGATGGATGGAGGCACGGGACCACCGTGGAGATGTGAGGGCTGGCAGAGCAGAGCCAGGCAGGCTGGAAGGGGGATACTAACTGCCACGTCGCAGAGAGGCCACATCTTTTTTTTTTTTTTTTTTAAGATTTATTTATTTATACATACAGAACTGGGGTACTGGCCCGAGGCACAGGGGTGGTGAGAGGATTCACCAGAGACAGAGTGACGAACAGAACAGGCAGATGGACGAAGTACACTGCTGAGGGGAGCAGCGGGCGGGTCAGGAGAGGTCTGCCGCGCCATGTGGGTCATCTCTGGGTGGGGGGGATCAAACTCATGCTGAAGTGACTTTAGTTTCCTAGTGCTGTGCTTTAACCCGCTGCACCACCAGGGAGGGCCGAGGCCCCATCTTTGAAGTGTGCAATCTACTTACTGTTATAAGAGGGTTGTTTGTGGGTGAGACAAACCTTCACTTGACACAAGGAAGGAGCGATTTGCCAGGCATAGCACAAGCACTCAAAAAATAGCATTGGCTTTTCTTATTGTCTACCTCCTGTCTGTTTTCATAACGAATCCTCAGCTATTGCAAAAATAAGTGCAGTTCACACATGGCCACTCATAATACAGTCAGGCCAACTGTGATTAGCACGTTAGTAAGCTCCCTTTGGTCAGTGGTAGCAGATGGTAGTTTCCCAAAGTGGCCAGAGGAGTATTTTTGTCCCTCTTTCTCTTCTGGAACTGTGATACTTCTCCCACCCAAAGAGGGAGTGTGATCCTCCCCCAATTGTGGGCTGGACCTAGTAACTTCATTCTGGTCAGAAGGATTTTCAGGGAGGGTAGTGTTCCCCAAAACTAACAGCAGAGTTGGAAACAGGGGTGGGAATTTATTTACAGTAGGGAAGACATGGAATCAACCCAAATGCCCAAAAGTAGATGACTGGATTAAAAAGATGTGGTACATATACACAATGGAATATTACTCAGCAATCAAAAAGATAAACTCATGCCTTTTGCAGCAACATGGATGGAGCTGGAAGGGATCATGCTTAGTGAGATAAGCCAGAAAGAAAAAGAGAAGTGCCAGATGGTGTCACTCATAGCAGGAGCATAAAAGACCAGGGGGAAAATATAATAATGAACAGCTATATACCAGAGCCATTTTATAGGGATGGAGTGGGGAATGGGACAAAAAAATGGGGGGAGGAGTGCATGGGACTATGGTGATGGCACATGGGTGATTTGGTGATGGGAAATCCACAGGGATTGCAGCTGAGGTGAGAAAAGGCACAAAATGATGTCGAAATAAACTATTGTAATAAAACAAAGAAACACTCCCCAGCTGGAAGCCTCCCAAGGTTAGTCCTAAAAGATACAACTTCTGCTAACTTGCCTTTTCGTGGGACACTCACACTCACTTCTGAAGGTCAGCCGCCATACTAGGAGGAAGCCCAATGGACCTGGGAGGCTCCCAGAGAGGCGCTAAGTCCTCAGCCTATAGCCAGTCTCCCACCACCAGGCCTGGCTTTCAGGTCATTCCTCCCCTAGATCTGGACTTCTAAGACCCTGGCGCCAGCCAAGTTCCACCCCAACCACTGACCCACAGCATGCAGGAGCAGAAGAAATGGCTCATTCACACTAAGTTTTAGGGTATTTGGCTTCTCAGCCATTGGAACTGGAACATCCTGTGTAGTTAATAGAAATAAATTTGACTCTCGGATTCCTTGCTGCCAAAACAAGGAGAGAATTATAGTTAGTTACAAGAAGCCGAGCGTTGGAACAAGACGAGCAAATCGAGACATTTGCTGAAAACCGGGAGGGAGTTTTCCCTGGGGTTCTTGTAAAGATGATGTAGTGCTGTGTAATTTTTTGGTGATGTTCTTATACCATCATGTTTAACCCAAGGTGGATATTATAGGGCTATTTCTACTGGGCTTCCCCGATGTGCTATAAAACTCCAAATCACAGTTTGCAATTCAGTGGGCTCAAATGATCCGATCTGGTTCCCAAGGTCTGGCTTCATCTAGGCAGATATTTTGGAGAAATCAGAAAGCAGTCAAGGCAGGGTCATAGATGCCACTCAGAAGCATTTGTTGAACGCATCCAGAATAAATAGTTGTACATCAACGAGACAGCCATTCAGAGTCCGCATAATAGGAGAGTGCAAAAACACACTGGCTGAAAGGCAAGAAATCACCTTCGGCATTATGATAGGCCAGATCCAAAACCCTGTGGGCCCCTAGATGAGTTTCTTCATGTCTCTGGTTGCTGAGCCAGGGAGACTAATGGCGCCCACTGTGGTCCTGGACTTAGAGCCAGCGAGAGTGGTGACGCCTCCCTGTGGGAGAGCTGAGGTCCCTGTGAGTAGTCCCAGGTCTTCCCCTTGGCTGCCCCACCGCTGTTTCACACTCTCCCCCAGCCACTTGAGAAAGACAAGTTTCGGCTTCAAGTGGTTCCCCTGGGAATGGGGGCCTGGGAGGCCGTGGGGCAGGACCATCTCCTCAGCACTCAGGGCAGGCTAAAAACAGGCCAGGCGGGGCTGGCGAGGGCTTGACCTCCTCCGGTGACTGGTGCAGCTGGGGTGCAGGCCCCGAAGGCCCCGCCCCGCCCCTCCCCCACCAGTCAGGCCCTCTCCCAGGAGGGAACTGTAAGTACTTTAGGCAACAGGCAGATAGTGTCAGGAGAGATGGATGGGACAGGCAGCTTATCTCGCTTAAAGAGACACGGCTGGCCTGCTGCTTCCCCCTGCCCGTTTTCCTTCTCAGACTGTGAATGCAGTTTTCTTGCAGACACACGCACACACACAGATACTTGCACACAGACCCAGGCAGCTTCTTTC
Source organism: Condylura cristata (assembly GCF_000260355.1). Classification (NCBI taxonomy): domain Eukaryota; kingdom Metazoa; phylum Chordata; class Mammalia; order Eulipotyphla; family Talpidae; genus Condylura; species Condylura cristata. The sequence continues at coordinate 16,951,060 of NW_004567130.1, forward strand.
TGTTTCTCAGGTCAGCTCACCTCCTCCTCCCTCTCTTGGCCACTCGCCTCAGGAAGACGTCGGGCGCAGCGGCCAGGACACAGAGGAGTGCACACAACTGCATCTTAGGAGACAGGGAGTCGATTCTGGAAATCCGAGGTGGGGCAGGAGGAGAGGAGTACTCCCGCAGCATTACCTAACCACCGGGAATGACAGCATTCTCTCGGCTGAGCCCGGGCCGCAGGGTTCTCAGGCAGTTCTTCTGGGGAGAGGCCCAGGCATGTATGTTTCATAAAGGACACATGCACACACACACGCACACACACAGACTTGAACCAACCAGCTTCTATAGCCATGTGTGACGGGATGTTTATGTCAGCACCAGAGCCTGTGGGTGCCCTGGGGCCCACCGTGCCCGACAGCCTGGGTATGCAGCAGGCTGCCAGACAGGTTTGCGTGATTCCCCTCTGTGACATCTGCACAACAGTGAGAGCACCCAGCAATGCATTGTTCAGGATGTCTCCATCCTTAAGAGACGTGTGACTACAGCTACCTTCAGGAATACTATACTATACAGCACTGCAAAAGGAGAAGGTCAGCGTGTCTGCCTTTACGTGACCAGCTTCCCAGACATAGTGGTCAGGGAAGAAGCACCCTGCAGAATCGTATTTTCAAGGGGGTGCCCTGCACAGCACAACACAAATCAACTCACCTACCAGACAGGTCCATACACCAGTACTTGCATATATCACACAGGACAAGCTATCAAATGGGGAGCAGGGTAGGTAAGTCAGACATAAAATGGGGTCTTCCAACGTGCATATACTCCAAAGTGCTCTCAGTGGTTGCTTCTTAGGAGACCTGGGGACCACGCTGGAGGGAAGGAGCCATGTGACCTCAAGTGTAAGGTTAATTTTTTTTTAAAGATTTATTTATTCATGCATACAGAGCTGGGGTACAGACCCGAGGTGCAGGGGCGGTGAGAGGATTCACCAGAGTCAGAGTGGGGAGCAGAACAGGCAGACCAACGAAGTCCACTGCTGAGGGGAGCAGCGGGCGGGTCAGGAGAGGTCTGCTGCGCCATGTGGGTCAGCTCCGGGGCGGGCGGGGATCGAACTCATACTGAAGTGGCTGCGGCCAGCTTGCAGTGCTGTGTCCTAACTCATTGTGCCACCGGGGATGGCCCAGGTTAAATTTTTTTTAAGCAAAGAGAAAGTATTCATGGTTGTTTAAGTTAATTAAACAGGAGAACATCGGCGAGCTGGGGATAGACATACTTAAGGATTCAGAATCCGCTGAGGTCAGACAGTGCCGGGGACACCAGGCGAGAGCCGCTGAGGCCTGGGCTTATTTATGTATTTAATATTACTCGCGGCCTCTCCTGCCCACCACCCCCCAGCACTGCAGCAGGGCACAGCTGATTGGAGCAGAGGCTGACAGCTGCTCATTTTATTAATAAGTGTCATGTCCAGGGAGCTTAACTCGCCAGATTTCTCTCCCTTCCTTCCAAGAAGACTCCTGTCAAGGATCAAAGCTGTTCTGTGTTTCCAGGCAGGGTGGGGAAGAGCAGAGGGGGCCAGAAGCTGTCCCCACGGCCAGGCGTTGAAGATCCCCACCTGGACCGGCGAAGGGAAGGGGGAGGGGAGAACAGGCCGAGACTGGGAGTCAGGGGCTCTTCCTGTGGGAGGAGGATCTCTGGGTCATCTCGCCTTTGCGTGTCCAGGCAGTCCCTGTGCACAGCACACCTTCTCCGTGCAGGGCCTTACCAAGCGATGACGGACCCTTGAACATCCTGGGGTAGAGGCACCCAGCCCCAGTCTGTTGAAAATCTGTGTATGACTTTGGGCTCCTCCACCCCAGCCCCCAACCAAGAACGTAACTGTAGTCGTCCCTTGGTATTCCTGTGGGGTTCATAACAGGACCCCCCTGCCTACCCCAGGGCCCAACTCTGAGGATGCTCAAGCAGATAGAGTCCTCCCTTCCCACTTGCAGGTCCTGCAGCTGCAAATTCAGGCAGCAGACATCTGTCCACCTGCTGATAGAACCTGCTGTTAGAAAAACATCCAGGAAGAACTGGACCCATGCAGCTCAAATCCACAATGTTCAAGAGTCAACTGCAATTGTCTCTGCCCTGAGTGAGACAAATACACATTAGTTTCTCCGGGGAAACGGGAGGTAGCAATAGTAATGCCAGGTATTATTATTAGTAGCCTTGTGTCAAACACATGCCTAACACATATGAGGCAGGCTCAAGCTAAGCTTACTTAATCTTTAAAACAAGCTTATGAGGCCCTCCCTGGTGGCGCAGTGGGTTAAAGCACAGCACTAAGAAGCTAAAGCCACTTCTGCATGAGTTTGATCCCGCCTGCACTGGAGGTGACCAGAGGGCGTGGCAGACCTCTCCTGACCCACCCGCTGCTCCCCTCAGCAGTCTACTTCATCAGTCAGCCTGTTCTGCTCCCCGCTCTGTCTCTGGTGAATCCTCTCACCACCCCTGTACCTCTGGCCTGTACCCCAGTTCTATATGCATAAATAAATAAATCTTAAAAGAAAAAACCCACAAGCTTATGAAGCTGATTTCACTCTCCTCCTTCACACATGAGAACATTGAGGCACTTACCAAGGTTAAGGAAGTTGCTCAAGGTCACATAGCTGGGAGGTGGCATACCTGAGGTTGAAGCCCCAGCAGCCTCCCTCGAGAGTCCGCTCTTATGCACTCTCTTACATTTTTGATAAGGAACCTGGTCTTCCTCCCTCTCCTCTTGGAACTAAAAGTTGTTGGGAAGTGGAGAAGTTAGACTCAGGTGAAACACCTGTAAACATGCGTGATTTGTGTCATGTTGTGGGGATGTAGTGAAGGTTGCACCGAGAAGCTATTCTTTAAGTTGTCATTTGAAAGATAAGGAGATCATTAGCAGAAGTAGGGAGCAGAGGTTCTCAGAGCAGTGGAAATAGCATGTGCAAAGGTCCTGAGGTCGGGGCTAGTCTTAACCAGTTCTTGGAACAGAGAGCAGACATCAGTGTGGCTGGAACACTGGGGCCGGGGGATGGGACAGGAAACAGACATGAGACTGTGGAGGCAGGGATAAAGAACTTGATCCTTCTACATCAGGACATGGAGAACATGGCATGCTTCCAACAAGGGAGACACTCTTCAGTGGAGCAGGAGCAAAGCTGGGAACAGCAGAAGCAGGCTCTTAACACATTCAGAGAGAGCCAGACCTGAGGGCCTCCTTCTTCTTCATGTCCATTCCCCTCTAATCCACACCCTGATCCTCTCCTCCTGCGTTCCCCTTACTGAGCCTGTAACCTGACAGTCACACCCTCTCGGGTGTTCTGTTTTCTGATCTGACTGCCTGTGACCTCAAGTTGCGTTGTGCACAGCTGCCTTGGCTCTCCTACTAGCTTGGGGTACAGCTGAGCTGACTGGTCACCTCCAGCCCTTTGAGGCTTCTCAGGGCAGATACTGTGGCTTCCTTCCATCTTTTCTTTGCCCTCATCAAGGCAGCAATATACCCTCAGCAATTCCACTCTTTCACTGGTCAAGTAATTATTTTTCCCGCTTCCCTTGCAGCAAGAAGCAGCCACATGGTTAAGTTCAGACCAAAGAAACATGGAGTGACCCTACTGGGGTACTTCTAAGGAAAGTTTTCCCTATTGTCAAAGAGAAACAACTTTCTGTTGCTCCTCCCTGATTTGGACATTGGAGTGAAGTGTGACGTTTGGTGCCCTGGCAGCTCTCCTGTGACCATGAGACAATAAGGATAAGAGTAGAAGCCAATATGGTAAATATGGTGAAGAAAAAAGATTGAAACAGTCTGTACCTTTGACAACATTTTGAATAGCTACAGCAGCTTTGAAATTTTTGTTAAGACAAAGACTTCTTGTTACACAGCATTTTAATATTGGTGTGGCTTATTTGTCTATTTTTGTATGACAGAGCATGACAGAGAAGATAGGAAAGGAACCCCCAGAGTCTTCTCTTTCCATGCCCATCTTGACTGAGAAAGAAAGTAAGGATAAGAAAGGGGAGGAGACAGATACAAGGTCATAGAGCTGAGCTGAGGGTAGGAACTTCTGTCTTGCTGGTTTAAAAGGGATTCTAGGGTAGCCCAGCCTGGAGTTCTTGTCTTTGATTTCATGGGTCACAGTGAATGACACAAACACTCAAAATATCTATGTCTCACTCAATTTCCCATGTGCTAAGATGCCAGTTACACAGGGAGAGAAGTCTCATTGTTGCTATTTACGTAAGACACTAGCTTAGGTCTGTGGTCCAGGATTTGAGGAATGTTACAACCTACTATAAAGATACCAGGCAGTAAGGAAGGAAGATTGTCATCCAGTCAGCTATCGATCTGTTTGTCTGTCTATCATTTTGTCCATTCATCCATTGACCATTTATTCAAAAGAATATTTACTGAGTTCTCCTTTGTATCAGGCACTGTGCTAGACCCTAGAGAAAAGTGGTGAGACAGTACAGTTACTTATGGTCACTTGCTGCGTTTTGATTCTGCACGAATCCTAGCTGCGCTAGGTTTGGATTGGATCCGTTGGGAAAAGACAGTGAGATGAAAGATGACCTTCAAGAGGTTTATTAAGGAAAATGCATAGGAGGATAAATGGGGTGGGCATGGGAGGAACCCAGGAGGGTCATTATGTCTGATGCAGGTGTGTCCCTGTGATGAGGCCATGGAAGGAAGGAAAGGAAGGAGGGGGGAAAGGAAAGAGGGAGAGAGGGAAGGAGAGAGCAAGAGTCTTGAACTGCAATGCAGTTCTCAGGAATGTTCAGTGAGGTCCATGGGGCATCAGAAGGCTCCCTGGCAACTGGCGCTCCCTGCTGTGGTTCTCCTTCCCTGCTCTGTCATTGCACAAAGCCGCTCAGGGTGGCATGGCCTCAGTGCAGACCTGGGGGTGGGGTCCAGTGCGGCAGCTGGAGCCCTGGGTCATCTGCTCCCCCTGCGTATGGGGTTTGTGAGGTGCATTTTCGTGGCTAGTGCAGCGTCATTTCCCTCAATTCTCCACCCTCTGAAATAGCAACTTCGGCTGATTTTGTTGAAACGCGTGTAGCTGCCGGGTCATGGCAGATCGGCGCCAGGACTACTCATGTGAGCAGTCGATCCCATGGAAGACCCAGACTCCTCCCCTTCTTGTTCTGCCCCCTCAGCCTTCCAATTAGCTCTCCGCACTGATGCCAGCTGACACCACCAGTGCTGGCGTTATAGTGACGCCTAACAGTGTCCGGAGGGAGGAGGCTGCCCTCCCCGTGTATTTCCTGGAAGCCTCTGCCAGCAACTGCTCAAATCTCTTTGGTTGGAGCTGGCTCAGGAGCTTCCTCCTGAGAAGATCATCAGCCAGAAGGTCCCAGGAGAATGGGATTTTCTGAATGGGCTTAATCTGACCAGGATTCGGTGCAGGGGCTGGGGTTGGCCCGGAAGACTGACCAAATCAGCAAGACTAAGACTTTGTCAGCAGCTCGCAGAGGAGAGCAAGTGGTGATGGGACAGGTGGCACAGACTGGGGTCCAGAGCTGGGTGTGCAAGGGGGCTTTAAGGACTGTTCTTGGGATCAACCCTTGTGGAGGGAAAGAGAGGAAGCAGCAGCGGGCAGAGGGAAGAACTGGGCTGAGATACAGTCTTCGTGGAGGTTTTAGCCAACCTCACAGACAGCTGTGTGTTAACTACCAACTTTGCAGCTTAAAGCAGGTGTTTAGCATCGCACCGTTTGTATGGGCTGGGAGTTCAGCTTGAAGTAGCCGCCAGTGCAGGATCTCAGACAGCTGGACTGGGGCAGGGGCTCGCACCAAGGCTGTCTCTAAGCCCAGCTGGCTGTTGGCAGAACTCAACGTCTTGCAGGTTATAGGAATTTGGTTGGCAAATTTTTTGCCCCACGGACTTCCCCAACATGGTCACCTGCTCCATCAAAGCTGCTGGTGGGGAAGGGAGTGGGAGAAGAGTCTGCTAGCAGATGGAATGTTACAGTCTGTGACAAAATCACAACAGTGACACTCTCTTATCTCTGTCACATTCTAGTAGTTAGACGCAACCCACGCTCATGGGAAGGGATGATTCAACGGGGGAGATTTAGGTGGGAGAGGGGAGTTAGGGGTCATCACACAGCCTGTCCTGCACACATTCAAAAGCTGGGTGGCCTTTGCATTGTCCTAACTTGGGTCCAGGGGGTCAAGCCTTTATGAGTGACCCATCACTGAATGTGGCTGTCCCCAAAGGGTTGTGACCTTGCAGGGAGTAGCTTTCTGTTATTTTGGACAGCTGAGGGCTATCAGCTGATTAGCTTTCCATTGGGGAATCAATCTTTCAGACTGAAGGGGAGTGTTGTGGAAGCCACAGTGGCCACCACAGCACAGAGCCAACAGACTCTGCTGTGCATATTATCCCTATTTCCAGAAGAGGCGAAATCTCAGCATTGCCCAAGCCCACATATTAGTATGTAGTTAAAGCATGTTCTGACCCAAGTCTGCGGACTGTGAGCCCACATGCGTAACCACGGCTTTATGATTCCCTGATGGAATTTAAAGTCTGTTGTGGGATGGCCTGAGAGCCTGATCTGTGGTAAGCCCGCTCCATTCCCAACAGCAGAAGCGTCCCACTAATCATGGCTGCAGTGGCATTTACAAGTGGAGTTATAGATAGATGGTGGTAGGTGAGTAGACTGCAGTTATATCTTGCAAGTGGACTGATGTTTCTGAAGCTGATCGCATTACTCAGAGTAGGCTAGGTGATGTAGCAGGAACAAATCCCCACAACTTAATGCTTCGCACTCATTTTCATTATTGTCTCAGACAATTGGGCAGCCATCTTTAGTGATTCTCCTCCAGGTGGTGATGCAGGGATCCAGGCTCCTTTCACCTGAACTCATACCTTTACAGGGCATGTAGAAAAGAGCAGAAGCTCACAGAGGTCGTGCAGGGAATCTCCTGGCAGAAAATGGATGTAGCAGCTTAACTTCTATTTACCTTCCAATGGTCAGAACCCTTATGCCTTGGACATACCAGAAGTTGGATTCTGGGAAATACAAGATTAAAATGGACTTTTCTGATTGTGTGCATTATCTCTGTCATGCCCGCTAATGTGTCCAAATGAGGACAGAAAATTGTGGATTGACAGCTCTCTATAATGAACTGCTTTTCACTACTGGGTTTAGCAGACTAGAAGTTAACTTTAAGCTCCAGGCTGGGAGCTTAAAGTTAACTCCCCCCAAGGAGAGATATTTATGGTTGTGGACAAACCACGCAGTCTTTATTTTCTACGTCTTTTGGGTTCTGATAAAACCATCTTCTCTGCCTCTCCTGGGTCTATTGATGCTCTCTGCAGCCTGGGAATCCTGGGATCTCAAGTCTAAACTAAGAGACCCTGCAAATGAAGAGAGGCTCTCTTTAAACTATTCCCAGACGAGGGAGCTCTTAGCGCCTCAGCCTCGAGGGGAGAGGCTTTCTCCTTGAGAGACTGTCTGAACCAACACCTGGAAGAGATTGATTGAGAGACAGTTAATATGGTGGCGTGATTTATGAGGAGGAGATATTGTAGCCAAGGTGTGCGGGGCGGGGAGGGGGCAGTACAGGCGATGTTAGGTGCTTACTGCTGGGTCAGGAAACACTTGATAAAGTTCCAAGGGGAGGGAGGGGGTTGGGCCAGACAGCTGGTGTGGGAAGAGCTGGCTCCAGAGCCTAGCAGGGAGGGGCTGTGGGCTTTCCCATGGAGGCTGGTTTCTGCGGAACCAGGGCTTGGCATGGCTGCTTCACATTCACCATGTGGGTAGATGGTCCTGGGTGAGAGGTAACACATCTGTCCGGAGTCTTCCACCTTGCTGGTGGCCATGGCTTTAGCTCGTGTCCACCCACGCCAACCGGTGCCAAGTGCTTCATTCACTCACAGGTGTGCAAGCAGACATCCCTGAGAGATGAGTATCTCCCAGACTTGCTGCTTTGAACCTCATGCTCTTTCTCTGAATTAGTAAGGTGATTCTTTCTCAGGAGCTCAGCAGATCCCTGTGCCCTTTTGAACATTCTGGTTTGTTCTTGTGAGTTTCCTATGACCCATCTGTACTCCAGATGCCTGTCTAGGAAGTGGGGATAAGTTGGTCTTCCTTGTTTGCAAGAATACAGGCACAGGACTAATTTCAGGCTTAAGAGATAGGTGTTGAAGTCAGCCAGGTACGGTTGGGCTCCTGTTTTCATTCCCTGGGCCCGTGCTGGCTGAGAAGCATCAAGCAAGTTGCCTGAAATACTTAGTGTAACATGCTGATAGCTCACTTGAGATAATCAATAATAATAATGCTAATATTAAGGATAGATAAAGAGTGTGCGTAGGAAAGTGTCTGCAAGCATAAACAATTGTGACCACTGATTAAACATCAGGACCCATGCCCAGCTCTATCAAAGAAAGAAGCCAGAGCTACACCGTATAAGGCCAAGGAGTGACATAGAGATCTTAGCCAAACTCCTATCAGCGAGGTAGAGGCTGAGCCTGAATAAATCCATATCTAGTTTCCATTTTCTGGAGAACAATCCTCTGAAGAGCTTCATTGTAGAGTGGGACCCCATTACCCGGAAGGGGTACATTCCAAGACCCCCCAGTGGGTGTCTGAACTTACAGAGGGTACCAAATCCTAGAAAATCTGTTTTTTCCTATCTTTACACTGATGATAAATTTTGTTTTATATATCAGGCACAGTATGAGATCAACAACAATAACCACTAATAAAATAGAACCATTATAACAACATACTATGAAAAAACTTAGGTGAATGTGCCCCCTCCCTGAAAATACCTTATCATATAGTCATTTTGGATAATGGAAAACCCAGATAAGGAGGGACTAGTGTATCTATCTTCATAAGTCAGTGGAGGAGACTTTTAAATAGACAAATGGATGGAAATACAACCTGATCAGGGCACCTTATGGAGTCTGTACATTGGAGGGTGGCGATAACTCTGAAAAGAGTGAGCAGAGAATCATTTTCTGGAATGATCCAGGGAAGAACTTTAGAAGGTTGTGACATCAAAGCCTGTTTGCAAAGTTACTAGGAGTCTGTCAATCACTTTAGAAAGTTTCTGCTTATTGAAACATTTCCTTAAAGTTAGATGTCCTTAAAATTTCTTGGCTGAGGGCATCTATTTCAGGGAAGACTAATTAATGGGAAACCTAAGTGCTGGGTGATGGAAAGAAGGTGGGTAATGAAGGTGCAAGTTGGACTTTTTTTGCACAAACTACAGTGACCATCTTGTGACTTTTATGTCTCCATTCCATTTCCTTTTTTTCTGGAAGAATTTTCCTCTGGAGAACCACCCATCCTCTATCCCCATTATGGCTTAGATGAAGATGCCCCTTCTCTCCAGCTCCCAGGGTATAGACCTGGTCAGGTCTGGCCAGTCAGAGAAATCTATTCCTTACACTCAGCGATCCGTTTAGAGATGGTCATGTGACTTCAAACCAGGCCACTGGGATTCAGCCTTGCTGCTTTTGCAAGTAGTGGTCTTGAAGTTGGGTGGATGTAAGTCTGGAGTTCATGGGGGTGAGGTAAAGATGATCAGGAAGAAAACAGAGCTGAGCAGAGGAGCAAGAGACCAAGTTCTGAGGGCACAGTGTGCTTGGGTTCTTAGGTGCTTGAGTCACACTTCTGCATTGGCCTTTTCAATTGTCTCTGTTGCTTGCGATTACAGTAAAGCTAAATCATACACGATTTGCGCCACAAGTATCAAAACACCCCTAAGACATGCCTGACACTAGGGATACCATGATGATGCAGGTTGAGTTCACTGGGAGGCTGACTCTGGGATGGAGATGACGGTGCAGGATGTTTCTCAGCCCTTGGGACCACCAGCTGTGGCGAGAGAGAGGGAAGGCAGCAGTATTAGGCAACAGGAGAATGGAGCAGCGACGTGCTCGCAGCAAGGCTGAAGCTGACCCTACATGGGGCAATGGAGTCAGAATCTCATTCCGAGGTGACCTGACCTGGCACAGGAGTGGCACCAGATGTTGCATGTGGGCTGCTCCAGGGAGGGGCTCTAAGCTTGGAGAAAGGGCTCCCTGCAGCCAAGGGCAATCTCTGAAGATGTTGTCCTGTTAGCTGGCAACCAGAGGAGTCAAGTTCTTAGAGTGAAAGACACCAACTTGCTGCCCTGAAGCCCCATGAAAACAGGACCAGTATTCTACTGTCCCTGGATGCTTCTAGTCCCTGGAACATAGTAGATGCTCAAGAAACACGTGTCACCTTGCCCAAGCCCTCCCTCCCTGCATGCTGTGTTATTTAGTGTTCACAACGGACCAGCACCGATTTGTTGGGTCTTTTTTTTTTTTTTCTTCTTCTGTGGAGAATGAAAGAGAAGCTTAAAAAGAGAGGTGCAGTGTTGGGATTCGAACCTCCATCTGTTTAATCACAAAGGCCTTGTCTTTACTGTTTCCTAGTTGTGTCTAGGAAATCCTGTCCTAGATTTTTCTGCCAGGACAGGAGCGTGTGGTTGAGAAGAAGGATCTAAAACCACAAACAGAAATGCTCAGACTAAGTTCTCAGTTTTCAGAGGAAAAGGGGGTGAGGCAGGAAAAGGCCAGGGAGAGACAAAAGAATTCATTTAAAAGAATAGGTTAAGCAAACATTAAAGGAATACATTTTAAATGACAATATTTAATAACCATTCATTTTAAGCTTTAAAACACTTCATAATGATACATTTAAAACATTAAAATACCTACTACTAATAATACATTGAAAGCATTTCATAATAATACATTTAAACCATTTATAAAACATTTACACATGTTAAAACACTTAGTATCAATAATTTAAGACATCAGAGATAATGATTATTATTACAATTATCGCACTTGGCTTAGACTATACACAGCTGTCTTGTTTAACCCTCACATTGATTTTATGAGAAAGTTCTATTATGATTCTCATTTACTGATAAGGAAGCTGAGCTTTGAAGAGCACAAGTAACTTGTTAAAAATCACACACAGGCCCTCCCTGGTGGCGCAGCGGGTTAAAGCACAGCACCGAGAAGCTAAAACCACTTTAGCTTGAGTTCGATCCCCCACCCGGAAGTGACCACATGGCGCGGCAGACCTCTCCTGACCCGCCCGCTGCTCCCCTCAGCAGTGTACTTCGTCGATCTGCCTGTTCTGCTCCCCGCTCTGTCTCTGGTGAACCCTTTGGCCTGTACCCCAGTTCTATATGCATAAATAAATAAATCTTTTAAAAAAAACCCATAACACAAACAAGTGGGGTTTAAATCCAGAACGTCCATAAACCCAGATCATCCGTAAACCCAGAGCATCATGCCTCCCTGCCCACTTCTCACCCCACGGCGCTCCCAGCCTGTGCTGGTGGTGGGGTAAAAGCTAAACAAAATGAAGATCTTTCCCAGAGCTCAGAGTCTACAGTCGCCCCAGTGAGTGTGACAAAGCAGAGAAGGCCCCAGAAGCTCACAGGGCGGGCGACTCTCTCTTTTTCTTTACTTTCACTAGATTTCCCTCTCCTCGAATAACTGATGGCAAGCGCGCTCCTCATTTTTCCTCTTCCATTCTGTCAGATTCATTTGTTTCACAAGTCTTGTTTACAAGCTAGGTGTTGTCTTAGATTTCGGATAGAGTGAGCAAGACCAGGAACCTGTCCCCTGGTGGCTTCTGTTTGAGCAGGGGGGACCCTAGCAAGAAGGGTAACAAAGAAGGTCATTTCTCATAGTGCAAAGGAATGAAACTGGGTGATGTTCTAATAGAGCCTCCCAGCTGGAGGGCTTCTCAGAGGAGGCGACCCCTGGGTGGAGAGGTGATGACTGAGAAGGAGGCACTGGTGGGAAATCACAGTGGGGCTTCCAGTTGCAGGACACCCATTTACCATGTCTTCCTTGTAGGGAGGAGAGGTACCAGGCTCCTGGCCTCCAGGCAAGCAGAGGAAAGGTGAGCATTCACTGACCAGCCCAGGAGCAAAGGGAGTGAGTCTCCCTGTTGGGGTCCTGGGAGAACTTTCCAGCTGGGTATTCGAGGTTCTGCCCACATGTTCTTCTAGAGATCAGCTAGGAGCTTCCCAGGGGACCTAGGGGACATGACTGCTGTGGGGTCCAGGCTGGAGGCGGCCTGTGCCCATTCTCCACTGGGGCTAAGAGAATGAACTCACCAGTTGATCCCCCAGGGTCTTTTATAGAAGGTGCCCAAACCAGGCTGACCTAGGCCTCCTGGGTGCATTTCCTTGCTCCGGATAATGAAGACAGTTACTTTGAAACCATTTTGAGTCTGCTTTTATAGGGGCATGAGCTCACCAGCGCCTGAGGACCCCAGGAAGGGAGCCCGTAGGGGCTGCATTACCAGCGCTTGGTCAGCTCCTGTGGGACTGCGGGGTGCTGGGACTTACTAGGGTGATCTGATCCTCTCATAACAATAATAGAAGGAAAACACCGCCATCCCACCCAGGGGCACGCATTATGCCCCATGGGCTTTTCTCATTGGCTCTTCTGTCTCCATGGAGACAGCCATGGAGGTTTGTTGGGGCTGATTAAAGCTCTGGGTTCCATTGCCTCAGGTTCAGAGCCACAGATCGTGGCTCCACTTCTTCCTACCATAAGCCCCTGACTAGCTTTATTTTTCTCTCTCCAGCTTTACTGAGATATATCGACATACGGCACTGAATGTGCTGACGGTGTAGGGCTTCAAGCAACATGTAGTTCATGCATATTGTGAAGGGGGGTGTGAGTTTACTGAGCAGCAGAACCCCCAAGCCTTTCTGCTCTGAATGGGTTCTGTCACCCACTGCATGAAGAGAAAGTCCTAAAGAAACTCTGCAGAGCTTTGTCCATCTTTCACAAACCTTTTAAAGAAGATCCTTTTAGCAGTGACTGCTTTGCCACCAAGACCGACTATGACAGTTGAGTACTGCACTCTTCCTGCTTCCATTGTGGCCAACATCGAAGTTGACGTTAGAACCAAATTTAAAGGGGCTGAGCATGGAATGGCACATGAGATTTCTTAGCTGAATACTCTCAATTATTCCGACTTCCGCTGCAGTCAAAGTAGAGGCGTTCCAGGGTAGCCCAGAGTGGAGTGGGCCGCCTGTCTGTGGGGCCTCACCTGTGCGCTCACAACTCAGTTATACTGCAGGGACACACAAAAGGGTCAATAACGGGTTGATTTACAAAAGGGGAAAGGAACAGGAAACAACCCAGGGAAAGAGAGCAGGATACAAAGTAAGTGGAAGACCTTACGGCTAGGCTGACTGAACACGCTGAGTCATGTGGTCAGGAGAGCTGCTTCCTGAGCGAGAAAGAGAGCACGAGATGCAATCACACCCTATTTATCCCCCAAATGTCCCAGAATTCCTGCTAGCTCCGCCCTTGGGTCCTCGCAGTTCTCTCCCTGGGGCTGCTGGGAGTTGTAGTTTCCAATCACTGGAGTAGGGGGTAGGGTCCAGAAGGCTGGAGTAGGGGGTGGAGTCCACAAGACTCTGCAGAGTTCCTTTAGGACATCCTTCCCCTTAACAGAGGTACCATCAGTGAAAGAAACTGTGCATTCATCTTCATCTCTTCTCCCAAGTCCTCTTCAGCTCCACCCTTCTCCTGGATGGGCAGGGAACTCGGAACCTCCCCTTTCTGTGGCTGTAAGACTGTTGCAGACCCAGTGCAAAGACGCACCAAACAGGGAAGGGATGAGGACTCTGGGGCTCTCCCCTGCCTGCGCTCATGGCCGCCACAGGCAGCATTAACGGGGCCTCACAGTGGGCGCGGGTCCCCAGTGCTTCTCATCTTCCACTGGAAGTGTGCCCTCAACCTGGACTGGGTTTATGCAGCTGCCTGAGCCTTAGTTTCCTCATCTGAGAAATGGGACGATGACCTGCATCTCACAGGTTACAAGGTGGGTGCCCAATTGGTGGTCACTGGGCACTTGCCTAGCACCTAGGAAACCCAGTATCCGAGAGCTGTGGTGCTTGCTATTTTTACAAAGGGTCTTATCTGTACTCATAAGCAGTATCCGAAGGCCCTGCTCTCTTTCCAGATGAGGAAACTAAGGCATCGGCTGAGCCATAAGGTAAACTTCCATGTCAATGAATTTGTCAGACCCAAACAGGGGATCTAGAAGGAGGCTGTCAGAGGGCAAGAGGAAGAGTGGAGTGCAAGGAGGGGCCCCATGGGCAGCAGGGCAGACTTTGGTGCCTGCATAGGGGGTGTGCTGGGGTGACCTGCATCTGAGGAGGTGTGATCCTCTACCTCTGAATCACATCCAGTGCTGTCAACCAGTGTAACCTCAAAAAAAAAAAAATCTTCCCCATAAATAAACGGGGAGAAAGCAATCTCTGACCCTGGAGACGGCTTCCTAGACTAGGACAAGCAAGAAAGATATTTACGAGGCAGCCTCTCAATAGAGAGGATATTGTTGTGGGCGGGTGAGAGGGCACCTCTAAAAAGCTTCTTCTGCTTGTTTGCTGGGCTGTCTTTTCCATAAAGATCTGGTTGCTTTGCAGAGGAGCCGCTGGGATAAGCCCAGGTGATAGCCTGGCTCTGAGAAAGTCCCAGGAGAATAGTTCAAAAGAGCAGGATTTGGGAGGCAGCAAGATGAATGACCTACTCTGGTTTGTATGGAAAGAGGGAAACATACAAACGGAATCATGGGGAGTGAGGGGAAGCAGTGAAGTCCGTTGGAAATAGTAGTAGCAGTTTCAGCAATGATAGTGAGCATTTATGGAGCACCAACTGTGTACCATGCTCACCAGCCCCTGCCTTTTTTTTTTTTTAAAGATTTATTTATTCATACAGAACTGGGGTACAGGCCAGAGATGTGAAGGGTGAGAGGATTCACCAGAGACAGAGCGGGGAGCAGAACAGGCAGATCGAGGAAGTACACTGCTGAGGGCGGGTCAGGAGAGGTCTGCCACGTCATGTGGTCACCTCCGGGGCAGGCGGCAGGCGGGAATCGAACTCATGCAGAAGTGGCTTCAGATTCTCAGCGCTGCGCTTTAACCCGCTGCGCCCCCAGGGAGGGCCAGCCCCTGCTTTTTCTTCTCCCTTTGCTTCCTTAAAATAGCCTGGCAAGAATAAAAACACACTGGCAAGAACAATCCTGGTGTCCTATTTTGCAGATGAGCAAAGTGAGGCCTAGAGAAGGAGAGGGCTTGTTTGTGGAGCCCTGGACCCCAACACAAGCCTGGCTGGCTGCTTCCAGAGCCCATATCCCTGCTGCGATCAATTTCCCTGTGTGGGAGGATGAGTGTGGGCCACTGTGATCTTTCCTGGTGAGGGCAGGTATCTATGGGGGTGGGGGCAGGTTGCCTGATGCCCGGATGTAGACCCTCTGGCTGGCTGGAGAGATCCCAGCCTCTGCAACAGCGCGCCTTCCTTGCCAAGAGTCTGGCTTGCTGCTTGCACCCTCCTTCCACCACCCACACACCCACGACTCACTTCCAAGGGTGGAGAAGCCTTTGAAGTCAGGGGTGATGCTGGGGAAGGCGAAGGCAGCAGGGAGCTGGGGAAGAGGTGAACCCGGGGCCAGCAGATAAGCAACCTAAACAAGCCTTCCCAGCCGCGCAGAAGGAGGAATTTCCGACTGTGGGTCCTCGCCTGGGTTTTGCTTAGTCTAGTTTTTAGTGCTATGAAGGATGATGTTCCCAGACCCAGCTCCGCCAGGAGTGAAAGGGAATGTGAGTGCAGTTGTTGTCTGTGGGCTTTCACCCCCACCTGGCTGGCCCAGAGCTTCCTCTCTCTGTCTCTATATTGAATAAATCAAGCCGAGGGCCTCCGGAATCCTGGAAGGTGCATTTTGAACGAATGTGCATATGAACTTTAATGTTAAGAGTATCTATGCCTTCTCCCAGAGGATCTGTGACCCCTCCCTGAGAGAAGTAAACACTTTTGGAGTAAATGAATGAATAAAATGCAAGCATCTCCCACATAGGTAGGGAACACCGTGATGCTTGTTGCTGTTAGTAACAGTCATCCCTTGTCCCAGGTAGGGATCCCAGGGGTGGACCTGAGACAGGATCTGAGCACCAGTTATTTTTATTTTTTTGCACAGAAGAACAGGGGTATAAGCCAGAGGTGTGGGGAATGAGAGGATTCACCTGAGACAGAGTCGGAGCAGAACAGGCAGATCAACACTGCTGAGGGAGCGCGGGTGAGACAGGAGAGGCCTGCTGCGCCCTGTGGGTCACCTCCTGAGGATTGAACTCGGATCATAGCAATGGGAGTGGCTCCCCAGGCCACTAGGGAGGCCCGCCAGTTATTTTTATGGTTCTGTTTTGGCTTTTAGAGGTGATACCAGTAAGCACCAGTTAGGGAACAGAGAAAATCGTGAGTAATCAGCCAGCACGGATGATATGAATGACTTGTGGTAAACTGGGAGGCTCCACCCTGCTGGGGCGGCCCAGAACGTGCTTGAGTGGACAGGCCTGAGAGACAAGAAGCTGCAGTGTGCCTCTCTCAACTCTGTCTGTCATTTTCTGGGGTCAGTTTCTGGAGGAGATGACACCCCCCCCCCCGCCCAGGACTCCTGGTATACCCCATGAGCTCAGGGCAGTCAGGGAGGGCAGTCACCACAGGTAGAGAGTCTTCAGGAAGAGGGTCATCACAGCTGCTCAAGGAAGCCATCAGCAGGCAGAGGACAGGTGTGGGCCGAGAGCATATGGGTGAATTCTCTGCAGGAGCTGCCTCATCCATAAATCCACATGTACTTGTTTCATCACTGAGTGTGAGTCCTGCTGAGGAAGATACAGTTCTGAAGATGACAACCTTGGATCCTGTAGTGAATTAGGAACAGAGCTCATCTAACATTAATGCTGTAAGTATTTACATAAATGCTGTGGCTTTCTAGGTGAGCTTCGGGGCCGAAGCATCATAAAACATTTCATTGCACTGAAAAGAAATATGTGCAGAAGAGCTGTAGCAAAGGAAAGACAAAGGCATGTTAGAGCCAAGTGTGGTAGCTACCCTGATCGCTAAGCGCCTGGTTTCCGGATTGAAATAGTCCAAGTCCCAGGACTGTGGGACTGTGGGGTCTCCAGCCAGTCGCTGCACCTCTGAACTTGAATTTTGTCTATTTTGTTTCTTAACCTGGCAATCGGTAGGTGTCCTTATCCTGTTCAGCTGGCATGGATATGGCCGGGGGGGGGGGGGGGGGGGGGGGGGAGGTGGCATTTGGCTTAGTTTAATGTGTTGGCTGAAGAAATGAAATAATGCAAATAGAAAAAAGGTGTTGATCAATTATTTATTTAGTATTCTCTCCTCCTTCTCCACCCTCGCCACGGTCAACCACATCCAAGTTGTACTCCCTTGCCCCAGCGACTTCAGGCTCGGCCGCGTGGCTTACTGTGGCCGGTGGATATGAGCTGATGTCATGGATGCTCCATTAACATAGAGATTGCAACATGCATGGACGGTTTGGTTTGCCTCTTTGTGCTCCTGCCTTCAGCCATGAAAAATGGAGGACGCTTTACTTAGGATTCGAATTAAGGACACACAGCAGAACTGCATTCAATCTGCGGTCTGATCAGAGGCATCCCAGCCAAGCACGGGCCGCTGAATGACAGACAACATCAGGGATGGAAATGCTTTGTGGCGGGGTGGGGGGGGGTGCTTCTCGCGCGGTATTATCGCAGAGTGTGGGCTACTGCAGCACAGCGGGAACCCAACACGCGACTCAGTACTTGTGAATGGGCATCGCTATTGCTGTTGTTTTTAGTGTGACTGTGGGAAATGGAGGCCATTGGGTCAATATGTTTGGGGTACATTGTATGTAATATCCTCCTGAGGAAGATTCAGAAAGTTCATCAGTGTAGTGTAGAAAAGAACTTGATAAGTCCTGTAGTTAAATTAAAATATGAAAACTTAGGAACTTTTTTGTTATAAAGATGTATTTACATTTGAAGAGCATTTTGGGAAATTTCCACATAAAGATTCCACACTAAGTACGGGAAGGCCCTCCTTGGTGGCACAATGGGTTAAAACACAGCACTATGAAGCTACTGTAGCCACTGCAGAATGAGTTTGACCCCCGGCCACGGAGGTGACCTACCTGGTCACCTCAGACCTCTCCTGACCCACCTGCTGCTCTCCTCAACAGTGTATTTCAGTAGATTGAATGTTCTGCTCCCCACCCTGTCTCTGGTGAATCCTCTTACTCCCCCTCACACTTCTGACCTATACCCCAGTTCTTGTATGCTTAAATAAATACATCTTTAAAAAGAAATAAAGAAAATTTCCTACAGAAGCAGCATTATGCTGTGTTAAAGAAAGACATTTGACATTTGACATACTCTATGCAGAGAAGAGTGATAAAAGACAATTGTGAGCAGAAGGCGCAGCTTCTGGAAAGCTCTTGCCCTTTTCTCTTCTTTGTCTCCTCAGTGTGATGGCTGGTGCTCCAGCAGCCATCTGTGATCATGAGGTAGCAAGGTGGATGAATGCCAATGTAGAGCAGAGAGTCACAGAAACCTGAGACGCTGATGACATCATGTGGTCACCCAGCCACCGCTCGTGCTGAGCTCAAGAGCGGCCATTTGCTGTTTCTTCCATGGCTGGTGGGTGACGCCAGCGTTCTGCAGCACGGTGGTCCTGGCCATCTTTGCACTTTCTTTTGTACACAAGAGAAGAGAAATATCTTGATAATTCTGTTTCTTTGAGTAGCAGCCGAATATACTCTGGGCAGATACATTTTCCAGTAGGTTTGAGTGCCAACTGTCTTCCTGTCTTTTCTCCTCCCTTCTCCACCCATGTGGCTGATCCATCTAGGCTCATCAGCGGACTCCTTGTCTCTTGTCTTCTGCTGGATCCATAACGCCAGTAGGTGAAGCAAGGGATGGAAGACACTGACGTCAGGTCTTCATTTCCCTGGCCCCTTCCCTGCTGGGTCTCGTAGGGCTGGCAGTGTCTTGACCAAAGGCTCCACTTGCGTGAGGCAGCCTCTGCCTCGCTCCTCTCCTCTCTGACTTCTGATGACAGCCCTTCCCCTCTCCCTCAGGCCTGGGGATAGGCTCAGCCTCTGGTGCTCCCCACCCCTCCTTGTGTTATTCCCCCCTTCTTTCCGCTATTGGTAGCACCTTTATTCAACTCTCTCATTCCTGTTAAGCAGCCACGTCTCCAGCTAGGGGTGCCACTGACCGTCTCATGCCAGCCTGGCAGGCTCTCCCCTTTTACATTCTCTCTTCAGACCTGCTGAGTCTCCGCTCTTCCCTCCTGTCTTTAAACACTTTCTCTTCTTCCCCACTGGCCAGATCCACTATTATTATAACAATTATTATTACTATTATTAGGGAGTATTTATGCCGTGCTAGGCACAATCGAGGGTGCTTGGTGTACACGATTTTGTTTACTCCTCACGGAAGTAGGTCTTTTGCCCATTCTCAGATGAGAGCCAGCAAACTCTCCCAGACTCAGTGACTCACCTGCGGACACTCAGTGCGGGGGGGTGGGGTAGAGAGGGGTGTGAGGCAGGTGACCCCACCCTAATTCTGGAGGCGCGCCAAGCCCGATGCTGTGTTGTCTGTGGCTTCGGTGTAAATGTCACTCTGCTCGTGGAGGTCATGATCAATCTGCGCGCATGAGGGCGATCAGAAGAGGGCATCACTATGCAGGTGTGCCTCTCCCAAGTATGCTGAGGAAACCTGTATGAAGGATGCTTTCAGCTCCAGTTGTGAACACTAACCCCAACTCATTCACATTTAAGCACTGAGTCTCATACACACTCCCACGTCCCCACTCAGATACATGCACTCACTCACATGCATTCACATTCACACGCACCACACACTCCTCTCTGTGTTTGAAAGGCCCCAGGATCCTCCCAGGCACCTTTTGCAAAAGCAGGTGGCAAGTGAGAACATTAATGCTCAAGGCTCATTTTGACTGATTACTTAAAAATAAGCCCACCAGCTTCAGGCACATTGGTCCTGCCAATTTCCCCAAATTGTTGGCTTTGATGGGTTCCAAAGAAAACTTTACCAGGACCGAGAGCCGGCCAACAGCCAGAACATCTGCCTTGTCAATGGTAGCACCAATGGGGACGAGCCTGTGGGATCTCACCAGAACTGTTGTGTCTGAAGTCTTAGCTGGCACCTACCTGGTCCCACAGAAGCAGAGCTGAGGTTTTTTTTTTCCTATCCTAGCTAACTGGGCGTCAGGGTGCTGAGCCAGCTCACAGCAAGTCTTGGGGTGCAGGAAGGATTGAAAATCCAATGGGCAAGATAATGTAGGTCATTTTAGAATCTGCGCCCTCATGTTTATTACTGTGTGGTCCACAATAGCTAAGAACAAGGAACATCTTGGGTGCCTATCCACTGATGAACAGACAAAGGAGATGTGGTGTATATCCACAATGGAATACTATTTAGCCCCGAAAAGTACAATAGTGCAATGATTTTTGCAACAGCATAGATGGGCCTAGTGGGAATTATGCCTGGTGAAATAAACAAAAAACAAACGCTGTATGATTTCACTCAAATGCGGCATATAGAGAAAACAAACAGGCAGACGAACTAAATAAAACAAAAACAAACTTTTGGGTTGTAAGGCCAGTGAGTGGTTACCGAAGGGAAGGCAGAGGGGAAGGTGGTTAAGCAAGAACAGGGGACAATTTGTATGACAAAGGACAGCACCAGACTCCAGTGGTGATGATGACGCAGTAGAAACATATGCCGGATCTCAACCACGAACACCTGCAAATTTATAATGTTATCATGTAATGTTACTTCAGTTAAAAAAAACACCTGCGGTTTGGAAACAGCCCCTCCTGGGGTTGGCCCTGTCACCAGTGCCAGGCAGCCTGGCTGTGTCGCCTTCCCTGTCCCAGCTTTGCATTCCTGATCAGTTCGTGGGAACAGTCATGGTAGAGTCTGGCTTCTGTGAAATTTATGGTGAGCCCCAAGTTGGTGTTAATGTACACAAAAAGTTGAGCCCGGTGTCTGCCACGGAGGATATTCTTAGGGAAAGGGGGAGTTTATTTTTAAAAGGACATACACAAGGAAAAGAACTCCAACTCCCGTGCCCACATTTGTTGCCCATGGCTAGAGATGCAAGCAGAAAGCGTGCCAATCTCCGTGAACCCCTGAATTTGCTTCCGAGAAGCCACTGCAGGTGTGTAAAGAACAGGCTAGAACGGAATGATACAGGTGAGCAGGTGGAAGCTCAGACACCACTGTCCAGGATCTGCCCGTACCCCTTCCTGGGGCACCAACTTGGGGCTCAGAGTGCTGTCTCTTAGCTTGAATTCAACTCAGATGGGATCATCTACTTGTGGTTAACGGAGAAAATGCAGGTGAGGCGCTTTCCCAGGCTCTAGCTCAGGATCTTCACCTGTAAAGTGGGCACAATACTTTATGCTTCACAGAGTGAGAGGCGGTAGGTAGAATTTCAAAGATCAGTTCTCACTCCGATATATTGGTTCTGGGTTTTAGGAAAAGCTAATGGTCAGCTGGAGAAGGACACTCTCTGTGGACTTGATCAGAGGTCTCCAAGCTCAGGTTACACGTGCCTGACCTGTTTCTCTCATATGGATTACACACAGACACAGACACACACACACACACATGTGCACCGTATGCACACATATACCCACGCATGCGCTGCAGGTTGATATTTTATAAATGCTCCAACTACATGCAACATTGGAAGTGAGCGGGATGAACAGCAGAACGAATATAAACAGAAGTTCTGATATTTCCTGCAGGTGCCCAAAGCTGACTCATGCACAGGCTTTGCTGCCGCAGCCTGGGTCCTTGCTGCTGGACGTGGATCTGTGCCCTGTGGGGCTGGCCGCATCTGGGACCTTGCTAGAAAGGCAGAGCCCAGGCGGCCGCCCGCATTCGCTGGAGAGGAATCTGCACTTCCACCCAGCCCCACGGGGTGCAGCGCCCACCAGAATGGGCGGTTGGGGGACTACCCCCCCATTTTCAGTTTCCTTACCTGCCTTGTGTCTTTCCTGCTCTTCGGCCCCAGCAGCCGCGGGCGGGGTTGGCCCCTGGGGCAGCATCGGGTTCTGGAAACCTGTCTTGGAACAGATGGCCCTGGGCCAGGCTTGCCGAGTGTTTCTCATTTAGCCTATATTTAGTGGTGCCAGCCAATTTGGACACATCCCCCAAGAAAGGGCTCCGGCTCCGTCGTTCGAAACGTGATTGCCGAGCAATTCCATAAATCTGCTTCGGAAAGGCCTGGCAATTTTTTTGGAGGTAGAAAAGCTAACAAAACTAATCCCTCGCTGTTCCTTGAAGTGGACTCAGATGGAAATAAAATCTTTCCACAAAGTGAGCTTTGGCCCCACTTCCTCATTTCGGGTCCAAAAATGACTCTCAGAGCCCGCGTTAGCAGGAGCTCCGGCGGGCTGGGGCAGGCGGCCGCTGCAGAGGGGCGGCAGGCTCCGTTAGTGGGGAGGCTTGCTCACGGGCTGGGCTGCAAAACATTTTTTTAATTCTGAGGGTAGGAACAACTGTTAGATAATTCATCACACTCTAGACAGGAAAAGGGCTTGGTTTCTGCTGCCCTGGCGCTGCCCCGGGGCTCAGAGCAGAGTGGAGTCATCTCCAGTTGTCTGGGACACAGCCAATGCCAGGGCTTTGGATTCCAGCAGGCCTGGTGGGCTCTGGGGCCGTGGGCAGGACGCCGAGGTGCCAGCCCACTGGTGCCGGGCGAATCCCGTGAACGGGCCACATGAGCCTCCCTGGTGGGCACGGTGGTCATGGGCAGCACCGTGGGGGACTGTACCTGCTTCTTCCACATCCCGGTTGGCCTCTTCAGCCACCGTGTTGGAAACCTAAATGAGAGGAGTCATAGAGCGACCGAGACCCTTCGTGCTGGTTGTCAGCCTGCTCGTCCACATCCTTTCCTGACTTCCCTCAGCTCTTAGTCATTACTTTAATAATAACAAGTTTCCTACCTGAAGCCACTCACCCAGAGCCCCTTGGAGAGGCCAGGTGCTCTGAGCGGACCGTGTGGTTTGGGGCCTGCTCTCTTCACCGGAAGTGGAGCCTCCACTTTTCTTTAAATAGTGTCTGTCACTGGGCTCCTGCTTTATCTTCACTATCTATTCCCTCCATCTGTGGTAAGGAGACAAGTCCCTACCAAGCCTGGGGTTCTAAAGAGCAGAGAGGAAAGAAGGGCAGAGTAAGGAAAGAGAGGGTGACAAGGTGCAGTCAATGGAATTTGACTCTCCTGTCTCCCCACTGCTCCCCTCAGCAGTGTGTTTCAGTGGATCTGCCTGTTCTGCTCCCTACTCTGTCTCTAGCAAAGCCTCTCGCCCTCATACCTCTGGCCTACACCCCAGTTCTTGTATGCATAAATAAACACATCTTTAAAAAAAAAGAAATCAGCTTGAAGCCGTTCCTGCAGAAGCTGGGGGTCATGATTAGGTCTCTGGATTTGTCTGAACTGGGAGCCGTTTGGGATAGGAGGATGGGATCAGATATGTTTTAGAGCAGAACGCTGACACTTGCCAGTGGAAGATCTATTGTCCACAAAGCAGCCAGAAAACAGTGAACATTAGAAAGGAAAACAAGAGATGCTGACGGTTAAACCAAAAAAGTTTCTACAATGAGATTGGAAGAGTCACTCTGAAGCCATGCATGATTCCGTGGCAAATGCCAATCCGAGGATTTGCCCGGAAGATCTGAAGGGAGAGCAAACCCTGCCTCCTGGGGAGAACAGGAAGGAGTTGTGAAAGGGGGTGGGACTTATGCAGGGCTTGAAGGATGAGGTGGACAAACTCCAGTTGAAGCTAACACAGGAACTCAAACGTAGAGGGAAGCTTGGTCCAGACGGGTCTACCAGTTAATTCCAGGCCAACCAGGATTATTAGTCCATCCAGCTGTCACAGGAGGGGGAGTGATGGATGGTTCTTGACTCTATTAGCACTGGCTGGGTCTCTGTGGCTTCCTCTGAAGGTTCTGGCTAGCAGTTTGGATTTCTGAGTGGAAGGTGAGTGGGTGAGGTATGAATGAAGCACCCCCTGCCCCCAGGAGCTTATAGACAAGTAAAGAGTGAGACATTACAAACAAGCAAAAAGGAAAAATAAATCATTATAGAGGCTGATGAAAGTCATGATGACTCTCAGTGTGGGAGAGGGGGAAAAATAGGGGGGAGGTGGAGGGTAGAGACCTAAAGGATCCTCAGGTTATGTGCAAAATTGGAGGGAAGCGCATTGGTGGCAGAGGGAACAGTAGATGTTAAGAGTCTAAGGCAAGAGAGAGCTTTCTGGATTCAAGGAAACGCATGGGGGTGGGAAGAGACCGCAGAAGAGGTGGTCTCCAAGGTCCCCCAAGGTCCCCCAACTGTCCTTTCTGTCCCATCTGTTGGAAGAAAAGCAGAGAAGGATGCACAGGCGGGAGATGGAGCTTCTGGGGTGTGTTAGTGCAAATACTTATATCTTGCATCTAGAACAATGTGGTGAGCCACTGCGGGGGATGCCTGACTATTGATGGCTATTTCGATTTTTCCTATTATCATTAAGAAGAAATAACTACCATTCTGACAATGTCATGAGACTCACTCAGAATGTTGTCAAACATTCTGTCTTTGTGGCAGAATGATCTGACTTCTCTACATTGGGGTGTGTTTTGTCCCCCAGGGCAGTCCCCAAGGCTAGATTGTTTGCTTAGCTGTTACTGGGGGGTGTTGGGGGAGCAGTTATCAGGCGTCGCTTTGGGATGGGACCGGCAGTAGCCTACAGCCTGTTCTAGTTTGCCAACAGCCAGCCCCAGTGCTTACCGAAAGCGCCTGCAGTCAAGGCCAGCCCAGGCCCTGGGGGAGCTGGGAAATAGCCCAAGTGGTTTGTTTCCAGGACCCAGCAGATACTCCAGGCAGCATCCTCTTCCTCCCAAACCACGTCTGTGTTCCAGAGGATTTTAATTCGTGGGATTCTGCTTCATCAGCACCCAACTCGTCAAAAAACAGATTTGGTTGCTCTCAAAATCCACACACCATCGCTTGATCCCCAAGAAGCCCCACGATCTCCGGTAGCCTCGCCCGCGAGGGGAGCCCCGCCTGTCCTGCACAAGATCCGGGCGAGTCCGGCCAGCGGTCGGGAGCCTTGCCAGTCGCTGGCAGCCTACCTAGTTTTTTAAATTTTGTTTCCAACTCGAGGAAAGGATTGGTCCCTGGACAGCATTTTTGAGAGGTTCTTCTCAGCCGCCCCATTCTCTGTGACAGGCAGGATCGCTCATTCATTCCACAGGCGTTTCGCGGGTGCTCACTGCGTTCGAGGCACGGAGCTGCGCTGGGAAAACCATGTCTGGGGGCGGGGTAGGGGGGATGACTCACGCCCTACCCCAAATGGCATTCCTAAATGGAATTTGCAGTCTGGTGAAGGAGATAGACGTTAAACAAGCATGACACATAGTGTAATTTCATTGCGAATGTTTTCCATCATCGCTTTCCCCCATATTGCTGATGATCATGGTCACGGCCATTTGTCACGAGGTAGTCAATAGCCAGGGAGCTCCGGCCAGCGCTGGAGGGAAGCGGTCTGAGACACAGATCCGGCCCAAATGGGGCCACGGTAAGCCTGAGGTTGAGATCTGACCTTAGGGAAGCCCCCACCTGAGAGGCAGTGCTCAGGAGCCTTCAGTGGTCTCCAGCACGTCCTCGGCTCCCTCTCTTTGGGCTGCAAACAAATGGATTTTCCTCCTCCACCCAATCAGTCCAACTCGTCCTCTCCCTTACCTGCAGTGGGACTGAAGGTGAGTCACATGCTACTTGGCCCTCAGCTTATGCTCCTGTAAAATGGGAACAGTGATAGTCTCCACCATGGATTGTTGGGGGGGGCGGGGTTAATAGAACAATGGTGAGCCTCAGCCATTGCTGTTGTTACGAATGTTTTTTTTTTTTTAAAGATTTATTTGTGCATACAGAACTGGGGTACAGGCCAGAGGCTCAGGGGCAGTGAGAGGCTTCACTGGAGACAGAGTGGGGAGCAGAACAGGCCGATGAGAGGCTTCACCAGAGCAGAACAGGCAGATCGACGAAGTACACTGCTGAGGGGAGCAGCGGGCTGGTCAGAAGAGGTCTGCTGCGCCATGTGGGTCACCTCCTGGGCAGGGATCGAACTCATGTGGAAATGGCTTTAGCTTCTTAGTGCTGTGCTTTAACCCACTGCGCCACCAGGGAGGGCCATTACAAATGTTTTTAAAGTGATTTTTAGTTGGGGGCCTCCCTGGTGTCTCAGGGGTTGGTCTCAGCACTATGAAGCTCTCAGCAGCCTCTGCAGTACGAGTTCAATCCAGCCAATGGCGCAGCAGACCTCCCTTGTCTTGCGGGCTGTTCGCCTCAGCAGTGTGCTTCGCAGATTTGCCTGTTCTGCTCCCCATTCTGTCTGGTGAATGCTCTCACCCTCTGTACCTGTGGCCTATATCTTGGTTTTAAGTGCAGAAATGAAAATAAATCTTTTAAAAAATAAAATGATTGCTAGCTGGAGCAGAGTCTTAATTACTTGATGGCCCCATTTCACCATAGCAATAGAATCTTCCAGTAGACACGGGTCCACCCAGCATTAAAATCCGCATTGCCTAGGCGCCTCTCTTGCCTGTCTGTTCAGGGGCCTCTCTTTTTCCCTAATAAAACTGTCCTTTTAAAATGGAAAAAGAAAAACAAAAAAACTACATTTCCCAGACTTGCAGTTAAATGTAGCCATGTGACTAAGTCCTGGCTGAGCCGGGATGAGGGGGTGATTTGTCTACTTCTCATTTCGTTCCCTTGACAGGGAGGCATGCGGCCTGATTCGGCATCTACTGGGTGCTGGCGGTTTGGAGCTCTCAAGATCCAAGGGAGAATAAGTGGTCCCTGTTCATAAGCAACGCATTCAATTCTTCATCCAGGATTTTATCCAGCAAGTAAGGTCCTACAACATGCCAGGAGCTGAGCAATGCTCTAGGGATTCTGTGGCCAGAACAGTGAGGGCCCCAACCCCACTGACAAGTGTCCTGATTGACGAACAAATGCAAGCGCAAGGTAACTGCACAATAGAGTGATAGGACAAGATGTGAAGGGGACAGCTAGTCTAGAAATGATGGGTGGGGGAGACCTTGCTGAGGCGCTGACATGTGGGCTAAGACATTGACGATGAGAGGAACATTCTGGGGCAATATCGGGAGGAGCCTGGGTGTAACAGCAAGTACAAAAGCCCCGAGGTAGGAATGAACTTGGTGAGCTGTGAGTGACGGCAAGGAAGGGAGCGGATTGGAGTCCAGTGAATAAGGCCCAGGGGGTAGGAGGTGACGCTGGAGAGGTGGGCAGGGCCTGCTCCCAGGGGTCCCTGTAACGAGAGGAAGGAGTTTAGATTTTATTCCTAATGCAAAAGGAACCCCTGTGGCGTGCAAACAGGAATGAGATGATGTGATTTGTACATTCAACATTATAGGGAACCAAAGGGGGTTCTGGGAAACCACTTAGGAGTCTGTTGTCATCATCCAGGCAAGACAAGGGTGGTTTGGGTAACAGAACTGCAGAGAAATGGATGAATAACAGATATACTTTGGAGGAAGAACTCATAACACACTACAAAGATATATGGGCACATTCCCCGTCCTCCAGCATCTCAGAATCCCATGCGGGAGACAGATACATAAACAGATAATACAATATCCTAGGAAGCTTCACACAGACCTACTTTATAACTGGAATTGCTATTGACCCTGTCTCCTGCACATGGTTCCTTGAGAAATGATTCTTCTTTGCATCCCAGGCGGCTCTTGGTCCGGCGCTCTGCACGCAGTGGTTCATGCCACAAATATTTGTTGGCTGCCTTGAGCATTAAATTAACCTAGAACATTTATGATTAATAGCAATCTAATGAGTTAATATTTTCTCAGGACAATATTACATGTCAGGTACCTTGTAGGGAGTCTCAAGACTTTTAGAGTCTCAAGTCTTGTAACCCTTCAAGTTTGCTTTTTGGGGGACCCCTTTTACAGCTGGGAAAATTGAACCTTGGAGAGGTGGGCAGGTGAGGGGGCAAACCCAGTTCTGTGTGACTCCAGAACCCAGGTTCTCAGCTGCCAGATTTTATGTCCTCCTTTATGCATGACCAGGACTCAGTCCCATTTATCTTAAAGAAGAGAGGGGGGCTAAGTTGGGGGCTACTGAGCCCCTGTGGGCGCTCTCACTAGTGCTGAGTCTGTGGGGAGTACTCAGCTTCTGCCCATCTGAGCTGGAGGATGCCTGTGAAACCTGGTGGGCTGGGGTGAGGGGCTGTTCCAGATCTCAGGCAGAGAGCATGATGGGAGTTCAGCTGTGGTCAACGAGGGCAGCTGGCTGGGTGACTCGGGCAAGTTCCTTGACCACACCCTCCACACCCTCCCATCCTAGCTTCATCTGCAAAATGGAGATATCATGGTATCTATTTCATTGTGTTGCTGGAAGGATTCAATGTTCCCGTGGTGAACTCCCAGAGCAGGCTGGTTACTGCCAGTGTCACCAGAGGTACAGGTTCAAGGTCAACAAGGAGAGCGGGCTCCTTCCAGCACCTCTGCACTCTGAGGCCCCTTCTAACCTGGTTCCTCCCCCCAACCCCCTCTCCTCCTCTCTTGGCATTTGACATCTGAACTCTGTGATTTCGGTCCTGGAGCCAGAAACCCAGCAGAGCTTTGGAACTAGAAGAGTTAAGTATCCGCCTAGCTCAGCAGCACAGAAAAACTCCATGAAGATGCTGGGAAACATTTCCATTCTCTGATAAGGAGTAGGAATCCATATGGAAACTTGTTCCATATGGGCCTGGAGAGGGCAGTGGGAGCAGGCGGAGCCCAAGGTAGGCACAATCCGGGGTGATGAATGACCTGCTGGGCTAGGACAAGCAGACTGGACTCCACTTGGGAGGTTCCAGGGAAGAGGGAGAGCCAGGGGGTCGAGATCTGGCTGAGAAAGGCTGTGTCGCCATCTCCCATCCAACTTTTCCTCGGGGTGGCAGCAAGAATGTGTCAACATCTGTCACTGAGAAAGACAGTGAGTGCAGCTTTCAGTAGAGAGGGAGGTGGCTTTTCAGTGTTGAGTCTGTTCGGGTTTGGAGGGGATGGTTTTTAGACAGCGATCTCATAGTACCTCTTGGTCGGCGGTTTGATGAAACTGAAAGATGAGATTTTCCTGAAAATCGGTGCCTGAATAATGAATGATAGATGGCTTGAGCTGGATTTGATCAGCCTGTCCTGGGGCTGGGTTCAGCCCACCATGTGGCCCCCCCCCTCCACCCCTGACTGTTCTTCGGGCTGTGCCGTCTGCCGGGAGCGCTGTTTCTCTTCATTTTTAACCTGGAAATGTACTAACACTTAGCTAATACTGTTTCCTGGCCAGGCATTTTCTAAAATATTAAATTCCATCTAAAACATTGACTCGATCCTTCCCAAAAAACCTATGGAGCTGGTGCTATTATTGATGGATTGTCATTCCTGGTTATTGTAAAGGGGAAGTTAATGTGATCCACCCACACCACCTACCCAAGGAAGAACTGAGCTGGGACTTGAATCCTGGTGCCTGAGTTCAAAATGGTGCCACCTGAAAGTCTGTACTTGACCATCATGCCACATGCTTCCTGGCTCTCAGAGCACTTTCAGTCCTACTTAGATGCTCCTGATCAAAGATGTTCTTTAAGCCTCAAAAGCCTAATTTGGCACTCTTGAGTTCTCATCATCCCATTTAATTGTTTGCTGTTCTCCTCCTACTCTGTTGGTGAAGATGGAGACTGTCCAGCCCCTACGAGCAACAGTGTGGAAATTGCTAGTGCTACCCTATGACCCAGCGAATGTTGTCCTAGGTGTCTCCTAATTCAAAGGGCGATCTGCATTCATATGTTCAATGCCACACTGTTTACAACAGTCAAGGTATGATAGCAAACTAAGTGTCCAATGACAGATGAGTAGTCAAAGATGTGGTCTGTACACATGATGCAGTATTATTCAGTTATAAAAAATGATGCCATCTTGCCATCTGCTACAACATGGATAAAACTCTGGAATGATGCTAAGTGAAAGAAGTTAAAGGGAGAAAGGAAAAATCTGGAGGACTTCACTCATAAGTACAAAATCAAAAAGACAAAGCAAAGGAAGCACACAAAATTAAATGAAACAACCCCTTGAAATCTGACTGCAGAGTGGAAGAAGCTAGAAGGGGAGGGAGTGGTGAGGAAGCTTAACGAACTACAGTAGGGGACTATGGGTGTTTCAGTGGCAGGTGTGGTGGGGTAATAAACATTTGTAGACATGTGAATCTATACCTCTAAATCATACACCGTCTTGTAAATCAACATCAACTCAATAAACATAAGATAAAATGAGTATGAACTGCCGGCCCACTTGGTCCTCCAGCCAAGGCAGCCCAGCACGACAGAGGTCCCGGAGGTTGGCCAAGTTCGTCCAGTGGACTCCTATTGGGGTGACCTTGTGCTGACCAAGACTAGTTTGGATTGTGTCTCCATTGGAGATTGTCTTTGTCCCTGGCCAAGGTGAGGGCCAGGTTCACAAGACTGAAGCCTTGCTAGTCCTGAACTCGGTGTTGCATAGATGCTCTGTACGGTGGGGTAACTTTTTCAAAGGCTAAGTGAATTTTTTTTCAACATTTTGATATTTTCTGTTATGGTTCAGTTTGGACCCATGACCCATGTCTAACTACTCCCTTTGATTTGAGCAAAGCTCTTGGATCCATTGGTTCAGGGAAAAGTAGAGACAATGGAAAATGAAGGAAAATGGAGTTTTATTCTGGTTTTTGCAACTCATAGTACTATACCCTTTACTAGGGAACTTGGGTGTAGACATGAATGAGAGTGAGATTTCATCTCTTGAATTAGGAAAGGATGTCCATGTTGGGAAGGAAGGAAAGATGAAGAATATTTGCAGGAGCAACATTAGAGGGCTGAGCCAGGAAGGCAAGTGGGGAAAGCACCTGCTCCGAAGAGGCTAAACAGACATGAAGAGCTGGATGAGCCTCCTCCTGAAGGTGCATTGACAAGCGAGCATGAAATTGCCTGTTCTCTGTTCTACTGAAAGCCAGGGGCCATAACAGCTGCTCTGCCTAGTGGTGTCCAGCTAGGACCTCCCTTCAACCATAAGCAGAAGGCCACGGGGTGGACATCCAGTCCAGGTGGCCCCAAGACTTTGTTGGCTGGCAGTATGGCTTTCCTCCTGAACAACCTCTCTTCTGGTGTTTCGTAAGATGTAAGGTGATGTAGATTCGGGGGGAGGGGTACCTAAATATCAGTGTCATGGGCATTGACCTTGGGGACCAGAAAGCCTGTACATTCTATGCATGGGCCGACTAGGACCAGCCTGTCTCCACTGAGCTTGGACATTTGGGAAAGGATCCCCTCATCCAGGAGCTTCTGGCTTTACTTAGGTCTTGGCTCAAACATCTCTTCAGAAACGGCTTCCCTGACTTTGGACTAAAGTCCCAATTATTCTCCAATGTAAGGAGTCTATTTCTCCAATTTCTGACTTTAGAAATTGCCTTCCTTATTTATTTACGAGTTTGGCATCTCTGTCCTTCCTAAAGGTGAACTCTACCATGGAAAGACCAAGGTGTCTGTCCACGGTTCTATGCCCAGGCTTGTCCAGAGCAATGCCATGTCCATCCAGGGGAGGTACCCTGCGCTCTGAAAGGAACGCACGACCGCCTTCCTGTCTCGAGACTAAAACCTGCTGCACACCTCTTACTGGCACATGAATGTGACTCCATTTAGCAGGGGAGCACATGGGGGATAGGGACCCCACTGAGACACTGGCTGGGCTCAAAGAAGCAGGGGAACAGGCAGAAGACCACCTCAGCAGAGCCAGGGGCTGTGAGGTGAGCTCAAGAAATGGAAATGATCCAATGGACATCTGCCTGAGGTCAGCGGCTGGACGCCATTCTCATGGTCATTCTTCCTATGAAGCAAGCCTCTTCCCCCACCGCCCACCCCACCCGACTTTGATTTCAATAGGATAAAATTCCCGATCCCATAACTCAGCTTATTGTCTTTTGAAGATTTCTCTGCCAGAACTACAAATCCTTCACCGTCATCCCAAATGGAGGACACCACTGGCCTGCTTTCTGCACAGGCCCTGGCTGGGCAGTAAATCAGCCTCCTCTGGCTCCATCCTGTGCACGAGTTAGTCCACCGGCCCAGGACTCCCTGCAAAGCTGGATCTTCCCTGCAGATGGTGGAGGAGGTGGCCGGGGGCACCCAGGGGGAGACTTGTGTCCTGTTTGGCTCCAGAACCCTGGGGTAGCTCCAGTCTCCAGGAGCGGGTCCAGGGAGGAAGAAGGGGCAGGCCAGGAGGTGGGGTCTGGTCTGGCCTGGCACGCTGGGGAAAGACAGCCTAAGAACGGTAAAGGTAGATATAATTAATGAGTATATGGGGTTTGAATGAAAATGGATCTGGGACTCTATTCCTGAAATAAGCCATGTTTTTAAAATAAAAATGAAAGAGCACTGACAAGCCAAAAGAAACAAAATTCATCTAATCCCACCACCTAGACATAACATCATTAACATGTTAGCGCTTAGCTCTTCCATCATTTGATGCACAAATATATATGCTTTTTATTAAAATCGAGGCCTGCAGTATATACGGCAGCGTGAGCTGTCTCTCTGACTTAAGAAATATGTCGGGACATATTTCCTTGAAAATAAACGTAGAGATAGATCAGCACTTTTGACGGTTACCTAAGATTCCACTGTGTGGCTGGCCGGTGATTAGGGAGCATTTGCCAACGAGCTATTGTTGACATTTAGGTCATTTCCAGTTTTTTGCACTGGCCACCTGTGGAAACCCCTCTGGTCACACACTTCTGCATAGTTCTTTATAATCCCATTGGGAACTTCTGGGCCCAAGAGTAGGCACATTTTCATGGTCTTTTGATAGGATCAAGGACTTTCTAAAAGGTCTAGGAATTAAATGCTCATGGAAGATTTTTGAGATGATGCACAAAAAGGAGTTTTAAAAAGCAGTAGATGCTTGTAAAAGGCAATCAAGCCGTAAGGAAATACAAAGCGAAAGCTGTTGCTTTGCTTTTCCTTCCCAGAGATTAGATTTTACTGAACTGATGTCAGGTCCCAATTCTCTGGATCCTGCCAGGTGAACTCCACCCTCTTCCTGGGATTTGAGGCTGGAAGCTGTGGCAGGGTAGAGGCTGCATTTGCCTCATTCCACTTGGCACAGGAGAACCTAGTTCAGGGCCTGGCACACTATTTGCTGTATTAGTTCTTGACTGTGGTGTGAGACGTTTGCTTCAAGGTTAGTGGTTTAAAGCGACAAACCACATGCGTCTCCCACAGCTTCTGTAGGTCTGGCATCTGGGTGGGGCTTTGCTGGGTGACCCTGACTGAGGTGTCGCCTGGGATGGGAGTGAGGATGTAGCCAGGGCTGGGGAGCTGTGGATCTGCTTCCCAATCCGACGCCCCCTGAAAGTGGTGCATGGCAGCCGAGGAGATGGACACTGTAGTATCCTTTAATGACAGTCTCCGAACTCACTCTGTTATCCCGACAATATGCATTGGGTCAGTCCGCCCACAGACTCTTCACGCCAGAGGGTGGGCTCGTGGGGGGGCCACCCCGGAGGCTGGCCACCACACTGATTAAAACGAGATGAATAAATGACTCAGTGAATGAATGACGGCCAGGGGTGCAGCTGAGGTTAACGCTGTTTTCTGTGCCTTCCAGAGGTTCTGTCGAGATCTGGGATAATATCCTGAAAATTGAGTCTGAACTGGTATGTTCACTACAGGGGCTGCAGGTCCAAACTATTTCTGCTTTGAGTCAGGATGAGCAGAAAGGTTTACGCATCTCCCCCCACTCCAAGACTTCTGGAAAATTCCCAAGGGGTAGGAGCCTTGTGGCTCAGACCACAGGCCCAGAGAAAGGCTGGTTTTTGCATTGCTCAGGAATGCCAGGCCCACCTGTCACTCAAAGCAGGGTGGGTCATTTGGCCAAGGGAGGTCACTCTCATCATTGGGATACTCAGTAGTTTATGACCTCCATAAAGCTATTAACTCCGGGAGATGAGGGGAAAGTGGTTACCAGCACCCTTTGCCTCTCGGGGTCCATTAGCATCAGGCTTGTAAACTCAGTCTCAGGCCATGGGTGACTGGTTTTATTATCAATCAATTACTTGTGCTTGTCAGCAAGTCTCGAGCATCCTATAAGCATAGAAAATGGCCAGATAACTGTGGCCCACACCAGACAACTCAGCCCTATACCGTAGGCCTCAGTTTCCCCATCTGTACAGCCAAGGGTTTTGTGTCAGGGAAACCTGCACTCCTATGTTTCTTGCAGCACTACTTACAATAGCCAAGATATGGAAACAATCTAAATGCCCCCAAACAGATGAATGGCCTAGGATTTGTTTTAGTCTGTCTTTTTTTTTTTTTTTTTAAACAGGGTAAGTGATTTTTTTTTAAAGTTGTCTTTATTTATACATACAGAACTGGGGTACAGGCCAGAGGTGCAGGAGAGGTGAGAGGATTCACCAGAGTGGGGAGAGAGTGGGAAGCAGAACAGGCAGACCCATGAACTACATTGCTGAGGAGAACAGTGGGCGGGTCAGGAGAGGTTACCTACAGGGCTGGGATCAAATTCATGCTAAGTGGCTTTAGCTTCATAGTGCTGTGCTTTAACCTGCTGCGCCAGCAGGGAGGGCCCTCGAATTAATATTTTTGTGTTCTCTGGGTAGATTCTTAAAAATGGAATTGCTGAGTCATCTAGTAGCTCCATTTTTAGTAGTTTGAGGATCCTCCACACAACTTTCTATAGTGGTTGGACCAGTTTGCATTTCCACCAGCAGTGCAGGAGGGTTCCTTTTTCACCACATCCTCCCCAGCATTGCTGTTGCCAGTTTGATAGGGACCGTCCTCATAGAGTGAAATGGCATTTCACTGTGGTTTTGATTTGTGTTTCCCTGATTATAAGTGATGTTGAACATTTTTAATATGCTTGTCCACCTCCACTTCCTCTTTGGGGAAGTGTCTTTCTAGCTCTCCTGCTCATTTTTTAAAATTAATAATAACTAGTTTATTTTTACATCATTTTGTGCCTTTTTCCATCTCAGTTGTAATCCCCATGGTCCTGCCCATTTTTTGACTGGGCTGTTTGCTTTATTTCTGTTGAGTTGTGTAAGCTTTTTGTAGATCTTTGATATCAGTCCCTTATCAGTTGTGTGGAGTGTAAATATTTTCTCCCAACTCGTGGGGTGTCTCTTCACTTTGATTATTGTCTCTTTTTCTGTACAGAAGCTTTTTAGTTTGATACAGTCCCAGAAGTTTATCTTTTCCTTCATTTTCTTTGCTTCTGGGGGTGAGTCCTTCAATATGTTTCTGAGATGTATGGATGAACGACAATTAGCTTTAGATAAATAGAAATGTTACTGACAATCACACATTCTGACTACTATAAGCAGAACATATGGGGCCCTGGGTAAACACTGCCTGCAGGATCAAGTCAATGTAAACACTGTAGGTTACTCCAAATCAGCATGTAGTGGTGGCCCAATTTCATGAAAGGAACAGCATGCAGGCCTGTAAGAGCCATCTGTACCCCAAGTTGCCCTCCTGGAAATGGAGTCTGCCCTGGGTCCCTGTGATGACCCTGAAGGTGCAGAGTCAGGGCCCCTCAAGGCATAGGGCTTACGACACACATGGGTCAGAGCATCAGAGAGAACCACCAAGGGGCAAATCAGGGACCAGGACTAAGTGGGCGCTGTCTAGACTCAAGAGTCCTTTGCTCAGACAAGAAAACCATCCCTGTTGGGTCCTGTGCATCAGAGAAGGGGGCTCAGAACATTTCAAGGCAGGAGTACAAAGTCTGGGGTCTGAGTCTGGGTCCCCTTCTGCACAGAACTAAGGACCGTACTCAGTAAAGATGAATAAATGTTCCCATGACTACTTGTTCACTTTATGACCCAAAGTGAAATAAACATATTTTTGTTATTTGGGAAAAACCACTGCAGATAAGTGATCTGTGCCTCCACTAGAAACACAGTAAGAGCAGAGGTATCAGATTCCACTCACTCCACTCTCTATACCGCATCCATTTTGCACAGATTCTTCACATGTCCTATTTATTAACTTTGTGAAGAACCCAGTAATGAGTCAGTACGCAGTCAATCTCCACTAGACCAATGACCCTGCGATAACTGCATTCAACATGGATGAAAGGTTCTACACACCAGGTACTGCAGAGATGTCTGTGAACTACTTAACGCTCACAACACTAATCTGAGGCAGGAACTACTATCACCTGCTCCCCACTTGACAAGAGAACAGGCTGAGGCTCAGACAGATGACGTCCTAGGCCAGTGTCAGAGCTCCTGTGGCATGGAGATGGGACTTGACCTCAGACTGCACTGCACCAGCATAGATTTCTTCAGCACTCAGCCACACTGCCTTTCTCCAACCTCACTTGCCCCAGATTCTCCTCTGCACAGCTCCCGGTAACTGGGTCTGCTGGAAGGAGTGTAATTGGCAGCCAAGTCACCCACTAGGTCATTGGAAGTGGAGCACCAGACTGAATCCTTGAGGGTAACTCACTTGTGAACCTCAGTTTCTTCCTTTGTAGAATGGGACCAATCTCCTCCTCTGGAGGTTGCCACGGAGATGAAATGACCTAAGATGAGCCAGGTGCTGGGTTAATAACGATGTGCAAGCAAAGCCAGGAAGGGGTGACCGAGTTAGGATGGAGCCCGCCTTCATGTTGCAAGTTGGAAGTTAGTGCCCAACAGGTCGGGGAACACATGTTAATGTCAAGCAGTGATGCAGGTGGAAACGGGGAACAGGACTGGAAGGATGTATGTGTCTGTGTCTTGGGCTGGGTTTCTGGATGCAGACACTGAGGCAGGGTTTGGGGTGCAGGATGTTCATTAGGGATTGACACCTGTGACAGGAAGGGGCAAAAGAAGCAATGAACAGAGGGAGGGAGGGTCTCCGGTACACTGGGCGGCAGGTGGCAGGCTTGCTCGGAAGAGCATCACGTGCTGTGGCTTTTGACAACACAAGCGCTGCAGCCAGCGTTTGAGGGTTGACTCTTTCCACCTTTAAGCTGTGACCGCGGACTGCTATTCTTTGACCCAGGAGGCGCCCGCCCCAACGTCAAATATAGGGACTTGAAGGGACTGTCTTTGTGGCAAACCAAGGCAGGCTCACCCTGCCAGGGATGAGCGATCTGTGGGCTGACTTCATGCTTGTGATGGGCTGGCTCTGTCTGTGCCTCTGTGCTCCCCGCTGTCTCTCCTCCGGCCGGCTGCCCCTCAGGGCTTGTTCTCAGAGGAAGAGAAGAAGCTTCCCTTATTATTATTTTTTAAGATTTATTTATTTATGTATGCAAGAACTGGGGTGTAGGCCAGAGGTGTAGGGAGAGACAGGCTTTACCAGAGACAGAGTAGGGAACAGAACAGGCAGATCAACGAAGTACACTGCTGAGGGGAGCAGTGGGCGGGACAGAGATCTGTTGCACCCTAGCCGGGAATCGAACTTAGGCCGCAGTGGCCACTGACAGCTCCATAGTGCTGAGACTCAACCCCCTGCGTCACCAGGGGGGACCGAAGCTGCCATATTAGTCACAGCAGGCCGTACACTCGGCTCCTACTCAAGGGCCAGAGGACAGTGTCTTCCCAAAGGAGACGCTGAAAAGTCACTCTGCCAGGAGGGGTCAACACATCTGCGTTCTGCAGATTCCAGTCGCCATACAACCTACTTGGGGGCTGGTCCCACTTTCAAATATTCTGTTCCACTCACCCTAGAACACTGGCATGTTCTAGAAATAGCAATCATCTGGCATTTGACTTTATCCATCACTCTATTGTACTCTGCAGTGAAAACAAAACTTTTTCAGCTGCTGTGACCCCGGGGTGGCAGGAAATGCAGCGCTGTGAGCTGAGTCTTGAACTGGCAACTTTGGGTCTGGGGCCAGGCCTGGGTTCTAATCCGGCCTGTCCCCTTTCCTTGCTGTGGGGCAGCTGCTGAGCCTCAGTTACCTCATCTGTAAAATGGGACTTGTAATAGTTGGGCTGCTTTGAGGGTGGAGGGGCCTGAGAGCTGAACAGGTGTGACACCTCTGCCCAGGGCCTGCTCACAGTGCAGACTTTATTAACTCATATCGTTATTGTTACTCCCCCACCACTGACAAAGGAAACAATCTTTTCCTTCCCTGTTCTGCAAATCACAGAAGCAAGTTGTGAGAGTGATGGATCATGACCCATAATCCATGTGATGAGCTCTGGACAAACGTTTCAAATCCCACTTCCTCCTGCTGGGAGGATAAGCTAAGACACTTACCTTCTCGAAGCCAGAGAAACAAGACAAAATAAATAATAACCGAGTGCAGTATTTAACCTCACGGTGCACCTCACAGTGCCCTGGAGAGGGGAAGCCTGCAAGAAGACTGAGAGAGCAGTCTGGGGATCTGGAGAGGGGTAGTCTCTACAAACACTTCTCAGCCAAGCCCCCAGCCCCCCATGCAGATCAGCCAGCCAGCCACAACAGGGGCTCTTAGGTACCAGGAGCCACACTGGAAGCTTTGCTCAGGATTAAAACGAGGGGCTCTGGCCCCAGAAGCTCATGCCTGGAGGCCGGCCAGCCCCACTCCCCCACTCTGCACAGCCCGGCCTGGATCAAGCTTGCAGCTCTGCACAGGCTGCTAGTGAGGCCCTGCCACTAGGGGAGACTGCCATCCCCATTCCACCAACCACGGCAGGCTTGGATGACCCTGCCCCCCAATTCCCAGTGCTCCCCAAGTTTGTTCTCTGCGATCTTCTGGAACAGAATGCAGGTGGGACCGTCAGGTTGAATGGGGCACACTTGGCCTCCTTCATGGGAAGCCCTGGCTCCGTGGCTGGCAGCTGCCACACTCTGCACCCCAATTAATCCTCTCTGCTCTGACAGGTGGGTGGGGCAGGTATTACTACTTCCTTTCATCAGTTGGGAAGACTGAGATCCTGGCGACTGGGGAGGTGACTAATGTTGGCCGAGTGTCTCCTGCAGCACAGATACCCCGCTGAGTGCGTGGGGTGCTGTCTAGTTCCAGCGCAATCAGTTTCCATTTTGCTAATGAGCCTGGAAGCCCAGAGAAGTGAAGCCACATGCACAAGGCCACACAGCTGGCGGCCAGCTCAACCACCGCGGTGCTATTACTCATCATCAGGAGCACGCGCTCCAGACCCGGGGACTAGGTACTGACGGACTAACCAGAACGCCTCCCCCCGCCCAATTACATACCCACGAGACTCCCCCAAGCAAAGCCTCCAGACTTTTTGCGTTTAGATAAATGGTTCCAGGTATCTATGGCTGCTTAAAAAGCCATCACCAAGTGTATCCAGTACAACAGCTATTTCCTCACTCATGGCTCTGCAGGCTGGAAGCTCCTCCATGGCAGAGTAAGGGCGACTGGAGCGTGTTCCACGGGCTGAGGCCTCCACTGAGGCAGCCGGACACGGCCTTGCCGGACAGCTGACCTGGGGCCGAGTGTGGGCCTCCGCCTGGCTGCCGGCCAGCTTCCTTATTTCTTTCCCACGTGGTGTCCACTGGGGCAGGAAAATCCAAGATGGCTTCCCCCGGTCACGTGAATAACCCGGAAGCCAAAACTGCAGGGGCTGGGCCCGCGGCAACGGCCTTTTCCCTCCTGGCTCCCTCTGGCGTCTCTGGGTAGCCACTTCTTATGTGGACACTCGGGTCTCTGAAAGAGCCCGGCAGCAGCCACAAGGATTGCATAACTCACAAGCCCCAAGTTCTGCCTGGGGCCCTGCCTTGGCAGCCCTGGAGGGTGCTCCTGGGTCTCCCCTCCAGAAAGCATCCTTCCTTCAGCTGGAGCAGAATCTCCCGGTATTTCGGGGCCTCCATCTGTGACTGAGCATGGGTGGGGGTGGACTCTGGGGCCTGCCCATCCTCCCCAATCCCTCTGATGGGCGTCCCGTGCTCTGGGGTGTCATGTTGGGTCTCTTGAGGTGGCCTCAGCGCTGCCTGGTGCTGCAAAGCGATCCCGGCCAGGTCCGCTCCTTCCTTGACACGTCAGGGCTGTTTCTTACACCTAGGAAACCTCTTCAACGCCTAATTCCATCCCACTCTGCTTCTCAAGAGCCTTGTAGGGACAAGGCCAGATGGAGGTAGGAGAGTCACCCCGGCCTGTAAGCAGGAAGACGACAGAACAAACGGCCTTCCCAGCCACCTCGTCTGCTATCGGTGTGTAACATATCCATGTGGACAGAGACACGTGACACACGTGGTCGGCTCCACGAATTGTCACAGCCTGGATACACCCACATAGTCACCACAGAGATGAAGAAAGGAGACTTTGCCAGCCACCCAGCAGCTCCCAGAACTTCCCCTCCTCCTTCCCCACCTTCCTTCCTGCCCACAGGTGGCCATGATCCCCACTTCTAGCACCAGAACCTTACTGGACCTGCTGTGAACTTTACGTCCCTGGAACCACAGGGTATATGCCACTTGTGTCTGGTCTACTTTTCTTTATGTTTGAGACTCAACTGTGCAGTTGAGTGTGGCGTGGCCTTTCACTCTATGACTATGTCACCATTCATTTGTTTCGTGATTAATGGAAATCTACACTTTCTCGATCGTGCACGCTACCATTAGGAAGTCTCTAACTGGGCACTATATTTCTTCCCCTTGCTGTCCATCTGTCTCTCTCTACACGAACACATTAAAGTATATTATAAAACACAAATACACAGGCACTTGAAAAGATGAGCTAAACCAGAAGCTCAAATATTGCCTTTCATATTCCATTGGCTCACGCCTGTTCCTCTCCTCACTTTATTGGCCTCTGGCTTGAAGGACAGGATTCTGAGTGTGGAGGTTGAATAAGAACTCTTGTGGCCAGGTGGGAAGCTCCTCGGCTTTGCAATCAGACGACCTCTCTGTTTATTAGCTACTTGATTCTCAATGAACGATGTTATTTCCTCACTCAGGGGTGGTGGTGATGGGGGCCCGTCTTGCCTTCTTCCAGTAAATCTTTAATGCACACCAACTATGTGCCCGGCCCAGTTCTAGGCACTGGGATGGCAGCAGAAACCTGTAAGGATCCCCTAGCCAGAGGCATACGATACGGTTCTTATGTGGAGTGAGAATGAACGACTGGATACACCATCGTCTCTACTGCGCAGGCACCCCGTGTTTGGGAGTTCTGAGCGCCCCTATGTTGGAAGCAGATGGCATGGAATGGACTCACAGCGGGTCCTTCCCTCACTCTTCCTGCCTGCCTTCCTCGTCTGGCCTTCTCTCCACTCAGGGCTCTCCCTCCCCCAGCCCCCCCACCCATGAGGCAGCAGGAGGGGTGGAAGCTGGGGGGTGTCAGAGGAGCGGGGGAGGCAGGGCAGGAGGGTCAGGGCAGAGCCATGCAGATTTCAAGGACCTGTGGCTCCCCAGCCCCCCTCCGCACCACCACTCATGCTGGCATGCATCTCCGCCCCCCCCCCCCCCCCAGCTATCTGGACGGGGTGTCTGATGGAAATGGAAGACCTGTTTAGCTGTGGGCCTACACAGCCTGATGGCAAATGTGGGCGACCGCAAGGTATGCGCGGCGCTTCGCATTCCCAGGAATCTGACAAAGTGATTGATGCCCTCGAGGCTCTTTCTTTAGAGGTCTGGAGCCAGCCTCTTGTTCAGGCCGCAGTGGAAGATCCATCCAGTGCAGTCTTGTGCTCAGCAACCCGAGAACACAGAAGGGAGTGGCAGCAGGAGGCACCCCGGCAGCCCCCAGAAGCCCCTCTCAGCTTGTAACAAAGCTTAGATCTGTGCTAGGCGGTGGCCTTGCAAATGAGCCCTGAGCCTTACCTGCCCACCAAACCCACCAACCCACAAGACCTGCTTGTGACCGGCTGGCCACTGGCCACTTCCTGTCCACGTGGTTGAGGTGGGTGCAAATCAGGGACCACTGTCTCAAATGGAAAAGGATTTTTTTCATCACAAATCCCTTGGAAAATCTGGGCAAACGTGGGTCTTTTAATCAAGAAAAAAATGTACATAGGTGGAGGTATAAAGTCGTGCATACGGTTTCAGCAACGACAATGAGTCAAACTAACACAGCACAGGTACATGTGTGAGTTCTTAAGTTTGCTCACATTGACCTTTTATTAAACCTCTTGAGGCACCTAAGATTGTTCAGGCGCGACGTGGGGGCTGTTGGGACCTGAACCTGCATTTCTGAGGTGTAGAGAAAATGGAGGGCTCAGGCTTTTCTCACCCCCCGCCTCTAGCCTCACAGCTTCCACCTGCGGCCTCGCATGCATGCTCCCTCATGCTTCTAGGGCTTACACGTGATGTGTGTCGGTGCAAAAAGTGCTTGAGAGCGTGAGCATGGGGCACGTAATTATGGACACCCAAGAGATCATTCAAGCCAGAAATCATGAGACAGGAGGGAAACCAGAGGCAGCGTGGAGATCTGGGGTGGAGAGGGCTGGAGGCTCCATTGCTGCCTGCCTCCCAGCCTTCTGCCCGCCCCCCGCTCCCCTGCTTACTGGCCTGCTGGTACCCAGTTCCCTATGTCAGCATTAAAGGCCTGTCCAGTCACCCTGAGGCTCCAAGGTCCCTTATCCATTTGCCCGAGTCAACCATGAACCTGCCGGCCCTGTGACTTGTCTGTCCCTGACCTCACGTGCCCTGCACTGCCTGATAAATACATTGTGTCACCTTCTCCCTTCCATCTCTCTTGCAATCTGTCCCCAGCATACAGACGGCGACATGTCCAGTATCGAGATTGAATGAAGACCAGAGCTAATGGGCTATCAAGACGAGAGGCCCTCCTGTGTGCTCAGCACAGTGCTTCTCAAGGTGTGACTGTAACACCCCTTTCTGTAGCCCTGGACACATGTCAGAAATGCAGATTCCTGGGTCCCACATTGACCTGCTGAGTGAGAACTCTGGAGGTGGCCTGGCAGTCTGATCTCTCACCCTCTTCTCCCATCCCAGGGGATTTGGATGTGTGTTGAATCAATGAATGGAAGTTTTATGCATAGATGGATGGCCAGTAGCCTCATAGTAGCCTCTATTTTTATACCTTGAGAAAGTTGCAAACTGCACTGAACCATAATTCATCAGCAGTCAGGTTTCTAGCCCTGAAGAGCTGTGTTTCAGAGCTGTGTTTCCTCCAGAAGCCTAAACGCTGGCTACTCACAGGCCAGGGTGGACGTGGAGCTAGACTGTCCTTGCCTCATACCTGAAAATAAAGATTCAGAGGCCTCCCTGGACCCACAATTCAATGGCAGATGGCCCTCTGGCCCTGTGAACAGTTTTTCTGTTCCTTGATGGGTAAGGATTGGATAGAAGTTGCTTTCCTTAAACATGTCTAGGGACTAAAAAAAAAAAGAAAAAAATCCCCCCCCCCACCCCCAGCAGATTCTCCCAGAGAGGTACAGTTCTTGGCCTGTCAAACCAGGATATTAAATGAAGCAATTTTCATCAGATAACACATCTTCTGGTTCATGTAAACGTCCCACAAATCGCTGAGCTCGTAACTCAGCCTGATTGAAAGCAAGCCGCTAATCCATTTCATTTCGTAGATGGGTCGTGGGCCAGCTGGGAGCTCATTCTGGCCCAAGAGCCCCATGGCCATTATGGTAAGATGCCCTGTCCCTCCCTCTGGCTTGGCCAGTCTAGAAGGTCGCTGAACATCCAACCCCCCTGACCTCAGACCATGCTATCACCGGGAACCTGGTGTCATAGAGGAGAAGCACACTGGGCCCTGTGCAGGACACATTCGGAGTTGAACTGTGATATGGGGGACATTGCCATGAGGTTTCCAGAGACCTGGGCCTTCTACTCCAGCCCGATCAAATGCTGGCTCATCTTGGCCAGCCATGTGCATTTGTTCCCTTGTCTACAAAAGGGAAGCAGCTCTGCTCACTGACAGTGGGCACCTAAGTGGGATGATGTCTTAGGTTCAACGAGCCCAGTGTTCT
Organism: Condylura cristata; assembly: GCF_000260355.1. Classification (NCBI taxonomy): domain Eukaryota; kingdom Metazoa; phylum Chordata; class Mammalia; order Eulipotyphla; family Talpidae; genus Condylura; species Condylura cristata. The sequence continues at coordinate 16,994,877 of NW_004567130.1, forward strand.
GTACCTCATCGTCACACATGTGGTGTTTTTATTGTTGTTGCAATTAGTTCTGTATCTTTATCTCCAGGTGTCTGCTTCTTTCATTCAAAATGGTGATGTACTCAGCATTACTGGGTGAATTCAGGATATCATCTCAGCCCATACCACCCCATGACCCAAGGTTTAATTCTCTGTGGTGCAACGCTGTCACCTGCAGAATGGGACTAAGTGACAGGGCTTCTGTGAAGACATGAAATAATAGCAATGAAGGAGCTAGCAGGAAGCCTGGCAGGGGTGATGTTCAAGAAATTCCATATGAGTCCTTATATTTTATGAGCTTGCGTGCACGTGACTTGGGGGTTGAGATGAGCTGTAGGTAGTTAGGTGTACAAGGATGGGCATAGATCACATGAGAGGGGCAGACAGTGTGGAAGGCACAGCAAGGTCAGAGGCATGGTGGGGGAAATGAGTCTGTGCAAGTATGTGTGCAAGGGAAAAGCACTCCGTGGCACTGTCTCTCTCCTGAGTACATGGGGAAGAATGGAATAGTAGGTACACCTGGCTTGCCACCTGAGTCCCCCTCTTTTCTCCTGTGAGTCTCCTCTTCCCTCCTAGAGCCCAAGGCCCCTATCTCATTCATTAGCTTCATAATAAAGGTCATTGTTCTGCCTCACTTACACAAGACGTTACAGCTGTCTATATTCTACATATGTATGTAGTTAAATTTGTTCTTTCTCTCCTACTAATATGTCTGATGCTAACTGGTTTGCTCTGCAAGTCCGAGAACCTCAGAGGGATAAGGGAAAATTCCCCCACCTAGACGCACCCCCATACCCTGAAGTGGTCAAATTTGACCAAACACATCAGTTACCCTATTTGACATCTCCCCGGTCCTGCCTCTGTACCCCCAACTGTGTCCAGCACAGATTAGGTGGTTCTCAGTGTTTGTTGATTGAATTAAAGAACTCAAGGTTAAGCCATCATCACAAAAGGAATCCTACTTTCCAGGTAGAGCTGTATACTCAGTTGATGAAGTCCAGCCTACAGCTACCTTTGCGATGTAAAAACCAGAAAGAAATCACAACCTACCTGAGGATTCACCTAAGATACCATTTTCTCAAAGCAGTTGCTAGTCCCACAGTGACCAGGTAAGAAGCAGCAAGCACAGTTAAATTTGTATTTTAAATAAGCAACATTTAAAAAGTATGAGTATATCCTAATAGTGCCTGGGGTATACTTAGACCAAAAAAAATCATTGTATATTTGAATTCAGTCCTGACTTCTTTTTTCTGTTATAGTTTTTTTTTTTTTTTACAAAATGTTTGAATCATCCAGGAAAAGCATATATAATATCTTGAACACTCATGCACTGATCATCTAAATTTGCCAAATCTTTTTATTTTTTTTATTATTTTTAAAAGATTTATTTATTTATTCGTACAGAACTGGGGTACAGAGATGCGGAGGGTGAGAGGCTTCACCAGAGACAGAGTGGGGAGCAGAACAGGCAGATCGACAAAGTACACTGCTGAGGGGAGCAGCGGGCAAGTCAGGAGAGGTCTGCCACACCATGTGGTCACCTCCGGGGCAGGCGGGGATCGAACTCATGCGGAAGTGGCTTAAGCTTCTTTGTGCAGTGCTTTAACCCGCTGCGCCACCAGAGAGGGCCTAAATTTGCCAAATCTTACTTAACATTCTACTACGTTTGTTAAATGCTACAGCTCTTCCGACTATGCACAACAAAGTCCCTGCTGCTAAGACAGACACCCTGACAGGAAGGGGGCAAATCTTCCTTCAGCAAATACCACCCTGTGGCACCTTGTGCCGGCACTGGGACTCCATAGCGAACAGGGCTCAGGACAGACTCTGGTGCTCCTCTTCTTTGAGAGTCTGGGAAGAGATGGCAGTGTCCTTCATCAGGGAGAATCTGACCACCTGTGGTTTTCTGGATTGTTCCAGAGAGTTGAAGTGACAGGGGAGAACTATGGCCAGAGTGTGGTTCCAGGCAAATAAGGCTGGAGCTCAATTTCTAGCGAACCTGGAGCTACACGTCTCTCTGACCCACTTAGCTGCCCACTTGCCAGGCTTCTTGCAAACTCGACCTACAGGCACAGACAGTGTCGACCAAGAACATTTCTCTCCATTCTTGATATGAATTTCAAGTCCATCCTGGTAAGGATTCACCAGAGACAGAGTGAGGAGCAGAACAGACCAAATGATGAAGCACACTGCTGAGGGGAGCAGCGGGAGGGCCAGGAGAGGTCTGCCACGCCATGTGGTCACCTCCGGGGCCGGGGATTGAACTGGTGCTGAAGTGGCTTTAGCTGAGTGCTGCATTTACCCGCTGCGCCACCAGGGAGGGCCCGGCTGATCCTTTTGACCAGTCAAAGCGTGGAGTTCCAAAACGGGATTTCCTGGAGGGTGACCACGAGCTGGCCTTGTGGAGTGCGAATACTTACCATGTGCCTGTCCCATGGAAAGTGCTGGATTAAGTCAAGGGTGATGCAGACAGCTCTTCTGCAGCCCTGTTCGGTGTTTTACACCAGTGAGCTTGAGTCGCCAGAGGATAAAGACAAATGAGGTCCTCACGCTCCTGTTTCCCTTCTTTCTTTGCAAGACATGACATCACTTTGGAAACATCCTTGAGTTTTCACGGTTTGACGATGCCCCCTTTGGTGTGTGCATGTATCAGCCATCCTCAGAGATACTGTGATCATCACATAACAAAATCAAAGTGAACCCAGAGCACTGGGAAAGAAAGCTTAGGGAGCCCGGCAAAGGCGTTCAGGCCAAAGATTCATGCCTGGCTCTTAAGGGCCCGCCTAATGGAGCAGCTAGAAATCCAAGGGCTACTCCTGCTGTTCCCTGCCTGGTTTCCTCACCTGGACACGACCTGACTGTGACGTAAACTTTGAGGTCCCTTCTTGTCATCACTTAGATCAACCGTCTAGAAAGAAGCATCATCTGAAGGACCAGAGCACAAAGGGGCTGCAGTTTGCAAAATGTCCTGGAAGCAAAAGCTGCCCCTTGACCTCCCTCAGAAACTCTAAGGCGTGCTTGAGCAGAACCTGCCTCTGATGTTCTCACTGCTCTCTGGGCAATAAGTAAATTCAGCCTGGGGTGTCATGCTGCTGGCTGGTGCAGCCCAGGGGTGCTCAGTGGTTGTTGGGGAGAGTAGAAGGTCTCTGTGTGGGTTGGGGGTGCTGCAAGTTCCTACTGGAAGTGAGTGAATCTTTCTGGAAGTTCTCTGTTGGGGTCCCAGGGGCTGGCCTCTAACTTTGATCTCTGAGACCAGAGCTTCACAGAAAAGAACAAAATAAATGGACGTGATTGGGTCTGGAGCAGCAGGAATTTATGACTGGAGCGGATAATGAAGAGGCTGAAAACATAGAAGCAGGGCTTGTGGTCCTACCCCCAACTTCTCTCCTGGGGTGTTTCTAAGCTGCGTGCAACTGCCCAGGAAGCAGGGAGCTGGGGGCTGGGCTGTGACTGGTGCATCCTCTTAAGCCAAGAATGTGAGACACGTGTTGAAGAACTAATGGTGGGATTCAGTTTGGAGAAAGGGTCCAAGAGGCAGTGAGCAGACAAAAAGGAACAGGCAGGACGACAGGATTGGGAGAGGACAGTGAGACCTCTGATGCGACCTTGTACTGACTTTGTAATAATCCCATCTGCAAAATGGGACCAATACTCATCGGGAACCCTCTGGAGTTGTGAGAATAAAACCAGGTTAACCAGGCTCTGCTCTGAGATCAGGACCTGGCATCTAATGGGCTGGAGTTAGCAAACTATGACTCTCAGCCCACATTTGCTGCCACCTGTGGGCAGGACATCTTATTGGAGTATAGCTGCGCCATTTCCTCACGTGTTGTCTTGAGGGCCAAGTTCATGTGGCCGGGGTGGAAAGGAATGGATGAGACAGAGATCTGGTATGGTGTACAGTAAAACATATTTGCCATCTGGCCCTTTATGGGTAATGTTTGTCAGTCCTTAGTCAAGAGGTTGGTTGTTCTCCACTTTGCTAATACCCATCCCAGAGGGATATTATAAAAATAAATGAGGGAATATAAATTGGTTAAGACACTATGGAAAAAACCATAGAGAGTTTCCTCAAAAAATTAAACATAAAACCACCATTGGACCCAAACATCCCACTTCTGGGTGTTTTCCCAACAGAAATGAAATAGAAAATGGAAGATATAGTGGCACTCCCAAGTCCGTTGTCACATGATTCAAAACAGCCTAGATCTGAAAACAACCTAAATATTTGTCAATGAGTGAGTGGGTAAAGATGAGACGCATATTGATGTTCCATAAGTATGTACAATACCATGTTGTACACACAGTGGAATATTATTCAGCCCCGAAAAAGAGAAGCCATGCCATTATTAACAACACGAATGGACCTTGAGGACATGGTGCTAAGTGAGGTAAATCAGATACAGACAACTTCTGTGTGATCTCACTTATCTGTAACATCTAAAAAAAAAACTAAAGTTGTTAAAGCAGGGAGTAGAATGATGGTTAGCAGGGGTTGGAGTGTGGGAGAATTAAGGAGATGTTTAAGAACACACACTTGTAATCAGTAAACACAAGTCCTGAAGTGCTAATGTACAGTCTGGGTATCACAGACAACAACACTGATTTATAAACTTTGCACATCTGCACATCCTAAGAGGCCAGATTTTCTTTACTATCATACAATAATCAGCTAGCTAATGCTATCCTACAATGACAATCACGTTTCAATATAAAAATGGATCAAATTGGCACTTTGTATACTTTGAACTTACATAATGTTACAGGGCAATTAGAGCTCAATGAAAAAATTGTACCTCAGTGAATAAGATGTTCAAAGTCACAAAACTTTGAACATTTTTCAAAGGAAGCTAGGCTGTACTGAAAGGGAGATTTATTAAATCATCCTTCAAACAATGAGATTTTTTTGTAGAAAGTTTTCAAGATATGGAAAAAGACTACCTAATGATATGGAAACACCCACACACCCAGTGTTCATTCTGTGCTAGGCCTGACAGAGTGTTAGCTCACTCTCAAATAGCCTGGGACTAGTTTTAGCTCCATCTTCGAGAGGAGGATGTTAAGGCTGGGAGTGTTCATGTGATGGCTCCAAATTTACATAAGTAACAACGGGCAGGTGTGAAGAAAAAGAGAACACACAAGTCAGTAAGCAAATCAGTACATGTGATAATACCTACTCTTTGTAAAAATAAGTACCGGTGTGTGTTGATGCACAATCAGATGTGTCAGGGAAGACATTTAAAATGGTAACAGAGGTTATTTGGGTTCACAGTGCATTGTCTCTTGAATGTGTATAACCAAGAAAGGAAAAAGTGGGCCCTCCCTGGTGGCGCAGCGGGTTAAAGCACAGCACAAAGAAGCTTAAGCCGCTTCCGCATGAGTTCGATCCCCCACCTGCCCCGGAGGTGACCACGTGGCGTGGCAGACCTCTCCTGACCCGCCCGCTGCTCCCCTCAGCAGTGTACTTTGTCGATCTGCCTGTTCTGCTCCCATCTCTGTCTCTGGTGAATCCTCTCACCCTCCGCATCTCTGGCCTGTACCCCAGTTCTGTATGAATAAGTGAATAAATCTTAAAAAAAAAAAAAAAAAGAAAGGAAAGGAAAAAGTTAGACAAGGATAATGGTTTAGGCCAAAGTGTGAGGTATCATTTGCTAGTGCTCACACTCCAGCCCTAACTACCAGTTAGGCGATAAGGTTCCCCAGCAAATGGGAACTTTCCAGTATTTCCAAAGGAATACTGGGTAGCACCAGGAGCCATTCCTTCTGAGCTTCCCAATTTCCCTCCAAGGCTCCGACCTGCTCCCTCGGTATACCCCTCTCCCCCACCCTGGTGTTACAAAGCCTCCACGCTCCTCCCTCCCTTTCTTGGGGGGTCTGTGATCACCTCTCAACTTTGAAGAGCCCTGCTGCTTTTTATAAATGTTTTGGAAGCATCTCAAGTCTAAAAAAAAAAAAATTTAAAAATCACTTATAATAGATGCATTTTGACAAATCGAGGAGTCCACGAGATCATCTTCCAGGTTTTCATTGTATTTTCCCCTACGCCACAGAGCGGGAACCTATCCAAACCAGAATGTGCATTGCCCTGTTCTGTTTCTGGGAGAATAAAAGGAATCTGGCCATGTCCTGCGAAGCATCCGACATTCACATACTTTTCTGGCCCAGACGCTTTGCCAAATGTCAGTGTGACTTGCAGAATGTGGCTGTTTTTATTTTAATCTGCAAACATCGCTCTGTGAATTATGACCTTTCCCTGGTTGGGGTATTAGAGCAGGAATCAGGGAAGCAGTGAAAGGTGATCCAGGCAAGGGAATGAGGTTTTGGAAAAGGCAGACTTCAGAGGTACCTGTCAAAACATTCTTTGTTAAAAATGCTTTTCCTCCTTTGCTCATTTTTGGAAACTTTCTTTTTTTCAGAGACTTGGAACCCTCAAGGCTCTGCCTGTGGGGGGTTTGTTTTTATTTCCATAGATCAGTACAGGTGGGGCTGAGTGTCCATCCATCGGGCTGTGGGTCATGAGTGCTGCGGACACACAGGTGCTGGTGGGCTGGGATTTGCTCTCCAGGTACACAGGTGTGTGCAGGTACAGAAGGGTATCTTCTGAGGAGACATACTGGGTGGTATGGGGGCACAGGGTGATTTTTTTAAAAAAAGATTTATTTATTTATGCATACAGAACTGGGGTACAGGCCAGAGGTTCAGGGCAGTGAAAGGATTCTGGGGGGCAGAACAGGCTGACTGAGTTACACTGCTGAGGGGAGAAGTGGGCAGGTCAGTAGAGGTGTGCCACGCCATGTTGTTGCTTCCAGGGCGGGGATCGAATTCATGCTGAAGTGGCTTAACTTCCTAATGCTGTGCCACCAGGGAGGGCCCCACAGTGTGATCTTTTAAAAAAAGATTTTATTAATTTATGCATACAGAACTGGGGTGTAGGCCAGATGTGCAGGGGGTAAGAGAAGTCACCAGAGACAGAAGTGGAACAGGCAGATTGACTGAAATACCCTGTTGAGGGGAGCAGCAGGCAGGTCAGGAGAGGTCTGATCACCTCCCTGGCTGGGGATCGAACTCATGCTGCAGTGGCTGCAGTAGCTGCATAGTGCTGTGCTTCAACCCTTTGCACCACCAGGAAGGGCCCACACAGGGTGATTTTAACCTCATTTGGAGGTCAGGTGAGCAGCAGTGATGATTGGGCAGGATGGCCTTGAAGGCCGAGGGGGCCGGGTGGGGCTTGGGGGCAAGAGGCTTTTAGGCAGAGGGAGCAGTCACATGGGAGTCGGGGGTGGGAGAGAGCATGGCACATTTGAGAATCTGCTGTCTAACTGTAGGGTGGCAGGTAAAAGGAGGGTACCAATGGTCAGGGATCTTTTTGAATGCTGGGGTGCATTAATACATGCGCTGTAGATGGTGTGCCGACTGCTGTGGGGGTCACAGTTCAGGTCATCCTCTGTTTAAAATCCAAACCAGGGCGTTAAACATCTTCATGAATTTTGATTCATTTGTATTCCTGCTCCCAATGCTAATGTAATAATAAAGCGTTTCAAAATCAAAGCCAGAAGGTTTTTTTTTTTTTTTTTTTTTCTGAGAGGAAGTATGTACTCTGAACAGGCTCCATGTGTTTCTTCTATTACTTGGGGAGCAGAGGGGACCCCTGTAAATGGGAGAACAAGGCACACGGATCCACAGTCTTGCTTGGGAAAGGTCAACCCTCTTCTTCCCCCGCCCCCCCACTTCCATAAATCCTACAAGATCTCCAGCCTCATGCCCAGACGGTGGCCTCAAGGTATTTGGGATTAAATCAGAAACCATCTGAGTACATCTCTGCTGAAAATACGATCGCGGCCCTTGTCCCACTGGAGGAAGGGAGACTGGAAATAAGCACTTATAACACGTCTCCTGGGATGGAGACTGTTCGCGGGCCCCCTTTCCCCCTCACTGCTCCCTAGGAAGGTGCCATCTCTCTCACGAGCACATGAGAAAACTGAGGTCGCATCTCTAGCCCCGCTCTCTCACTGTGCTGTCCACTCTGCCTTAGCACCGGCTGATCACCAACCCCCCCACGCGGGGTCAGCTCGCCTGGCTGCCTCTTCCCAGGGCACCTGTCTCTTCACCTCTGTCCTCCGCACTCTTCTAGAGCCCATGAAAGGAGCTCAAGGAATGTTCCAGCTGCTGGCAAGTCGGCTTCCCTCTGAGCAGGACCGACACAGGCGGCCAGTCGGCACCGGGGCGGGAGGGGGGCCCACAGCGACCCCAGTCCGGTCTCCTACTGCCCTGTAAGATTTGGTCTTCCACTGCCCCTGGGTGAAGGCTGGGCCAGTCTCCTGCCTTTTGTCACTTCGTCTTTGGTAATAAAAGCTCCTACTGTCATTTTAACTTATCAGGCTCAGTCTCATTACATAGGATGCTCGGACCCATCACAAAATCGAGCTTCAAACTGGACTGAAATGAAATCCCTTTTCTTTTCCCTGTTCTCAGTAGGGCCTGGTCAGTGGTTCGCCTGGTCATTTTCTACCGTTCTATCCTACTTGGCCAACTTTGGCCACTGAGGTTGAACAGGAGGGGCCAGGAGGAGAGCGGGGAGCAGAGGGTGGAAGTGCTGGCTTGACTGACCCTCCACTTCGGGTCTGTTGGAGACAATCCATCCCTGGACACTGCCCGCCTTTCCTGGCAGGGCTTGGAGCGCATCATGGGCTCATGGCCGAGGCTGCCTGGGCCCCCAGGGGTCCTGCAGTGGCTGAGATGCCCGGGTCCTCCCTCCTGCCCAGTGTCCCTCTTGACTTAGGGCAACGGCTCTCACGCACACAGCCCTCAACTCTGCACTCAAACCCTTTGCTCCCGCAACAAAGCCTGGAGGTGAAGGCCTTTCCCAAGGCACCCCCTTCTCTTTGGACTGAACAGAACACTGTCTGCCTTTGTGTCTCTTCTAGTTGGGGTCCGGATCCACCTCCCTGTTTATCTGTGGAGCTGGATGACGGCGTCTGGAAGTCGCTTTAACGTTCCCTTGCATTGTTAGTGCATGGTTTCACCCACCCCACGGGGGAAGTAGACCTTCTACTGTGAATCCCTAAAATTAAGTGTGCTCTCCTTAATGCTATTGGACCCTGATAGATCCTTTTGTTAAATTAAATACTTTTTATTAATATTGATTCACAGTGTCGTATCCATACAGAAGGGAAGGGCCCCCATAGGCCCTTGCGCTCCCAGATTGAGGCGAGGGGAAGGCAAGTCTGTGAATTCGCTTTTGGACACCTACTTTGGAACTTTTTCGCACAGCCGGTGCCTGGTATCTGTGAGAACAGGTGTGACAGGCCCCCCTTCTTCATCCTCCCTGATCTTCAGGCCCTTTGCAAGGTGACTGCAGCTTCTGCTGAAGAGGCGGGTGCTGCCCCGCCCTGCGGCTGGGCCGGCTGTGCCATCCGCTTAGCTCACCACAGAAACGCTGGGTGCTGTGCTGTGCCCTGGCACCAGGGGCCCTCATGCGGCTCCTGTCTCGCCGCCTCTCTGCCGCTACCTTGCCTCTATGTGCCCAGGTTAGCCCACGGGGATGAGGCTCAGGAGGAGTCGAGCGGCCAACCTCAGCCACGTGATGAGTCCCAGCCAAGATTAGCAGCGCTGCCTGGCTGCTCGGCCCAGACACGCCAGCCACGGCTGTTTATTATCACATGCCACCGAAGCTCTGCGTGATTTATGACACAGCATTATGTGGGCATTAGATAACTGAGAAGTGTCTGATATCTCCGCCTTAGGGTTCCATCTGAAAGTTCCATATTGTCATAAATATTGCTCCCAAACTCTATGTAATCTCCAGCTACAAAATAAAAAATGTACTCCCCTCTTCCCTCTAGCCCTTCTTTTTGAAACTTAACAAAAACTCAAGGCAATTCACTGCTTTTAACCGTAGGAAGTGATAGTACAGTTTCCCGAGGGGTCTTGTATGGAGCGATTCTCCCTGGAAATGCTCCCTCATGTCAGACTCCCAGTGTCACAGGTGTTCAGGGGACATTTCAGGGGTGGGGTCCAAGGTAATGGACTAGGGCATTGGCCTTGGATGAAGTCTCAAGGGGCACCCCAATTCTCAGAACACTTTTTTAAAAAAGATTATTCATACAGAACTGGGTTACAAGCCAGAGGTGCAGGAGCCGCGAGAGGCTTCACCAGGGACAGAGTGGGGAGCAGGATAGGCTGACTGAGAAGTCCACTGCTGAGGGGAGCAGCGGGCGGGTCAGGAGAGGTCTGCCGCGCCATGTGGGTCACCTCCGGGGTGGGGGTCAAACTCTCACTGAAGTGGCTGCAGCTGGCTGGCAGCGCTGTGCTTTAACATCAGGGAGGGCCTCTGATGTGAGCGCTTTTAAAGACAAAACTGAAGCAAGAGTCATGATGAGCAAAATACCACGATTTTATTTTTTTATTTTTAAAAAATTTATTTATTTATCCACACAGAACTGGGGTACAGGTCAGAGGTGCAGGGGCCGTGAGAGGATTCACCAGAGACAGAGTGGGGAGCGCAACAGGCAGACTGATGAAGGACACTGCTGAGGGGAGCCGTAGGCGGTCAGGAGAGGTCTGCGGCGCCCTGTGGGTCACCTCCGGGGCTGGGGATCGAACTCCTGCGAAGCGGCTACAGCTGTGACTGAGGCTGGCTTTGTAGTGCTGTGCTTTTGCTCATTGTGCCACCAAAGAAATCCCCAAGAATATCACAATTTGCAGTCACCTGGCAAAAGGCATGAAGACCAGGAAAACCACCAGTGGTGCTCTGTCCAGCTCCCATGGGGCCTGAGTTCAGCGGGAAAGGCAGCAATGCAGCCATAAAAAATTATACAAACAAAAAATTAGTAAGTTAAAAAATCATACATCACCCCACCATGCATAAGACGTCAGAACAGGCTCCGAGGGGCCCGTTGGGCTTTCTTGACTTGTCTTTCTTGAAAGCATGTGGCCAAGGGCAGAAGAGAATCTGTGCAAGGCAGAGGCAGGGCCCCACCAGCTCAGTTCTGTCCTCAGAAGACTCTGGATTCGACATGTGAGAGCGGGGGGTGGGGGAGACAGGAGGGTCCCCTCGGCACACACAGCAGGCAGAGAAGCCGAGGGCATGCGTACAAAGCTCTGAGTGGGACCCCAGGGTGCCAATCAGGCTTCAGCCACTGGCCTGTGTGACCTTTAACCTTCTAGTGCCTCAGTCTCCTCACCTGCCCAGTGGGAGCCCCAGCACACGACTCTCAGGGGAATCAGCGGACGATGGGTTTGCTGACCGCTGTGATGACCTTTGGCCTCACTGGTCTCAGAGGCCAAGTCTCTCCAGCCAGGAGTCCTGTGAGAACTGAGAATGAGGTGACAGGTTTATGTCACCAGCCCTAGGAAAGGTGTCGCACAGAGCCATCTGGACCCCACAGCTGCCCTGAGATGCAGCTCAGATTTCTGGGCTCCCACTGGATTCCAGCACTACAGGGTCAGCCACCAGGCCCATGAGTCCTGGCCTTGCTTGGGGGGACATGCCACTCTGAGACCCCCTGGTCCGGCACGCAGGGCCCAGAACACCCTCCACCAGCTGTTTCGCACCCGGGGCAAGAACAAGTGCAGCTCTACAGGGGGGCGTGAGCCTCTGGCCACCCTCCGTCTTCCTCCCTAGGCCAGAAGGGAGCATCTTCCAGGATGTCTCTCCAGCTCCCTGTCTCCACCCATCAAGGGCCATCAGAAGCTTCTAGACAATACACGAGAACCGGGGCCATGAATCTTGAGCCACCCCAGGCGCCGCTGAATGGGCCCACTTCCTCAGTGTCCTGTCGCAGGTGCAGAGCAGAGACAGTCACTGTGAAGGGCGGTGCCCGGCGGGTGGGATGGGAGGTCGCGATGGGCTATAAGGTTGAGTTGGTTTGTGAGAAGGGACGCGGATGCTAATGGCTGAGGGTATCCCTCATGAGAGAACAAGTTTATAAAGGTGTTGGGAGGATGGAGACTGGGAAGGATGTTTCTTGGGTTGAAATCCTGGTTCTGTCACAGCTGTGTGGCTTCAGGCAAGTTGCTGAACCTCCCAGGAGCTCAGCCAATGTTTGGACAAAACTCCCTTGGGTGGCATTTCTGAGCTGGCCATGCCAGACACAGTGATGCCTTCTCCTGAGGTCCACAGCTTCTGGTGTGTATTTGTAGTGGTTTTACCAAACCAAGCCATAATTCTATCTGTCTGTCTATCTATCAATCGTCTATCTGTCAGTCTATCTATATCTGTCTGTCTGTCTATCTGTCTATCAATCATCTATCTGTCTGTCAGTCTATATCTATCTGTCTGTCTGTCAGTCTATATCTATCTATCTGTCTACCTATCTATCTACCTATCTATCTACTTGTCTATCCATCCATCCATCCCTGTCTCCATCTATCTATATCTGTTTATTAGTATTGATATGTGCATACCAATATAACACTGAATTATTGTAAAGTACTCTCAGGCTTATAAATAATGGTAAATTTTAACACTCTATCTTGAAATCATTTCTTGCCAATAATGACACATACATACCATTGCTTCAATCACTGCAATATAATAATAAATCTAATACATAGCTATACTTATTAGCCAGTTACTATAACAAACTTTCCATTTTTTTTTATTTTATGAGTGCTAATAAAAATATGGAGAAATCTTTGCAGATCCTCTTAATTATTTCTTTTGGTAAATTCCTAACATGAGAATAGCTAGGCTAACAGCTACGCCCTTTTGAAATCTGTGTTGCCAGTTGCTCTCCAGGAAGGTCCTCCAGTTGATACCCCCATGGGCTGTACCTGGAAGCACCAACTCCCCAAATTTTTACTCCTGCTGGATGCTGCTTCAGGTTTCCCCCATACCTGAAAGTAGAATATTTCCTTTTGGTAATATTTGGTTCATTATGATCTTGTGGATCTGGGGTGCTATTACCATTCATTTTTATGAAAAACCTTTGAGCATTTCCAGACCAAAAGAAAAACAAAACAAACAAAAATACCCCCAACCTTCTCCCCCCCCCACCCCACCACCACACAAACACCGCCACCAAGTCGGAACATTTCACTTTGGGATATTGGGGGAGACCAGTGCTGCTTTTCATCTTCGTCTGTCTCCCCTTCCAGTTTCAGCTCTGGGCTTGCAACAGGATGCACCCTTGTGCCTGCCCTTGGAGGTCAGGGCTCCAGGGGGTGGGGCCTGAGGCCAGGTCGCCTGTGGCTGGCATAAGCAGCAGAATCCCAGGCCCTGACTCCCAAGACAGCCCAGCTGCCTCCCAGCGTTCCCACCTGTCTTCGTAACAGGGCAGGGGCCAGAGCTACTTCTCGCCCTCGTTTTCCTGCTGATGTGCTGCAGGCCTTGAGCAAATGTCTTCTTCTTGCTGGGCTTTGATTTCTAGTGCAATGTGAAAAAAGAGGAGGAGATCTCATAAGGAATGTGGGATGGAGCAGGCTGTTTTTTTACCTTTCCGCTGTGAATGGCCTTGTTTTCTTTGTAGGTTTTCTACCGAGGGCTTCAAGATTCCTCCTTTCTACCCCAGTCATCAGAGAACCAGCCCAACTGGGGCGCTCGCCCCTACAGATCGCTAGTGCTCGCCCGGGGGTCTGGCCTCACCATGTGGTTCCACGGCCTTAGTGCCTGCAGGAGAGGACAGCTATGAGGCCAGGAGCCCTCCACCCCATGGAAGACATCTTGGCCTTGGATTCTCCTCTGACACAGCAGTTCTGGGACCTACAGGAGCTTTATCACCTGGGAACTTGTCAGAAATTTCTGACCTACCCAGAGCCTGTGAACCAGAAGTCCTGGGCGTGGGGTCCAGCAGTCTCTGTTCCCCCGAGTCTTCCTGGTGATTCTACAGCTTGGCTGATTGTGCAAAGCTTCCAGCGCCTGGCGGGCTTCTAAGAGGTCAAGCCAACCGTTGTCAGTTACAGTCAGATGGGTCCCTGCTGAAAAAGTGCCAGGCGGGAAGCCCTCAGAGTGGGGTGCTATGATATTTTGATGTTTATCCCCATCTAACAGATGAGGAAATGGATGTATAGAGACATTGCCTTGCCAGATGTCATACAGAATTAAGTGGCAAAGCTGGATGAGAACTTAGCTCTGTCTGTTCCAAGGAATGTCATGCATTTAACTTTTCCAAGGAGAATCAATTGTCAGCCCTCAAAGCACCAGGGAAGGGGGAAGAACTGGATAAGCCTGATCATGACACTGGTCCCTGAAACTTACCTTTGCTCATGCATCGGAATCACCTGTTTTACTTTTGAACTTAATGCCCAGGTATCACCGTCTAGCAGCACTTTTATGCCCTGCCCCAGGGATTCCAGGGTGCCCCTAAGACTGGACACCACTGGTTTGAAGAGTTTCTAGCTAGAACAGTGGGGATTCCCCACCCCCTCTGCTCCCTTCAGATGCTGCACCCACCATTAACTTGGGGTGTTTCCTCTGCCTTCCACGGGAAGAACAAGCCATGGATTCATGAGTGGATCCCGTGCAGTGAATAGGGTTCCAGACTGTGCTCACAGCCACTTTATAAATGGGGAAACAGAGGCTCAGTAGAGGCCAGCAGCTTTCCCAAGGCCCCACAGTCAGTCCTCAAGGGGAGGGTCTTTCAACACCCCCTCCCAGAAATTGCTTTTTCCCAGCTAAGCAGCCGAAGCCTTAAACCCTTTCAGTTTGAGAGAAGCTCTCAGGTCCTCTTGCGGTTTTGATTCCTTTTGCAACAGCACTTTGCATTTTCTCCTAAATCCCTTCCAGCTGTCAGGTAGGAGAACCCCTGATAAGGATTTCCCCAGTGTGGGAGAGAAACATTTACCAGAGGTAACTGATCACACCAGGCTCTCTCTCTGACAGTCTCCAAGCATATGGAATATATTGTGGTCGGAGGGACATATATTTTAAGAATTTCTCCTGCATCTTTTCAGATACATTCCACCAAGGATTACTACAGGTGTCAGGAAAAGTGAGCTTTTGCTCTTTCGCTATGGGGAGGGGGCAGGCTCTGGGGGCCAGTGCAATCAGCCCCATAGATCTGGGGGGACACGAGGCTCTGCCCACAGTGGGAGAGGAATCCTGGGCCCAAACTTTGGCTCCAGGGCCCTGGGGCCTCGCTGTTTGCCAGTGGGTCTGTTCAGGCTGGGATGCCAATGAGAGTGATAAATATTTATTGAATGCTATTCCCTGCTCTGTCTCAGACTAACCCTTACCTCATCTTTTCATTTGGATTCTCCTTTGTTTGCAATCTGCCTTCTCATTCCTCTTTTGTGTCTCTGCTTCTAGAATTGCTTTCCACATAGTTGCTACTCAAAAAATACTTGATGAATGTGTGGACTGACCTTTTCATATTTATTCTATCCCTTTTGTTCACAACCATCCAGTAGACAGAAGCTGTTATTAACCCCCAGGTTAGAGATGAGCTGAATGAAGTTCAGAGAGGTCAAGTAAGTTGAGCAAGGTTGAACAGCATGCGTGCAGCAAATACTCCATGTACACTCTGGTCCATGTAATTCCATAGCTCATGTTCTTGAGACTTTCCAAGAAACAGGAAGGGGCTGCAGGGCTCTGGTAGAACTTTCACATCTCCTTATGGCAAACTGCAGGCTGGGGGCTCGAGAGGTAAACAGGACACAGTTGCTTCCCACAAAGAATCAATTGTCTGTTGATGAAGAGAGAGAAATTAACGAACAGCGACAACACAACAGGGTAAGTATCATGATAGAGGGACACAGGGATCATGGGGACACTGGAGTCACAGCTTTGTATGAAGCAGGGAGAGCTTCCCAGAAGAGGTGATAGGTTGCAAATGTCATCCTCATCTTCATCTTCATCCTCACTGTTATCATCTTCTGAATTGTGATCTACTAAAATCTTTCTTTGTTTCACATGCCGTTCTACATTCTGTTCTAGGAAAAACGTCACTCCTAAGATAACCCATCAGGATATCACTACACTCATTTTGTTAGACTCATTTCACAGATGAATTGATGAGGTTACCTAACTTGTTGGAGTCTAGAAGAAGCATCCCTGGGGCTGAATGTCAGTTCTTCCTGGGGTAGTATCACTGCCCCCCATCACATTTGAGACTCAAAAGAGTGGGCGTGGGGAGCAGGGGGGTTCATACAGATAAAGGGGAAAGAGAAGTAGTTCATAGGGAGAGGGTTGAGCAAGGGATTTTAGACATTTTATCCACAGGTTCAGACAACCAACTTGGGCAACCTCACTTAAGTCGTAACAGAATTAAGACACCTGCTTGGATTCCCATTGGGCATAATCAGCAGAAGTCATGAAGCATCGAGCTGGGTAAAAAGTGTGGTTTGTTAGGCAGTAGGAGTAAAGGCAGAGTTACTCTTGTGTTTGGGGTGGGGGGTGTTGTGGTCATGCAACATATAGACCAACAGACTTCCCATGGCCCTTTCTTCTGGGTGGGTCCCAGAATTTGCTTTACAACCCCAGCCTTAGTTCCCAGGCCCTGGGAGTCCCCCCGTCTTTCCTTCCTCTGCACAGGTGGACCTCACCATTGGAATCTTCCAGAAGCCAGTTCCCCAGCGGGAGCGGGAGCCTGCTTTTCCTCAAGGAATCTTCCTGCCTCCTTTTCCCCCTGGTGCTGTGTCACAGTCCCTTGCAGTAACAAGGTCTTTAGAAGAGCTCTTTTTGCATTTTTGGGGGGGAAAATTCACTGCTGGCTTTGTCTGCCTTTTCGGATATCTTCAAATATTGACATCCTCGTTTCTTCTGGAAGAAACCCTTCCACAACAGGGTTAAGTGGACAGTGTAGCAGGGGGCTTCTTGGAGTTGGACCAACTGATTCAAGTGTGAGATTCCTTAACTGTAGCTGATTGGACCAGCTGATTACAGGATGCCACAGCTGGTTGGCTCATGTGACGCACCATCCCCAGGGGACCACTTAAACGGCAGTTGTGCCAGGGGATGCCACCCCCCAGTGAGGATGGGCACACACAGGATAAGCTGGCTCCCTGGCACTGCCTTCTCTTGTGTTAGTGAAGGCCTTTAGCACTCCATTTTAATTCCTCTGTTGATCTTTTTACTCTTTTTTGAGTTATGTTCTTGGTTGTTGGAGTTACAGTATTATGCATCATAATTTGTCACAGTCTCTTCAGATCATACTGGTTTAATTCTGGTAAAATAGAAAAACTGTACTTCAAGATGGTTCCTCCCCTTCACCCCACCCCCCTTTGTACTTGTTTCTTGGAGATCTGCTTGTTACACGACACTATATAGATGCATGTATATGTAACAATCATAACATTTTTAAAGTATATTAAGCATCTCTGTGCACCAGGCTCGGTGCCAAGTACTTCATATGGGTGATAGCTTTTAATCTTTAGAACAAAACAAAACCAGAAGGTTGTATTATAATTGTCTCTGAGAGAGTAGGAAACAGAGTATGGGTGGGTTGAGTCCTGTTCTCAATGACTCACTAGTGCTGGGAATGTAATTCTCATCCACGCGTGTGACTCTTACCAAGTAGGGTCGCAAACAAGACTGTATCAGGCTAGATGAAAGGGCAGTGAATTCAGATTCCCTTTGTGGGTGACAGGAAACATGTCAGGACGAGTTCTACGGTCATAACTTGGCTTGGGGTTGGCCCCTCTCTTCGTGGGCGTCCTTCAGTTCAAGCGTTGTTTGACCACCAGTTAACATCTGCTGGGTCACCAGACTGGCGAGCTGTGTCACAATCACATCTGTTAGCAGCTCATGTGTGCCTGCCTCCCATGGTCCCCTCTGCTCGGAACCCCTCCCTGTGTGTTCATTTCGAAGACACTGGAAGATCCTAGTGAGGGGTCTTGGGGGAAAAAATGCATATTTTCTATCCTCTCAGTGAGTCTGAATGAATGGGTCAGTCCAAAGTGGCTCACAGGAAATCAATACTTTCCCCCGGCCCCTGAGCTCGAAATGAGCCTGACTCAATTGCCATCTCCTGTTTAACCCTTCCCTGCCAGCTTGGCAAGAGGGAGGATGCATTCTTCTTGCTCATGGTCCAGAAACCCCCACTGTGCTTACTTTCCCCAGGGCTCTGGCTGAGACCACTTAGCTTCTGCCCTGCCTTCTCCCAGACAGATCTGCTTTGAATCATTGCTTTAGTGGATCCAGGGAGCAGGGATTCCCCTTTAACAAAAGGCAGAGCCAGACTTGGGGGCTGATTCAAGTCTTGGCGTCACTCCACTCCTCCTTACTCACTCGAATCTAGTGAAAGTCAATAAATACAATGGTGAGGAAGGTGTTGATGGCTCTGACCACTACCCCCCACCCCCAGGACTCTTCACGCACCCCATCATCTCCCCTCACTCCCTCCATGAGACAAATCTGTGTCATTTAACCTGCTTTCAGAATTTGAAATCACTTTCTTCTTTGGCTCCCAAACCATTTTTTCAATTATGATCAAACAGATCCCGCTAATCTCTCTTAAAAGCTGGTACGTGACTGAGCCAGGACTCGAACACAAGTTGTCTGACTTCAGAGCCCGCGCTGTGTCTTGCTGGTACCCATTACAGCCCTCGGTGGACTCCAGTGCCCAGCTGACATGATGACGCCTCTGCCACCCCCGCTGCGTTGGCAGGAAGGTTGCCGCTTTCTGTAGACGGAGACAGTGAGGCACACAATGGAAGAACACCTGGGGGGAAGGGTCCCCAGATGGAAGCAGCAGAAGTGGCAATCTGTGTCTTCCTGCCCACGCGCCACACAGGAGGCTTGGAGCATCTATTCCTTTCTCTTTCTCAACACAAATATCCTGACTTAGTGTGACAATGAATCAGGATATAGATGCAAAGGCTGATCTAAAGGCCCAAACTGATCATAACTGAACTAAAACAGTTGATTTCTCTCTCGAGTATCGGTGCAGGTAGACGCCACCTGGGGCTGAGATGGCAGCTCTGTGGTGTTTGTGCTTAAACATGTTCAATCAGTTAGAATTCCCCTGGGCTGACCTTAGTCACGTGACCACGACCAACAGCAAAGAAGGCCGGGAAATGTAGTCAGCTCCCACTTCCTCTGTCCTCCTGCCAGCTGTGGTCTTGGGCATTTCTGGTCTCCACCAAAAGGAGAGTTCAGTTGATAAACTGTTTAGTGGCAGATTTTCCTGGGGCTTGTAGTTATTCTGCATAGTTGTTACTAAGCCATCTTAGCGGCTTCGAGGACTAGGTCTATGACTTAATTTGAGACACGCATGTCCCATGTCACTTGTCCCCAGAAATATGTGAGGAGTGGAAAGAAAAATGATTGTAGGAAAGATTGAATTATCTACAGTGAATGATATTTAAAAAACCAATTGTTAATGAAGAGGTGACATGAAGAGGTGTTCCATGAAGCCATTCCTCCCACCCCATGTAGAGAAAATATTATATAGTGTATCAGGCAATTACTTAATGAAAATATGTTATTTCAATGGATTTTGTGCCATGTCAGCTTTTGAAAATTTATGCTGTCTTTGCTAAATATTCACTTTCATATTTAATTGTGCATCCATAATTTCAGTTACTTTTCCATAAGTGGGGACCCTGAGCATTATCAATGTTAGGTCTCGCAAATCTAAAGCAAGAGCCCGGTATATGGAGAGAAAATGTGGGACCCATTCACAAGCATTGCATTCGGTAGTTTTAGCTGACAGCTGAATGCTCTGATTCTGCAAGAACTCCCTCTGCCAGCAATTGGTAACCTAAAGTCTATGGACAAAGTCTGGCCTATTTTTTTAAATAAAGTTTTATTAGAGCACAGCTGTGTTCACTTGTTTGCAGATTGTGGTTGCTGTCACACAATGATGGCAGAATGGAGAACAGCAATCCCTCCAAGTCCTTAAATAAAATCATTTCCTTTGTCATTGCATTATAGCACCAATAAGAAAAACGCCATCTTGGCCAACATGAACAAAATGGTGTTATAGATCAAAGGACCCACTTTTATTATACCTTGTTTCACTTCAAATTGTAGATTTCTAGAACCTATCGATGACGTCAGGTGAGCATTTATTATGGTGCATCTAACACACATACAAAGCTTAAAATATTGACCATCCGACCCTTTCCAAGGAAAGCTGCCTCTACTCTATACCATGGAGCTCTGAAGGAGGACTATGGCAGGCCACGCCCTGCTAAGTTTGATGGGCGTCTTGCTCACATAGTACTGATATGTCCATTACAATCATCCTTCCCACCAAGACTTGCCTGTATTTTTTCCTCTCTGTTCCTGTTTCTGCCTCAGTCTCCATTGCGGAGGAGACCATGAATCAGGAAGAGACCATTGAGTTAGAGACCTAAGACTCAAATCCTATTCTGCTAGCAGAGAATTATTTACAGAATCCCAAATTGTAGCTAGGTGACATGGCCACCCAGATAAAGACTACATTTCCCAGAATCCCTTGCAGCTGTAATTGCCATGTAACTAAATTCTGTCCAATAAGATGTGAGAAGTGACATGTACAGCTTCCTGATTGTGCCTTTAAAGAGCAGGAGTGTGTCCTCCACTTCCTTTCTCATCCTCACCCCCAACAGAGAAACCCAGTTGAAAAGCCAGGCTCTCTCACTCTGTGAATCCACCCTAACAACCCTGGTTAACTTATATTTAGGCTATTGCAGAGAGAGAATTAAACATACCTTGTTTAAGCCCCATTTATTTGTCCATTGCAATGGAGGCTATTTCTCTAACTTGACTAATAAATGACCATCATCATTCCTACCAAATTTTATGTTTATAATTTTAAGTGGAAGAAGACTGGTGGAACAGTATTATAAGCTAGCAAGCCTTTGGAAGTTAACTTGCAAGGTGAAGACATGGGTCTCCACCACACTCCAAACTCTCCCAACACCATCAGTTTCAAGGAGTAGCTACAGCCATTTTCTCAGGTCCCAAATCTGGCCTCAGAGTAGCTGTCTTTGGAATACACCCTTTGGCCATCACTCATTCCGACATTACAGGCAAAATAAACAGGCTGACTGCATTGCAACTTCACACTTTGCAGGAAGGAAGCTGGAACTTGGACAAGGGACAGGTTTTCCCTGAGGGAAATAGAGTGGGTCATTTTGAAACTTTCTGGGAGTGAACGGGGTTGGCTGCTTCTCAGCTAGAATGAATGTGTCATGCTTCAGAACAAGCAGACAGATTTGCCTCACTGACTGTCCACTTTGACTTGGCTATCCAGGGTCCTCCTTCCTTACGAGTATCGGTCCATGAAGCAGTAAGGGAGATTGTACAGGCAGGCTGTACTACCGCAAAATGCTTTTCCAGCCCAAGGGTTACACAGCCTAACAGTGCACCAGCACAAAAGGAATAACTTTGGCTAAAGCACTGCCCTTCTCTCCTCTTTCCCAGCCCTCGTTTATGGGGAAAGAACAGCTGGCCTTATGAAAATAATTGGAGCTACAATTTATGTTGAATGGGTTTCAACTTCTAAATTGTGCACAGTGCTTGGTAGAGAAAGCCGAGAACGAGATCACCCCCATTTCCTGAGCCGAGTTTGGGAATGGAAAGGACTTTGAAAGCGGCAGACTGTGGCTTGTTCATTAACCTCTCAGTATGAATTAAAGTCTCAGGGCCCTGCTTCAGATCCATAAACTTGATGCTGTGCCCATCCGCCAGGGATGGGGACCATCTCTGCTGTCACGCTGGAGACTGGGTTGATTTAGATTCATCAATGTGGTCAGCATATTGTTTGATTTATAGCATGGGCTCAGTAAGGTTTGTTGAATGAAAAATAATCTGTTGACTTAGGTCCCAGATGGAAAGAATGGTGCCAGAAGTTGGGCAATTTGAAGGAATTTTAATAAGGAGACTATTTATAGAGGTGTGGGCAGGGAACAGGGATACTCGAAGGGTGGGGGGTTATTAGTGAACAGTAATAGAAAATCAGGAGGGGAGACGTCCAAAATTTAAAGAAGTGAGAGGAAACTGAAGGGAAAGCTCATGCCGCGGAGACAGCTGTTCAGGAGACGTGACTTTGGTTGAGGCCACATCCCACCCAAGGCAAATACCCAGGAGCATATACGTCAGGCTTATTCTCCTACCTGCCCATCACCTGCTGGGGTTTCCTATCGGCTGCACCCAGCTGGAAGCTGGGAACAAGGGCGTCCTGTTCCAACAGAGCAGGATGGGAAAGGGCAGGAGGGGGTGGCCCAGAGCACATGGAAAGTATCTGTCATGAGTACATGTGAGTAACGCCCAGGCTATTAGAACTTCCCGAAAAGACTACCATGTCCCAGAGCCCTCCCGAACATGACATTATGTCAAGGGTGGCAAGCGAGTCCAGACCATAGCCGTGCTTGAGGGCTTGCTGACCGCGTGCCCAGAGGGCACTGGACACTTGACGCATGTTGTCTTATTGAATGTTCAGGACAAGTTGATGAGGAAGTGCTCTCCTGCCCCCATCTTTCAGAAAGGGGGGCAAGGCATAGAGAGATTAAGCGGTCGCAGGTCAGCACACTTAGCAAATATCACCGTTAGACTCCCTGCGCAGCAGGCTGCAAGCTAGGGTTGCCTGGAAGGAGCTTTCCCGGGAGTGCCCTGAATCGAGCTCTGTGGAAGGCAAGGTGGCATGCTGGAGTGGGTGGTGGGAAAGGTTGATCTGTGGCCAAAGCTCAAAATCTTAGTTGACTGCATGGAAAATTCTGGAACTGGAAGGAAACTGGAACGCTATCTCAAGCTGGGTCAGAATGACCGAGCCTTTGCCGTTCTGCCATCAGCCATCAGAGGTGGGGGCCTGAAGGGAAGAACTCCTGCGCCCCCTTCCTTAGAACCAGCCCTGGCATATGCCCGCTGCAGGTGGAGTCCCACAGTTGCTTCTTGGGGCTACCTCTTCTGCAACCCGTGATGCCTGATTCCACTGGCACGTGACACCCAAGGGTGCATAGGCTCCAGCCTTCCTCCTCTCCGTTACCTCCTGGGACTTCTGAATGCACAGTACCTGGGGGTATTCAGAAACTTTCCAAGCCCATCCCTAGTTCCCCCCTCTTTCCTCCTTTGTTGGGGTCCTATAGCAGTGCCTCCTTCCACATGGCGGGGACTTCTGAAGTCAGAGCATCTCCTGAAAATTCCTCAAAAAGTGCCAATCTTGTGACTCTGCTCTGTGAGACCCCATCAGGCTGAAAGGTGGGTGTTGCCTCCCCTCCCAGGACTAGCTGGTTGCTTGTCTGGGCGTCAGTGAAAGTGAGTGACTCAGTGCCCAACTTGGGGGTCAGGCGGTGGGAGAAGGGTTCACTTCCCGCTTCAGTCATACTCGAAGGGTGAGGACTCTCGTGAGGGAGACTCAAGCTGCTCCACTATGCTTTATCTTGGGGGTGGCAGAAAGACAAGAGGGCAGAATGATCTGTGTTTCTTTTTCACAGAACAAATATTTATGGGGTAATTGCAGCATGCTGGGTACTGTCCAAGGTGCTGGGGTTACGACCCGACTCTTCCCCACCCTTGGCGTTTGAGACAGCAGGTGACGAAGCGATTTGATTCAGCACAATGAGTAAGATGGTTTCAAAGACATACATTACTATAGGACTTGTAAGTCTGCTGATCATTTTTTTTAAAAGATTTGTTTATTTATTTATGCATACAGAACTGGGGGACAGGCCAGAGGTGCAGGGGCGGTGAGAGGATTCACCAGGGACAGAGTGGGGAACAGAACAGGCAAAAGGATGAAATACACTGCTGAGGGGAGCAGCGGGCGGGTCAGGAGAGGTCTGCTGCGCCATGTGGTCTCCTCCGGGGCAGGCGGGGATCGAACTCATGCGGAAGTGGCTTTAGCTTAGTGCTGTGCTTTAACCCGCTGCGCCACCAGGGACCCAAGCCTGATAATCTTTAAGGATCTGAAGATCTGGCTCACCATTATTCTCCACTTGTCTGTGTATAAGCCCAGCTAAAATTTTAAAAGGTCAACGTGAGACTCACTTCAAAGCCTTTTGATGTGTAAGAGAGATTTTTACTTTTGAAAAAAAGAGCTATGCTACTATGCCTTCCTAAAGATAAACATTTCACATTTTCTGAGTTCCTTTATCTAATTTCAGCTCCGACCAAGTGTCCCTCGTTTTCCCCCCTCTTTCTTTTTTTGGTATGTTTTTGCCTTCATTTCCATGTGGCCAGGGCGGCGGGCTGCATGCCAGCCAGGTCAGTGCAAGCTCAGCTCCTGCCATGCTCCTGGGCACACGGGACTCAGAGGCCGCGGGACTCAGGGAATGGCCATCTTGCTCAGTTGCTCCACCGGACAGAGTCAAATCCCCAAGTCATCCTCCCTGGCAGGCGACGCGGCCTGGAGGGCCGTGCAGAAGCCACCGGCCGGTCTCCCCACCTCTTGCTTGCAAAACCTCCTATAACCCAAGGATGGGGCTGAGTCTCAGAGCTGGCGTGTGCAGCATCACGCAGAAGCAAACCAGTGCTCAAGCTCAGGTCTGTCACCAGGGGGGAGCAGAGCCTGTGGGTGGGTCCCCGGGAGGCTGTAGGAGGCCGGGAAAGACTGGAATGGCACCCGGGAGGGAGATGGACACCATGACCCCTTCGTCACCCCACCGCCAGCTCCGAACCCACCCCTGTGGGGCCTGGGGCTGGGCAGACAAATCAAATATACAAAGCCCAGGCTTTGTTTGACCGTCTTATCTAATGTGACTTCTGCCGCATTCTACAGCTGGGGCCGATCTGATGGGTGGGGACGAGAGGGGCAGTGAGGACATGAACCCTCTCCACTGGCCTTTGACTCCGTGAGAGCTCAGCAGAGCTAGGGACATGGGGGGGGGGTTCACCAGGAAGAAAAGGGGCGAGATGTGCTGCCCAGACACTTCCCTCCATTGCAGTCAGATGGATGGGTGTGGTCTTGGATCTGTGATACCCTCAGCGGGGTCATGGCCAAGGCCTTCTCAACATCAGTCCTCGGCACTGATTCCCCATGTCACATGGAGGGGCACAAAATAGATGTCCTCAATTTATTCTACTCTAAGATGACTCAGAGAACTTGCCCTCCCCCTCCCCCAGACCATCCCACCACCCAAGACTGCATTTGTTTGTTTGCCATTCACAGCAGCACAAGCACACCTTGATGTTTTTGGTGGCTTCCCAGGAGAGCTGCACCCTGGAGGGGGAGGGGGAATGTCACCCTCCCTGCCCTGAGGAGGACCTTCAGGCTCACCCACACAGCCAAAGAGGCAGCTTCACACTGACTTTCAGGGCTGACACCCCTTGCTTAAGCCAAAGTAGAGCAGCCCCAAGAATAACAAGTCAGGAGCTGTAAAGAGGGTGAGCAGGTAGCCAGGGGGGGAGGGGTGTGGGGAGGGGGTGGAGGGGCGATACTTACCTGCCCAGTCTCACGCATTCTGCTTCCGTGAGCATCTTTGTCCCAAGTACATAGGGAATGGGCAAACTACAGAAGGATTTGAGACACTGGACAAGTCAGCATCCCGGGAGGAAGCTGAGATCATGTGGTTGTCCAGGACAGAGGCAATTGTCCTGCAGGTATCGGATCTGAGACATCAAACAGGGAGTAAGGGTGACCCAGAGGCTCGTAAGGAGAGAAGGCAAGTTCTAGTCCTCTAGTGGAGGGCCCGCCCAAGGCACCACTCCGGGCTAGCATAAAAGCAGAAAGCAAGTTCTGTTCCCCTTCTGGAAGTCGGGGTTGGGGGGGGG
>NW_004567130.1:17021180-17066764 GCF_000260355.1 Condylura cristata
GGGAAGGGGGGAGGGGAGGGGGCAGGGGGATGAGGGAGGGAGGAGGCTCCTCCTATTCCTGGGGGACAACAACTCTGGGTCTCTAGCCGTGGGGTACCACATACCCTTGTAGGTTTCTCTAAGCCTTACCCTCAACTTTACGGCCTCTTCCTTTAACTCTTATAAATAAAACAGCCCAGCCCATCTTGAACGTGCTGTGGGCTTCGCTGCGGTGCAGAGTGGAGACACTGGGGCTGGCCACGTCCCCCAACACAGCCCGCGTCGGCGCGCACTCCGCGACCACCATTACTCCAGAGCGAGGGCGCCGCCATGTTGAGTTGACTCTTCCCAATTGATGGAAATAAATCCCCCCCTAATTTTTCACAAGTGGAAACAGATATGTTGCTCCTTTTGCTTGTAGGTGAGCATGTCTCCAGAGCACGTTCTGGATAGTTCCTAGGTTCGGTCCAAGGTCCCCCTGGTTCTAGGACCCCAAAGCTAAATACCCCTCCCAGAAGAGAGTGCAGACTGATGTTTCCAGGGAGACACCGACCTTCATCCAGAAACCCCAACATCTCCAGAGGCTGAATGAGAGCAGCATAAAGGGGCCAATGGCAGAGTTGGTGGGAACAGGGGTTTAGAGGACCCAGATACCAGGGAGGTGGCCCCAGCCTGGCTGGCTCTGCTCTCCCGGGACCACTCCTCTTTCCTCAATGCAGACAGCAGCCCTGAGCTTGGGGAGAGAGGTTGAAAGTATAGAGATAAATGCTAATCTCTAGAGTAAACATTTATCAGAGCGGGATGCTCTCTACTCTGCAAGAGTGCTCCAGTCCCCTGGGGAGGGATGAGATGGCTGGAGGCTGAGTCTGGGTGGGCAGAGGAGTGGGAGATTGGGTAGAGATGGGAAGAGAAGGGCGGTGGAAACTCATCATTTATGTCCCTGACAACCCTGGGAGCAGCCTGACTGGAGATAGGGAGTCCGCAGATGGGACAAGGGTGGAGGAGAAGGCCTGGGCGGGTGTGGTGAGTGGAGGTCACGGAAACCCTCCTCCCTAGATCCCAGGGAGGCCAAGCATGAGTACTGTTCCAGGGAACTTTAACCTTGGGCGGTTACCATCCCTCTCCGGGCTGTGCCCGCCACCACCCCCTCAGCCCTCACACTCGTCTGCAGTGTATCCTCTCCTTCCCCCACGAGGCGGACTGCCATCCCCTTCCCACTGGATCTGGATGACATGAGTCCGGGGGAGGACAGAATTTAGCAGAAGTGATAGAATAAGTAACTGTGCAATATGGCAGAAGAGAGCTAGAGCAGAGGTCTGGTGGCTTCCACCTCATTCTCCTGGATATCCCCTCTTGGGTTACTCGCTGCTGGGGCCCAACTGCCATGTTGAGGAAGATCCAGGGAAAGGTCATGTGTAGGTGAGGCCCTAGCCCAGGCCTTTGACATATGATTATGAAGCTTCCAGAAGATTCTAGCTGTTCACGTCACTGCCAGCAACTTTTGTCTTCCACACAGGAGCTCCAGATATTATACGGAGAGATAAGTCACCCGAATCTCTCATCTATCATATTCTGGGCTCATCTGAATTTTTGACTCTATCAGTCTAATAAAATATTGCTGCTTGATAATGATTAATATGGGGTATAACTATATTGTGGGGTGGTGGGTTTCAGGCTTGTGGTACAAATCAGCTGAGAATGTCCGTGGGTTAGCTACTGATGACAGAACCAAATCCCACGAATTACAAAGCCAGGTGGGTGCTACCATCCAGAACAGCGACCCCCAGAGGGCACCCACTCAGAAGTTTTATGTAGTAGTTATCAAAACAGGATATTTTTACTGATGAGTGGTAATAGTGACGACAGTAATAATATCAGGATTTTTCATCGCAAGTGATAGAAAATCTACAATCACCCCAAAGCCATTATTTGGCTAGAGGAGTTGAAAATCCCAGGCATGGAGGACTGGGTGTTTCTCTCCAGTCTCCCTGGGTCTTGACTGACAGCAACTCTGGGTTCACACGCTTAGTTGAGTCAAGCCGATGAGTCTGGGGTGCTTCTCTCCTCTGGGCTCTCAGGAGTCACATGGTGTCTCCAGGGTACATTGTGATTGCACTCCTGCTTGTCATATCCATTTCTGAGGCTGGGGTTGGTTAACAGCACCTAACTCACGCGGATTGGAAGTGGGGGTGGAGGTGGGGAGCCTGTTCCCCAGGGGAAAATCACAGACAGATGTTCCTAGAAAAAAGGAGACAATGACCGAGTAGCAAAGGCATATGCCCTGACCCTGGGCAGCCACGACTGGATGGTGCCAGGTACTTCACCCCTGTTGTCATCAGGTGACCCTGTCAAGTAATTATCCCCTTTCTGGTGAAGAAATGGAGGGTACTTTAGGTTGTTCCTGCAACCTGGCACCTGTGACTAATGTCACAGTGAAATGGGAGTGTGGGTTCCCTTCCAATTCGCATTTCTGAATTCTTCAGGTAGACATCTGGCAAAGGAATTTCTGGGTCACATGACAGTTCTTTTCTTTTTTAAAGATTTATTTATTTGTGCATACAGAAACTGGGGTACAGGCCAGAGGTGCAGGGATGGTGAGAGGATCCACCAGAGACAAAACAGGGAGCAGAAGAGGCAGATCAACGAAGTACACTGCTGAGGGGAGCAGCGGGCGGGTCAGGAGAGGTCTGCCGCACCCTGTGGTCACCTCCGGGGCGGGGGATTGAACTTACACTGAAGTGGCTGCAGCTAGCCTGCAGTGCTGCATCCAAAATGTTGCACCACCAGGGAGGGCCATCTAATTTTAATATGTTTTTTAAAGATCTATTTATGCATACAAGAGCTGAGGTGTAGGCCAGAGGTGCAGGGAATGGGGGGTGGTGAGCAGATTCACCAGAGACAGAGTGGGGAGCAGAACAGGCAGATCCATTGAAATATACAGCTGAGGGGAGCAGCGGGCAAGACAGGAAGGGTTTGCTGAGCCACGTGGGTCACCTCCCTGGCCGGGGATCAAACTCCTGCTGCCGTGGCTGGGGATAGCTCCATCGTGCGGAGACGTTCACCCTTGCACCACCAGGGAGGCCATACTTTCAATAGTTTAAGAAACTTCCATACTGTTTTCCATAGTCTTGTCCCGCCTCCCTGTCCTCCAGGAGTGGCTGTGCTGTGGGAACATACACCGGAAGAAGGAACCAGAGCCCCAGAGTCAGCCACTTAACCCAAGTTTCCCCAGGGACAGGATTGGGCTGTGAGTTGGGCACCTGATGGAAGAATCCATGTGCTGCCCCTTGATGCTGGAAGTTCCTTCTTTTTCTTCCTACTAGAAAACAAACAAACTGAAAAAACACCCTAAACACGTACACTGGCTGGATCCTTTGGGGGACCAATCCCCACTCAACCCCTACCCCGTCCCTTCGCCATTCTCCCCCTCACAGGGAAGACTCTAGAACTCACCAGAATGGAAATGAGGTGGCTCTAATGGCAGGCTGATGTTTTCCCTTTCATTGCGTCCTGAGGATGTGCAAACACAGACATCAGCAGAACAAAGAGCTGAGAGCCCCTCCCCATCACCAGCTCCCACAGCTCCCCCTCTCCAGGTCTCAGTGTATTCATTTTGACTATTTTTTTAAAGTACAGAAGTTGCCTCCAGCGGGGGTGGGGGTGGGGGACTTAAGTTTTAAAACTAATGAGAAAGACAAAAACCACATACCCTAAGGTTCCTTTTGCGCTTACCCTGCCCAGCACAGGGACATTTCTACTTTGAGACTTCCTTGACTTCGTTGTTGTCTGTTGTCGCTGCTGGTGAAGGGCCGGCTGGGCGAGGCGTGCCAAGTGCCATCATCTGACCAAAGCGTGTACTCAGCAGCCTCCACACAGAGCCCAGGGCACCGTGGCCACCTGCCACCTCTGACCCCTTCAGGCGGGGTGCAAAGGTGGGCGTCTCCACCGGCTCAATTCACTCTAGCTTTGCTCGGGAACATGTTGGTCAAGACAGACGTGGGTGTGCCGCAGGTGACCTCACGTAGGTGCGTGCAGACGTCCTTGCAACAGAACCATTCCTCAGACTCACATCTCGGCAGGACACACGGCAGGACACTCGAGTGGACACGTTCCGTCCCATTTCACTGTCTTGGTCCTGCAGAACTGAACATGGCACTTGTGTTCCTTCCAATGCCACAGCCTGGGACACGTGTTCTGGGCTGGAGCAAACCCGCGCCACTCACCGAATGCCCCAGGAGGCCCATTGCAGCCGCGACAGCCCTGGGGAGAGGCAGCAGGGGGAGCAGGTGGCGGCGGCACCCAGCTCGCCCAGGGGCGCCCACCCCCCTCTCCCCTAGCGGGTCATCCCTGGCATGGATGGGGAGCCTGGGACGGCAGCACTGAGCCCACCTCCCACCAAGGCTGGGCTGCCGGGCCCGCCCACTCGCTGGGCCATTAACCGGCGAAGCCACAGCAGTCATAAAATTAATTTCCTCCCTAATATATACAAGACTTTCCCTAGGAGAACGATGGGCCGATTTGATCAAAGTGTGTAAGTGGTGTGCTTATGCTATCAGTTTCAACCCCTTAATGCCCTCCTGTCAAAACAAAATCCTCAAGAAAGGCTTTGAGGGGAATCACATGGGATAATGGGTTTCCAGAAGAGCGTCCTAAGTACTTGGTAACATATACAGAGCTGACTATTAGATCGCTGGTGTAATTGTCCTTATATTTTAATGTAAACACGCTTATATTAGCGGGGCACTTCATCCCTCGCAGACACGGAGGTACAGGCAGGGGCGGGAGGTGGGTGAGATGCCTGTAGCAGGAACATCAGCCTTTAGCAGGAGGTCGTCAAGGCGGCCCGTGGAGAGGAGGTCGACTCTGAGGCAAACCAAGGGGACTTCTCTGGCTTTTATTAATGACTCATGCCGGGCTCCTGGGAGGCCCCTTGGGCTTTTCTTTCCCATCTAGGTTTTGCTTGCCCCACCCCCTCCCCAAGGCCACGTGCGCAGGGTGGGGTGGGAAGGAAAGGACCCATTTCCTAGACGGGGAAACTGAGGCTTACAGAAGCATTTTATATCCAGGCAGGAAAAGAGGCACACTCAGAAATGGTGAGAGGGTGGAGTGAGGGGTCATTCACACAGGTGTAGCCTGGGCTAAGGGGACTAAAGGCTGGTGGAGAACCCCGAAACTGGCAAGGTTAGGGGGACCACCTTCAGACCCAGTGGGGCAGGTCATCTAGTGTCTCCAGACCTGGTGAGAGCTATTGCTGAAGAGAGTGTTGCCTAGAAGACTCAGACTTTGGAGTGCGTGTGGGGGGTGTCACCCCCACCTCGTGTCGGGAGGCCCCCAAGAATGGTCCTACGCTCTTCCCTTGGTCTCACACCAACAGGGAGCCAAGGACACAGCAGACAGGAGCTAGGCACAGCCTCTCAGAGCACAGACAGGGGAGAAGCGTGGAGGGGCAAGTGGGGGGCACCCCCATCCCAAGGGTCACAGTACCAGCGTGGGGGGGTGGGGGGCACCCTCGGGCTTCCCGCATCCCCGCGGGGCTCCTTGGCCCTGAGGTGACAGCTGCGAGGGGTGGCGGCAGCCTGTCCCCTCTGAGGCGGACCTCCGCTCCACGCTCGCCCAGTAGGTCAGCAACTTGGAGACTTCGGCTTCATTTTATGATTGCCAAGGCTGAGCGCCGAGCTTTGCCTGTGGGAAGAGGGCATATTTTTCTCTGAGGGAAAATAGATAAGAGGTTGGGTGCCCGAAGTCTGGGTAATAATAGCATGACAGCCGGTGATCCATCACTGCTTTCACCGCCGCTGATAGTGTGCTGTCCAGCCCCCCCTTCGCGTGGGGACCTGCCGGGAGGAATCGCCCAGGCACTGCCCCGGGAGGGTCTTCTCTGGTGCCGCTGGCCGGTGACACTGCTGACCCATCCATCCCATTGTTTCTCCTGATAGTTTATATTTGATGCTGGAGGTTTAAACATGAGACAATATCTCTATATCGCAGCTTTTTAAAAAGTAATTTTGATATAAAATAAAATGCAGAAAGACCTGGAAACAGCGGTAGAGCTCGGCCCAGGATGGCAAGACTGTGGCCCAGTGCCCAGCATGGGTTCAGGCCCTCTGGCCGGCTTCCGGGTATCTGCAGTTGCTGTCTCTGTGGGCTTCTCACCTGGGGGCTCCTTCCTCTGAAAGCGTCCAAGCGTCCCCAAAGTCTCCCAGCACCACTCAACTCCCCAGGGTCTTCACACACGGACAGCAGCTCTCCTGGATGACCGCGATGGCGCACCACTTCTTGAGTATCTTCAACAACATATTCCACTTTCTTCCTCTGGCACAGAGTATTGCTGTCAAAGATGTCGATGCGATGCCGGGCTTCTTCCCCTTCAAGTCCTTTGCACCGTTTGCCCAAAAGCTCGAGGACTTTTCTTTTTCCTTGGAAGCTCTGTCATGGCGCCAGACCATGGCCGATGATTTGCCTCAGTGACCCCACTCCCCTCTGAATGCCTTACTCCTCTCGTCTACTTTCAAAGGCTAGTTTTTGAGTTGCCTTTATCTGGCCCTTTGTCTGGATTTGCTATCATCCTCCTATAAGTGAAACCATCCAATAGTTTTCCTTTTCCTTCCAACTTATTTCACTGAGCACCATCACTTCCAGCT
Source organism: Condylura cristata (assembly GCF_000260355.1). Taxonomy (NCBI): domain Eukaryota; kingdom Metazoa; phylum Chordata; class Mammalia; order Eulipotyphla; family Talpidae; genus Condylura; species Condylura cristata. The sequence goes on from NW_004567130.1 coordinate 17,027,801, forward strand.
GCATCCGCATCACCACAAATGGTATGCGGTGATCCTTTTTGATGGCCGAGTAGTATTCCACTCGTATATAGACCACAACTTCCAGATCCACTGATCTGTTTTGGGGCATTTCGTTTCTTCCAGAGTTTGTGGGAAGACCTATGAGTGGAATCACCAGATCCTATGGGTGATTCACTTTTAACCTTTTGAGATCCCTCCATTATGTGTGCTTTTAATTTGCAGACTCTTCAGTGAAGGGAGGCTGAATTCAGGGGTGATACACAGGGCTATGTCCCATCTGTACATCTTCAGAGCCAGCCTAGGAAACCCACAAGTCATCTACCCGCTAAGTCATCTACCCGTTACGGACAGAGACTGAGGCTTTGCATAGTAGAACAGAGGGGATGAGAGGGGCAGAGTGGGTCAGTGGCTGGCTGGCACATCTACTAGAGCCAGACAGCCTGGGTTCAAGCCTCACTCTGCCATTTAGCCCACCGTGGGGTCCTGGACTAGTCACGTGGCCTCTCTCTGGGCATGGGACCCCTGTCTGGAAGCAGGGTGTAATAATGGTGTCTGCTCACAGGGTTCTCTAACAGATCATACCAGGGACTCTACAGGGTGCCTGATTTACAGGAAATCCCACCTGAGAGGTAGCTCAGAGACTCTTCTCTCATCAAACTAGATGAGCCATCCTGGATCACAGCACAGAAAGGCACGGGTGCTTACGCTTGCTGGAGCACAACAGCCCACTTTGGGGGACTTTGGTAAACTGTTCAACAAGGCCATGATTAAAAATTAGGTTTACGATGAAAGAAATTACGTTTTTGACAGGCGATAAGGGGTCCCCGCCTCCTATGCCCGCCCACCTGTGGATGGGGCGGAGTTTTCTGGCGGGAACATTTAGACCTGGACCTGCTTCCGAATCTCTTCCTGATCATGACCGGTAATGGCATTGCATGCCGCGGACATCAGCATACTCCAACTTGGGGGTCCCCACCCCCGCGAGAGGAACTTGCTAGATAAACATTGACTAATAAGTGCATCTGTGCTTGGAAACCCAGTCCTTTGTCCTTCACCGGAGACATTTTCTGGCACTCGAGGGACCGAGTTCCTGGGGAGGGAGGCACTTTCCAAACGTGGGGCCACTCTGGCCCGGAAGGTGGGTGGGCACAGGGCCTGATGTCAACTCACGCTGGACAAAAGGACAGGAGTTGGGAAGGGCAGCTCACACCTGCACCAAGGGATGTCCGGCCATGTTGCTGGGGAGCCAAGGGCCACGAGTGGGGTGAAGCAGACAGCTCACGTCTGGGCACTGCCACCATCGTTCAAGCAGCCTCCTGCCCCCACTTTGGGCAAATTCCTTGCTGGTGATAAGGCGGCTCCATCTCAGAATTTTCCCATGGTGCTGACAGTTTTAAACCAATAGATTTATGGGCATTTAAGTAATAGAAATATTTAAGGCAGACCTGTTGCTCTTATCTGCAAAGACTGGAGCACTCCTCTGGGTGGGGGAAAAAGCAGACTCATAAAGGAGAATGATGTTGGTGAACAGGCCACAGGGCTGAGCGGTGTCCAGGGCCGACCCCAGACCAGGCTGGGCTGCAGCCTGTCCCCAGGGTCTGTTTCTCCAGCCTTCCTGCTGATTCTCCGTGCCACCAAAAATGCTCCCCATAATTCCTTCTCTTCTCTAGTTACTTGGCCTCTGTTTTCTTCTTGGGCTCCAAAGCCCTGGTGGTCACGCTGGCTACACTCATGGAGGCTCTGGTACAGGTTCTCAGGCTTTGGACACGCAGATTTCCATCATCCCTGGGGACACCACAGGTGGACGGGGGGCCCAGGCGGGAGGAGAGGACAGGGATCCGGATTTTGTGGGATCTCAAGTTTCTTCAAAACAAAGTAAAAAGATGACATGAGCAATTTTGTAAAACCACCTCTCGGGCCTGTCTGTGGGCCTTGGGAGACTTCTTGGAGTGAGGGAGCCCAGAAACGTTGCTTGCATGGTCTCAATTGTGCAGGGGAGGAGGAGACTCAACATGGTGGAAAGTGACGTGTTCAGGTCAAAAGCTTTCCAAGTGGTGGAAGCAGGATTTGAATCCGGGTCTAACTGCAAACCCTTCGCTCTTACCACAACTTCTTTGGACTTCCTGGGGCCTCCCTCACCCACCCATCCAACCTTTCCCGTGGGTCTCAGGCCGCTGTCCTGTGAACTAGGAACTCTGCTCTGCCTCACCCAGTGGCGTGCCACTTTTCTGCACATAAACCCCATTCCTACCACAGGGCCTTTGCACTGGCCATCCCACCACCTAGTCCTGTTCTCCCCCTACATACAGCTATGGCTCCTTCTCTTCTTCAGGACTCTGGTCACACATAGTCGGGGAACATGGACAGGGGTGGTGGTGTTGGAAGGGGGTTGCCCTGGTCCCTCGCTGGGCACTGTGAGGAGAGTGATGGGCTCCGGCCGGAGTCCTAGATATTTGCAGGATGTTCAAGGAGATAGATCCACCTGGTTCAAGAGGGCATAGATGCGAGGTCAGCCCTGGAAGGACCGTCTTAAACCTTCTCCACAAATGGATGGGAAATTTGTCAGGACCTAGGAAGGAAGCAGAGTCCATTCACAGCACAACTGGGAAGAATGCATGGGAGAGTGAGCAAAGGAAAGAGACTCACAGAGGCTGGAGAAGGCCCTGGGACCAACAGCTACTGACAGTGGGACCTTCGCACCTGCGCCAGTGAGGCTTCTTCAGGGAAACTAGTGAAAAATATCGGTGACATGGCCGGGGAGGGGTGGGGTGGAGATGGAAGTACAGACGTGTAGCTCTGCACAGTAGATACAGGCACAACACACACACACAAACACTTCAAAATTTTAACTTCTAGGAACTGGCTTCCACTAATATTGTGGAGGCTGATCAGTCTGAAACCTGTAGGGCAGGCTGGAAACACTCAGGCCACCATCGTGAGGCAGAATTTCCTCTTTTTCATGGAAAAAAATGTGCTTGCTCTCAAGCCCTTTTGACAGACAGGACAAGGCCCACCCGCTGTAGGCACCAGACGCTCCTTTACTCGGTCGGCTGATTGCGGGTGCTGAGCGCACCTCCAGAATCCTCCCCAGCACCTAGAGTGTGATTGAACAATAGGGTCCTGCGCCTGGCCGAGCTGACACAGCAAACTGAATCCTGGAGCCCTGAGGCCTGAAGGGGTGAGTAGAGGGGGACTGGTTACAAGTTCTGCTGAGAGCTGAGGTCCAGGGAGAGGGGCTGCCTATGAGGGCTTTGGGAGAGAAAAAGGGAAAGAGGGAGGGAAGGGAAGGGAGGGAGGAAAGAAGGGGGAGGGGGAGGGAGAGAGGAAGGGGGAGGGGGAGGGAAGGGGGAGGGAGGGAAGGAAGTGGGGAAGGACCACATTCTGTATAGAATCCTTAGGAGTTTATGTTCTCTGCTGTTAGACCATCAGATACCGTGTTTTTATCCTGAACAATACATTTTTTTCTCTAAATAAATTCTTTGAATATGTTTACCCCATTTTACCATGATGAGCTGAGGCACAGAGAGGCTAAATGAGCTCTCATCAGCCTCGCGGGCTCGCAGCAAGCACTCGGTGCATTTTCCTCCTTTAAAGGCAGCGGGCAGCAGCCAGCCCAGGGGACAGTGGCTGGGGCCAGTGTCTACCCTGCCCGCTTGGCTCTCAGCTCTCACCAGGACAGCCCGGTCGTGGGCCAGGGACTGACCTTGCCTGCATCTCCACTGCTCAGCCGCAGGGACAGCAATCGTGCCACACCAGCGGGGATGAGAAGGTCACCGGCCATGCACACACCGCCCGGCGTGGCAATGGCTGGCAGTGCCCGGCGCTACGTCCACCCATCACGGCCCCGTGCACCAGCTCGGGCTCCGTCTGCCACCCTTGGAGCGGCGGTCCATCTCCTCCCCTCCCAAAGCCCAGACAATCTTTTAGCTCCTCACTGACAGGGGCGACAGCCACAGGAGGGCTCGGGATGGCTTTCCAAAGCCTGCAAGGGCATCACTTACAATTCCTAGGACACGCGGCCCCCGGTCAGTAATCAATACCCACTGTGTGAGTGCGAGGAACGAGCTACTACCAGGCACCCCGAGGCTGCCTGTATTTATATTCAATGTGTTCCCCATTATCACGATTCTACAAACAGAAAAACGCTGTCAGCGCTTCAGCAGAGCTTCCAACACCCAGGCTGGTACGTGATATACGGGCTTCCTGCCTCTTCGGGCTTCTTTGTTTGGGGCTCTTTGTTCCCTGCCTCGTAGGTACCTGGGGGTTTGGTGTGAAGGGCTAGGCCTGGGCCACGGAGTCGGGGATCTTGAGGTGAGGGCGCCTTGGGCACAGGCTAGGAGGTGCGGCAGAGGCAGAAGGCGGGCTCGCTGCTCTGGCTCGTGTCTGTCCGTAGCATCCATGAAGTCGCTCCTACACCCATTCATTCCATTATTATCTTTTTCAAGATTTATTTATTGATGCATACAGAACTGGGGTACAGGCCAGAGGTGCGAGGGATGAGAGGAGTCACCAGAGGCAGAGTGGGGAGCAGAACAGGCAGATGGACACTGCTGAGGGGAGCAGCAGGCGGGTCAGGAGAGGTCTGCGGCGTCCTGTGGGTCACCTCCCTGGCCGGGGATCGAACTCGTGCTGCAGTGGCTGTGATAGCTTCATAGTGCTGCGCGTTAGCCCGTTAATGCTACCGGGGGGGGGGGGGCTCATTCATTCAGTTATTGATTCAACAGATATTGTCGGCCTGTGGCAGACAGATCATAGGGTTTGTGCCCTATAAAATACCCTCTTCTTGAGTGTGATCGTAACCCATGACATGCTTCTCACCCACAAAATATGGCAAAAAAGGCATTTTGCAGGGTACAGTACTGAATCGGTTGGTTTTTCTAGCCCCTTAAAAGGGAGCGGCTCCTGGTGGGCCTGGCTTCGTCAGGTGAGCTGAAGGCCTGTAAGGCAGGACTGGGCCCTCTTTGAGGTCAGACTTTCTCTCCTGCTGACCTTTTCCAACTCATAGGTTGCGCTTGGGACAGAGTCTTTCCCAGGCGAACCTCCAGATGAGAATGCAGCCAGCTCCGCCGTGACTCCGGCCTGTAAGATCTGGACAGAAAACCCAGCTGAGCCATCTCAGACATCCGGCCCAAGGAAGCCATGAAGTTATAAATGTGAATTGTTTGCAGATTCTAAGTTTGTGTAATTTGTCACATAGTAAAATAAAACTAATATAAGCACCTATTATGTGCTAGATGCCATAAAAGACGCTGAGGGTTAAATAATATACAAAATTGTCTCCACTCCTAGTTCTTAACATGTTTGCAGTGTGGTGTTGACTTAGACCTGGATCATCAACTAATGTCCTTGGCCAGATTCTCTGAGGTTCAGTTTTCTCAGGCAAAGATTAGAGACAACAAAACCTGCCTTCTGTGGCCTTTCTTGGTATGCACTGAAAATTGAGTCATTGACTAAATGCAAGTTACTACAATAATTGAATTGAATTGATTGTTTTTCTCTCATCCTGCGTACTGTACTCCAGCACCTTAAAAACAATCACCCCCTTTTTTGAAATACAGGAGTGACTGCATGCTATCTATTCCACTGATTCCTTCCTCTTTCTTGGCAACAAAGTCTCAGATTTTTCGTGGGGTACCCCAGAATGTTCCCTACATTCCCCAATTTTCCTTGCAGAGAGATTCGCCACACAATGAGATTTTTAAACATAAATATAGGTAGAAATGGTGTATACCTTGGAGAAAAGCCCTTCCAGGATAAGGCTGCCAGATAAAATAGGGCTGGGTGATAGGACACCTAGTTAACTCTCAATTTAAAAAAAAAGACGATTCAAATATAATTAGATTAAACACATATTTAAAAATATATATATCTCCCTAATACTTATGGTAAAAATTAATTTTTAGGCAAGTTCAAATTTAACCTGTAGTCATTTCATTTGGAGAGCCATAGTTTTATTTAGTAAATCTGACAATCCTCGTAAGGAGCAGGCAAGGAGCAGCCCCTGCATCGTGTTCTATATAATGGCTTGCAGTGTGATGGCCGGAGCCCTAGCAGCCGTTCTATGCCATGAGGATGCGGCCTCCCTTGAGGGATGATGAAACACTGAGCTGGAAAAGATTGTTTCTTTAGGATATTAGGAGTAGAGCAGCCAGATCAGTCCTACACTGGCTATCTCCTGACTTATTTTACATGAGAGAAAAATAAACATCTATCTTATCTAGTCTATTGCCATTTGCGGGTTTCTTTGGTGTAGCAAAACCTCATCCAGATTATTACATGGCGTGTCTAACAGTTAACACAAACTAAAATAAACACTGCCCTATTTATTGAGTAGTAATAATTGCTTTCACCTATCCTTGATGTACACCAGGAACTGTACAGGACCCTTTGCAAATAGCATTTCTAAATAGTACATTGATTCGGGAGGAATTTAGTTTCACAGATAAACTGAGGCAGGGAGGTAAAGTAACTTCTCCAATGACCCACAGTCAGTAAGTAGCAGAGATGAAATCTGAGCCTCAGGACTGACTGATTTCCAACTCTTTTCTCACTTTTTAGAAATTAGAATTCCCCCCCCAACTGTTTCCCCTCCCCCTTTTGAAGCTTCACCTCCATGAAAGCTAGTTCCTCAGCCTTAGTCCCATGCTTATTGTATTTCAGTCCAGATTTTGAAAGTCAAAAAGCCACTTCCAGCTGGCGTGGCCGTCAGGCCCTGGGGAGGACTGTGATGCTCAGTGGCCCTTACCAGCAGGAGGTCACCGGTGGGCACCTGACAGGAGCAGGTGCAAGACGTCTACGTCAGGACGGTGAGGAAGTGCTCAGGGACCACACAGACCTGACCCGCCGCTCCCCGCACCCCCAGGCCCTTCTTGCCACACGGGACCTCCTGCCAGGGAAACGCAGAGGGCAAGGGGTTGGACAGACAACAGGAAGGGGGCGACGTGACCCCCAGGTGCCAGCCCTCTCATCGTGGCAGAACCAAAGCTGACAGGTGCACCCCGGCAGAGAGGAGCCCCCAGGCATGGTGCCTGCAGGTGTGGGTGGTCTCACCAGGCCCTGGGGCCGCCAGGGAGGCGCCATCACTGGCTCCGACCTTGCGTTTTTCTGCCCTGCCAGCACCCAGCGGGCCCAGAGCTGGCAAATGGAGACACGTGAATGAAATGTCCCATACCCATTCAATGGTTCTCCTCCCGCTCCACATGACAGCAATGAAGAGAAAACTGTCGGTAATAATGACAAAAACACCAGTAATAGTAATAATCGGGGCTGCCAGCATCTCACCCACTCAGATGTGTCAGTCACGCCTCCTAAACACACCCTCCGAGGTAGCTGTTATTTCCACCCCATTTTACATGAGAAAAGGGCGGCCCAGAGAGGGCAAGTCACTGGTCCAAAGTCACACAGCGAGGAGGAGGTCTCGGGTTTGAACCTCCCTTGACTCCGGTCTCTGCTCTTAGATTACACAATCCGTTGGCTCCAGGTCTCACTGGTGCCAGCTCCTTCTTGACACATACAGTCTGGGTTTTTGCGTGGGGGACATTTCTGGATGCCAGGCTCCGGCTGGGTTGACCTCATGCCCAAGATGTCCCGGGGCGCTCGAGAGATGAAAACATCATCCGCCCAGCAGAGGGTGTCCAGAGTGTGGGGCTCTGTGCCCTGGCATCAGGTCTCACCCCGCCTGGCCTCCAGAGCACCCCACCGCCAGGGCCACGCCGACGCGGCCGGCAGCGTCCCAGGTAGTACAGACCCGGGCGTCGCCGCCTGAGGTCAGGGGTCAGCCTCGGTGCCCCGATACCCCCCACATCGCCGGCTTCCCACAGTAGGTGCGCCCTACACGTTTGCTGACGGACCGCTGATTGATCTGATTCCATAAAGTGCCTCGCGCGGCCACATGAGCCCAGAGAGGCTTAATAAAGGCTTTTTGAAGATGATAAGAAACAGAGCTGCCTTGTTAAGATTCCGGGGGCCTCAGATTCTTCTTCAGCGGCAATATCTTTCTTTCTTTCTTCTTTTTTCTTTTTTAAGTGCTGGCAGATAAAGCTCGCCGACGGTCCAGTGGGTGACACTGGAGAAAGAGCTTTGAGGCTTTTTGATTTTTAAAGGCGCATGTTACAAGATGTTCACATTAAAATCTGGGTTCTTGTAGGGTTGTCTTCCTCTGTCTCCCCACCCCCCGGCCCCCCAACTGGTGGAAACCAAGTCAGGGAAGCCTGGGTGAGCCAGGCGTTGTGGTGGCTGAACCACAGAGGGCTGCCTCCAGAGCCTGGCGTCTCACCTAGCTCGGCCAGCAAGCCTAGAGGTCCTGAAGATGCCCTCTGCCCACCCCCATCCCTTGCTTCCCCATCCGCAAAGTCATGGGGTGAAAATACGTTCGCCCAGGGTCTTGAAGGCCCCACTCTGTGTCTGCAGGCTCTCAGAGGGCTAGGCTGTGCCTTGTCTAGAACATGAAGGTAGCACAGGGTGCCTGTGGACACTCCCCCTGCACGGATGAGGCAGGCTGGTGGCCAGAGGTCAAACAGATGCCTCTTCCCACGCCGAGCCCTCACCCAAGGCCGATTTCCGGAGAGACGGTCTCCTCCCCTGGTCCACCTTCTAGTGCCAGAGAGAGGCGGGGAGGGGCATTGGAGAGGAGAAAAGGGGGTAAGGGGGGGAGAGAGAGACAGGAGGGAGAGCGGGAAGGGGCAGGAGGAGGTACATGGCAGAGGTTTTTAATTTTTTCTATTTATGAGTTTCTTTGAAAATCTGAAAAAAGCTAGGGACCTGCTCCTTGGAAAAAAACATATGTACAAAACTTTTCATCTAACTTTAGGGGATTTAAATTTAAGGGCCCCCCTAATCCCAGGTTAGGACTCCTAACATAAAAAACAAACGGGGAGGAGAAGAAAGAGGAGGGGGAGGAAGAAGAAGAAAGGGAGGTAAAGATGGGTGGGGGTGGGGTAGGGAACAAGCTTTGAGAAGGAATTCTCATCCAAGTGAACTAAGAACCCTCTGGGTTAGAGCAGGGTTCTAGAATCTTAGGAGCTGGAAGCCCTTAGGGACCGCTCCTTTCCAGCTGCGGAAACTGGAAACTTCGGCCAGTCACTGAGCTGTGCGTTTGGGTGCCTCCTATTTCCAACGGAGTGATTACATCCTTCGGCTTAGGCTGTGCCCAGGCCCTGCAGGGAGATGGTGCTTTCTACCACTGAGAGTTAATTGACTTAGAGGACATCTCTCTTGCAATGCGGCTCCCTCAGGGTTAGCCCGAGGCTGAGGTGTGGTTAGGGTACCCAGGGTGGCCCCTGGACTAACAGCACCTGAGAACTCAAAGGAATGCAGAGTCCCAGGCCCCAACCCAGACTAAGGAGTCAGCATCTACCTTTTAACACAGTTTCAGGGGAGAGCCAATAAGTGATTACATGCCCCACAGATTAGCATGAGCAAAACCTAGGCCAGCCCCGGGCCCACTGGGCCGAGACAACCCCTTTCCCTTCTCCTGTCTCCACCTTTTTGGGACTAAGCTTTCAGCACTCAGCTCCCCCAGACAGCTTCTCTCAGGCTGACTGCTGCCCGTCCCCAAAGCCCGGCAGCCCGGTTAAGGTTGTCACCGGGTAGCACGCAGCCAGCTATCACTCCTCGCGCCTGTAATCGGAAGAAGCTGCAGACCACGATCTCAGGGCAGCACGCTGGGAAAAGACCAGATCTCAGCATGGGGTGCGGGTGGGCCGCGTGCCATGAAATCGCTCTGCCTGGAACGTCAAGCATGAGTTGAACACAGGAAAAATCAATAGCAGCAACAATTATCACTTACTAAGTCTTACCATGTGTGGGAAGGCACACCGGGGCTCTGGTTACATTAGCTAATTTAATGCCCCGAACAGTCCTGTGGGGCAAGTATTAGTATTTCACTTCTTGACTATGGAAACTGAGGCACAGAGAGTAAGGGGACTGGTCTAGGTGGAAAAACGCACAGAGCAGATAGGGGTGCAGACGGGGGATGTGGGCAAAAGGGGAAGCCCATTCTCAACATTCTTTGAACTGACATGAACAGAGCTGGACTTCTGGATTCATTGGGAAAATCAGGATGTTTTTGGCACTGCAAGAGTCCAGGGTGGGGCTTGCATTACCCAGGTAAAGAAATCCCCCACCATTCATCATTTATGGTTTGGATAGACCCTACTCAGTATTGTAGATTGAACACTTTTTTAAAAAAGATTTTTTTTGTGCATACAGAACTGGGGTACAGGCCAGAGGTGCAGGGGTGGTGAGAAGGTTCACCAGAGACAGAGTGGGAAGCAGAACAGGCAGATGGACGAAGTACACTGCTGAGGGGAGCAGCGGGAGGTCAGGAGAGGTCTGCCGCGCCATGTGGTCACCTCCGGGGCAGGCGGGGATCGAACTCATGCAGAAGTGGCTTTAGCTGCTTAGTGCTGTGCTTTAACCCGCTGCACCACCAGGGAGGGCCGTATAGATTGAACTCTTTAATGGATAATGCTTCTAAGAGCTAACATGCATGGAGTGCTTGCTATGTACTAAGCATAAGGCTACAAGATGAAAAGAACTGTTGTCCAACCTCTTTACAGAGCAGCATCACGGGAACCTGGCTGAATATTGTCATTAAAGTCCTTCCGCCTTGTCCTCAAGGGAACCAAGGCTAAGAGCAAAGCAAAGAGCAAAAGAGGGTGATGAAATACAACTTAATATTGTTGGATTCAGTAACTAACGTTAGTGAAGTGTCAGGAGCCATAGCAACGGAGATGGATAAATGCACTTGACAACAGATTTCTTCCCCTGGGAAGAGCCCGAGGGCCCCAGTCCTCAGGCAGTTTGCAGCTGTCCAATTGTCTGATTCCAAATAGGTTTCCTGGCCTCCACAGCTACTGCGTTGATGCAATGAAGCAGGAGGAGAAGCAAAAAGTGAAACAGCCGCAGAAGAAATGATAGATACGGCTTTGTGCTGAAAGAGAAACTGAGGAAGAGGATGACATTCCCAAAGAAGACCAAGGAAATGTTAACCAGTGTGAAATCAGCTATGAAAAGTTTCAGAGCTTTCAAGGCCACAAACTTAAAATAAGTAGACAGTAAAATTCTCAAGAAGGCCCGGAAAGATGGATTTCTGCATGGAACACTGGACCAGGAGAGACAACTGAAAACTGATAGACTTTGCAAATGACCAGGATGGCTGTGACTCTCTCCTCTCCCCACCCCCCACCCCCAAATTAAATAATCAGCCCTTGGCAGCTAAGGGGTCTCCTCCACGGCTTCCTCTCCCAGGACTCAGCATGTCAGCTTGAATTCCTCTGGGTACAAGGCTCTTAGTGCCCATCGAAGCTGTCCTTCCCACACCACCACTAGGCATCTTTAACACTCTTTCTTCAGAACCTAAACCTGCCCTCTCCATTTCCACTGGGGTCTGGAAATGTCCCCATGTCAGCCCTTCTGGAATTTGGGGCCACCAGCCTTCTCCTGCGTGCCCCACGCAGGTCCGGAAGGAGATATGGCAGACCCTGATGACTCACTGTCTCAGACAAATGTCCCCTTCCCTAGTCACATAGTGAATGACCGTTGACTGAAGGAATTCTAGCCCCCTCAGGGCATCTGGCGTGTCTTTTGGGAACTAGTAAAAAGGCTGCCACCAGGTCTCTCGCTGACTTTCCCAACCAGTCTTCCATGCTGTGGCCACAGCCTTCTTGAAAAAGTCCCAATGTGACAATGTCCCTTCTCAGCTCACACACCTTGCAAGATGCTTCATTGTCTCTAAGCTGAAGTCAGGCATCTCCATGGCACCATCAAGTTCCCACATTGCCCTCCGCCAGTCCTTCAAGGCCTTTGGCATGCCCAGCCCTGCCTGGATCGCCAGTTCCCCGCCTGGAAACGCGGAGCTCCATCAGCACCCAAAATTCCTTGTCCTTTTCTCTGCCTTTGCTGGTGTTAGCTCTCCTGGCTGCAGGTGCGGTTTCCTTTCCCTGCCGGTCAGTTAATTCCAACACATGGTTAGGAATGTCCTGAAGCATCTCTCATTCATCAGCTTTTTTTTTTTTTTTAAAGATTTATTTATTTGTGCACACAGAACTGGGGTACAGGCCAGAGGCTCAGGGGCAGCGAGAGGCTTCACCAGAGACAGAGTGGGGAGCAGAACAGGCAGATCGACAAAGTACACTGCTGAGGGGAGCAGCGGGCGGGCCAGGAGAGGTCTGCCGCGCCATGTGGTCACCTCCAGGGCAGGCAGGAATCGAACTCATGCGGAAGCGGCTTTAGATTCTCAGTGCAGTGCTTTCACCCGCTGCGCCACCAGGGAGGGGTGATTCATTAGCTTTTCTATGGCCAGCAGAGATCACGCCTCTTTTCCCTGCTGCTGGGCCTGAGGATCCAGCAGTATTCGTGCTGACATTAGCATTTAAACCATCCTTTTGTGGACCACTTTGCTAGTCATCTATCAGGTTGATTTCAGCTTTTCTTTATTCTAAACAGGGCTGAGTATCTCTAGGAGTCAATAGGCATTGTACTACAGTTTGAATTATTTCCCCTGGCTCGATTCTTAAAAGTTAGACTTGCGGGCCCTCCCTGGTGGTACAGCGGTGAAAGCACAGCACTAAGAAGCTAAAGCCACTCCCGCATGAGTTCCATCCCTGCCCCAGAGGTGACCCACATGACACAGCAGACCTCTCCTGACCTGCCCGCTGCTCCCCCTCAGCAGTGGACTTCGTCAGTCGGCCTGTTCTGCTCCCCACTCTGTCTCTGGTGAATCCTCTCACTGCACCTGCACCTCTGGCCTGTACCCCAGTTCTATATGCACAAATAAATAAATCTTTAAAAAAAAAATTAGACTTGTGACAGAGAAATGTGTCTTTGATCGGAGATCCTGCCAAATCACTTTTGCCAGCAGGCCGGGCCACCTGCACGGTGGTTGGTTCTAGAATTCGGCCCCCCACCTGAGAGTCCCTGGGGTGGGAGAAGAGAGAAGAGTGAAATGTGATGTTGACAACAGAGCTGAGTTGCCATTTGGAAATAACAAGCCCATTGGAAGAAGGAATCGGATCTCCACTTAGAGTGAGTCAAAGTGGTTTAAATATGGAACCTGAGGAACACCGAGAAGCAAGATGAGAGGGAAGATGTCTGAAGACTTAATCGAGAGACCGACGATCCGTACTCGTTGGGAAGACGGGATCGATTTTATTGCATGAAATGGATGCTTTTCCATGGATGCTTTAGGTGACAGCAGAAGACCCGAGTCACAGAGTATAGGGTTTCCTTTAGATGCGTGGTTTGGGGTTTCTGACAGCCCAGCTTCATATCACTTGAATCCACTTACCCAGAACACAATCCAATGGAAAGTAAAAAGAGACTTTAAAACGCTTATTTCAAAAATCCTCCTAAGATGTGTTGGACATCAGTAGCTCTTAAAAACCACGGCCTTACTCCCATGATTTAAGTGTAAATGATTCTGAAACATATGGATTACATTTTCCTTGAATTCCTCCTGGTTTTAAAAGTGAAAGGCAGAGGAAGCGGGAAACCATAGATTGCCCCGACTGTTGGAGACTGCATTTGTGGGCAAACTCCGAGAACCATGGGCTAGGAAGCAAAGCTGCAGGATTTCTTCCGAGGGAACGATCAGCGCAGCATCAAAGGAAGGCTGTTGTGTTGAAATCCTAGCGGAATCTTTGAGTTGGGGGTTCTGCCCAGGCACAAAACGGACCTAGAGCAGCCATTTCCAAACTCTACCAGGGAGTCAAAATGTCCTAAATTTCCAGTTGGGAATACAGATCCCAAGGCTACCCTCAGTCCCTCTAAATAAAAACTTGTGCACTGGGGCCCCAGGAATCTGTATTTTTTTTGAAAGATTTATTTATTTATGCATACAGAACTGGGGTGCAGGCCAGAGGTACAGGGGTGGTAAGAGGATACACCAGAGACAAAGTGGGGAGCAGAACAGGCAGATCTATGAGGGGAGCAGCAGGTGAGACAGGAGAGGTCTGCCACGCCATGTGGGTCACCTCCGGGCGGGGATCGAACTTGCACTGAAACAGCTGTGGCTAGTTTGCCGTGCTGTGCTTTAACCCACTGCACCACCAGCGAGGGCCCAGAATCTGTATTTTTAACGGGCCCCCCAGCCACCAGGCTGGTTAACGGCAGGTTATTTTTTACTGTGTCAGTGACCTGTGTTTTTTAGGTAGCGTCCCTGGTCTCTGTCCCCTGATGCCAATAGCACTCCCACACCCAAGTCAACAACATTCTCCAGATCTTCCTGGGGAAGCAGGTGGATGGTAAACTTGCCCTCCTGTAGAGGGCTCTGAAATGGCCCATCAGAGGATGTACAGTTAGTTGCCAGTGTGTTTCTGCTGGGTGTGAGTGAGTTTTGCAGATATCTGCACATCAAAACGGGCTGGGAAGTTAGGAAAGTTGGGCTTCTGCATCTCCCTAGTATTCCTTAGCTGTTCACACTTCATACAGCATAGATTGGCTCTCCCCTGCTTCCCGCCCTCAGTGCCCTCTGCTCCCTCACCCTGGGTCAAGGGAGGTGGGATGAAACCCCGCCCCTTGGCTTTGCCCGTGTGACGGACAATGGCCAATGGGAAGCTCAGGGAGGCGGCTGAAACAAAGGCTCAGGTGGGTCCTCCTGTTTGGGCTTGTTACTGCATGTCCCCACTGCCCCTTCAGCCCTGGGTCCCTAGAGTGACCTCTCTACAGAAAGCCAGACTCCAACAGGAAGCCTGGGTCAGCAAAACCACAGCCATCCCGAGATGCTCAAAGCAGGAAGAAGCGTGGTCCTAGACGGTGCCCTCTGGGATGGCAAGCTGTTGGTTACGAAGAAAAGCACAAGGCTTGTCTGTGACCCATGGAAGGGCCCCGAGTGCACAAAGACAGCTCAGGGGCAGCCCAGCGCTGGAGTGTGGACTCCAGAAAGACAGAGGCTCAGTGCGGGTCTAGTCCTGCCCCTTCCCAGCCAGCTGCTTAATGGCTCGGGGCTCCACTTCCTCATCCATTAAATGGACGCCAGGGCTCTTCAGTGTCAGGTTCTGTGTCTGCTCAGGAGACTTGTATAATAAAATGTGCTTCACCGATCTCTGAAGGTGAAGGGAGACAGCGTTTGTGTCCTGTTTAACATCACAAAGGTGCGCTAATTTTATCAGCCTGGAGACTCCAGGATTTTGAACTTGTATTTTCCTCCCTCCCTGCCTCCTCTCCTTCCTGGTCTGCTTTCCTTCCTTCCTCCTGCTTTTCCTTCCTGACTATCACAAATATCAACTGAATGCCCATTAATCACCAAACCCCATGCTTGGATGAACTGGTTAGAGGGGCATGCCTGTGCGTGTGTGTATGTGTGTAAGCGTAAACCAGGTACCCCTAGTTGGGGCACAAGAGCCCACAAAGAGTTAATTCCCAGGTAACTAGGAGCCATATAAATTCTGATGTGCGGAGCTGCCTCATCCATCCTGAGTGAGTCTCGGCTGTTTGGAGGGGAGGCTCCTCCCTGGTGCTTATCTCCCTGGCTTCTGTCCTAGGCGGGGAAGCCATATTTCAGGTTCTGAAAACAGATGACCCCAGGGTCGGGGAAATGAAAGCCCCATTCAACAGGTCTGTGAAGACTGGGGGGCAGAAGGGCGAGGGTCAGTCCAGCAGCTCTGTTCTCCCCAGGACAGGCACAGGGCACGCACCCAGGTCACCCCCTCCACCTGTGACTCTACCCTCACTAGCAGGCCAGGCCCGAGGGACAGGGTCAGGGTGGCCATTGGTGGGAGGCCCATGCTCCACACAGCAGGTGGGCTGGTGGCGAGGCCTGGGGGACATGTTTGCAGGGTGCCTCCTGGGATGCTTCCCTGCAGGCCATCTCAAGAATCACTGGTGATCCCTGCCCTCCAGGGCTTACATTCCAGGGAGGGCCAGCTTCCCAAGAAGCACCCCAAAGCCCTTGAAAATCCATCACATTTTACCCACTAAGAAAAAAAGACAAAATGATGAAGTATTTCAAGTGACACTGAAAATAATTTACCGTTGCTAGAATTATAGTGGGAGGGGCCAGGGAAAATCTCACTCACCGAGGGGACGGGGTTGTGTCATGACCATGGACACAAATGAATGGGTGACCTACTTGGGGACCCAACAGGGCTGTGAGTGATCAAGAAGGGCGATATAAAATTTGACCAAGGGGGGGATGACTTTAGGGAAACCTCATTTGGGAGGGGCAAGATAGCCCCGAGTAGTGACGATGAAATACTAGCCACATTTACTGGTGGCATTTAAGGCTTACTCTCTGGGACAGCTGGTATTACTACTTTTACTTTTATTCTTACAAGACGCAACAGGCTTGTGCTAAATACTCAGTTCATACATGTCATTGATCTTAGTGTGTTGACATTGGTTGTTGTTGTTGACATTGGTTGACTTGGGGTTGATCCTGGGAGGCAGAAATGGAGGGAGGGAAAGGGAGCAAGACAATTAGGGGTGTGTGATGCTCCCCCAATATTTACATCCCATCAAAATTCCTTTTTTGAAATTTAACTTCCAACATGGCACTAGCAGACAGGTCTTTGGGACGTGAGTAGGTAGAGATGAGATCACAAGAGGACCCCCACTTTGTGTGGGGATTTAGGGGAGGACCTGAAGAGAGGGGCCTCACGGCCTACCACCTGCCAGCACCTTGATCTTGGACTTCGCAGCCTTCACAGGCGTGGGAGCGAAGTGTCCCCGAGTGAGGGGCGACGTGACCATGGACATCCCCATCTGTGGCATTCCGCTACAGCAGCCTGCGAGGGCCAGGACTCTCTGCGGCCCTCCTAGGAGCCCTGTAGGGTGCCACGGACACCCCCAAGTAGGGACAGCAAGGCTGAGCCAGCTGCCAGGGGCTAGGAGAGAGCCTGGATGCAGAGGACGGAAAGGGGTGCCCTCGGCAAGCTCAGGAGTTATGACCACTGCTGAGGTGGACTCAGAGATGGGCCCAGGGAGCTGAGCACCGAGTCCCCATCTGCCTCATTCTCATGAAACCCCAGTAACATTAGGAAGACCTTTAGGACCCCCCTTCTGCAGGGGAGAAGGTCACCAGGTCAAGGCACAGATAGGTCAAGTGACTTGCCCAGGGTCACACAGCAGGAACAGAGCCAGACCCCAGTCTCTCTGTTTCCTGTTGCCTGGGCTTGGAGAGGCGCCTACATCAGCAGCCAGGAGCACACCTCGGAGCCAGCCCCCTGGACTCAAATCCCGATTCTACCAGGTGTGAGGTGTGTGGTTCAAAGGTTCTCGCCTCTCCACATCTCTGCACCTTATCTTCCTCATTTTGCTTTCAGGAGTGTAAAAGATGTAATAATTGGTGCTGCTTTATTTACAGTTGGAAAAACATGGAAGCAGCCCAAATGCCCAAAAGTAGATGACTGGATTAAAAAGATGTGCTACATATACACAATGGAATATTACTCAGCAACTAAAAAAGAGAAACACATGTCTTTTGCAGCAACTTGGATGGAGCTGGAAAAGATCATGCTTAGTGAGATAAACCAGAAAGAGAAAGAAAAATACCGGATGGTTTCGCTCATAGCAGGAGTATAATGGACCAGGTGAGAAAATAACAAGAATAATGAACAGCCATATACCAGAGACATTTTGTGGGGGTGGAGTGGGGAATGGGACCAAAAAAGGGGGGGTTGGGGAGGGAAGTGCACGGGATTATGGTGATGGCACATGGGTGACTTGATGATGGGAAATCCATGGGGATTACAATTGAGATGGAAACAAAAGAAAATGTACAAAATGATGTAAAAATAAACTGTTATAAAAAAAAGATGTAATAATTGGAAAGGCTTGAAAACGGTCTTGGGCATATAATACTTAATATAACATAACAAATTCTTGGCAAGTGCATACATATTTTTTAAAGATTTATTTATTTGTGCATACAGAAGTAGGGTACAGGCCAGAGTTACAGGGGTGGTGAGAGGATTCACCAGGGACAGAGTGGGGAGCAGAACAGGCAGATCTATGAAGCACACTGCTGAGGGGAGCAGCGGGCGGTCAGGAGAGGTCTGCTGCGCCATGTGGTCACCTCCGGGGCAGGCGGGGATCGAGCTCATACGGGAGTGGCTTTAGCTTCTTAGCTCTGTGCTTTAACCCACTGCACCGCCAGGGAGGACCAGTGCATATTATTTTAACTCTGGTTCTCAACATGTCAGCAGACTAGCAGTTTGAATCCTTACTCCCAGGTCCTCCCAGACCCATCTGGTCAGGCTGAAGGGGGGGGGGTTGGGGGGGGGACTGTGCCCAGGTGATTTTGCTGCATTCTTGGGACTTTGAGCCTCTATGTCCACCTGCTGGCTCTCAGGCTCCCCATTGTGAAGTCTGACGGTTTGTGTGTGGCCTCAACCACGTCTGCCTGGGAAGCGTGCTCCGCAGCTGCAGAAAACACTTCTGCCTCCAGTTCGTTCTCCAGTTGACCAAGAGCTGTACTCTTGTGTGAAGAGTTGGCTCCTGATTCAAATGCAGAAATTCCAAGAAGAGGTAAAAAAGAAAGCCATGTGTGGCTCACATCTCAGTGAGAATTAGCTAATGGGGTGATGTGTAACTGAGAATAGGTTACACTGGAGGAGAAACTGAAAGAAATTCAGAATTGAGACATCATGGGAAGAAAAGGAGTCTCTCGGTGGTGGTAGAAGAGACAGAGGAGTAATGTTACACACCAGCTACATCATGTGTTTTAAAAAATTGGGTGAATGGGACCAGTCCAGGCCTACCTAAGAAAATGAAGTAAAACCAAGCAAAATCCTCTAGGGTTTTCAACAGAAGGACTTTAAGACAGGGAGTTGGCCAATGGTAAATAAAAGCATCAATAGAAGTCAAACAAAGAGATGATATTACCCAGAGACTAGCGGCACCAAGGAACTCCTGCTGCCCCTGGAGACTGGAGACGAAGGAGGAGGAGGAGCTGGTGGCATCTAGAATAGGCTGGGAGCACAGCCTTGCTCTCTAGCAGCTGGGGCCTGAGAGCAGGGGGCAGCCTAGGGGCCAGGCCCACAGAGGAGGTGAGACAGTCACTGCTGCTGAGAGAGCCTCAGGAAGTGGGGAGGGATGAAATAAGGAAGGGAGAGGGAGGTTGGGAGAGAGACAGGCAGGGAGGGAGAGGGAGAGAAAAGGGAGGGAGGGAGGAGGAGACAGAGGGGGATGGAGGGAGGAAGAGAGAGACCGAATTCTGTCTTCCCACCTTCAACTTCCCCATTATGATCTCCCACTGGTCAAACTACTCAGTGGGCAAAGGACTGTGGGAAGTGTAGTTGGGAGACTCAGAGCCAATTAGGGAACGACCCTCTCCCTCCTCCCTCCTCCCTCCTCCCTTCCCCCTCCTCCAGGAAAACAGGAGAACACAGCACACAAGGTGGGGGAGGGGGGATAGGGCTCCCAGTTTAGTCAATCTGAGGAGTCCCTCTCTGAGGCCCAGAAGGGACACTAAGAGCCCTGGGCCTGTGCTCAGACCCCAAAGGTGAGGAAGGGGAGCATCTGCTCCTGAGACAAGAGCTTCAGCTGAGCTCCCGGGGCCCCTCACTGGGCCAGCCTGGCTTTTCTCAAAGGACACGTCTCTCTGATCTCAGCAGGCTAATGAAGCCAGTGGCAGACTGGCAAGATTTGTCCTGCTTCAGAGAGATTGTTCCACGTGGGAGAAAGAGGTGGTTCAGGGTTCACCTCCACAACTTTCCTGACAAGCACTGCTACTGTGCGAGTTGAGAAGAGCATGGACAAGGGGAAGGCATCAGCAAACAAATTTCCGAAGCTGGGTTTGCTGTTGTTATGACAAGACGCTGATGCTAAGTAGTATTGCAGAGAGAGAAAATTCTTGTCTGCAAAGCACAGAAACATCGACACTCTCCTTCTCTGTTTCACCTAAGGGAACCTGCCCATTTTGCTCACGCTCAGCAGTTGCAAACAGCTGCTGGACAGTATTTGAATTGTCCAGCAACTGGCTGACTGGAGTCTGGCTGCCATGCGCAACAGTCCTCGCTGATGGCTGGCTCCGTCTTTGTTCGGTTGGACCTGCAGGCAACGAGTCTTTGTCAAGCACCTGCTTATGCCGTGAGCCCCACAGATTCAGCTGTCTGCATGTGCACACAGGGGCCAGTGCAGGTTTGTCTTCCCTTTGCTGGGGCTCTGGGAACCATTTATTCTAGAGAGGCCGCCAGGGGAGCAGCTGTAGAATCGTGAGTCCGCAGCTCCCGGATCACAAGCATGTTTGAAGACTTTGAAATGACGAGTTGGTTGAATCTTGCGAATGAAGACGCTCAGGCTCTTGTGCCACTGGCCTCTGGGGCCGCCACCTGCGGCCTCCAATGCAGGAGGCGCTCTGGAGTGTAGGTTTGGGGGACACATGCCTGATGGCGGGCACCCAGGAGCGGGTGTGGGCGTGTGCGAGTGGGCGAGCAGAGCCAGGAGGCTGAAGTACAGTGGGGTGTGGCGGCGAGCGGTGGGGAGCCCAAGATTCACGGGGGGTTCGGAGGCCGCCACCCTGGTAGGCTCTGCACAGGTGGTGTGGAAAGATCACCCAAGGCCTGACCAAGCCCACAGAGCTCCGGGGCTCCGGCGCCGTGGGGCTCCCGCCCGGCGCCTTCCGGCCCAGACAAGCACAGCTGATTCCAGACCCAGCGGCTAATCTGCCCTCCATGGTTCACCCCACCTTCCTTTCCCCCACGTGGAGGCTCTGGCCCGTGGGCACGTGTTGGTGCTGCTCTGCCTGCCTCCCTCCTCCATCACTCACAGATGCTTCTGCTTCCTTCCTCGTGGGTCTCTATAAGCAGATTACCCTCAGCTGCCAAAATCTAGTTTGCCTGAATCCTCAGACGGCTGAAGGGCCTCGAAGCGTCCGTCTCTGGGGAGGTGGGAGAGCACACGTCAGGACAGGCCTGAGAGTCTGCATTTCCCACTGGCGCCCCGGGAGGCCACAGCTGCTGGTCTGGGGTTCGGATCTTGAGCAGTGAGTGGGACTTTATGCAAAAATTAGCCCAGGTCTGAGATCCAGCAGGTGCTCAGTGCACTTTTTGTTACTGATCTCGGTAACGTTATCAGTAGAATCTCCCCAAGTGGCAGTGATATGGTAAATAAAAATGCCGCAGTGAGGGCCCTCCCTGGTGGCACAGAGGGTTAAAACACAGCACTAAGACTAAAGCCACTTCATCATGAGTTCGATCCCTGCCTGCCCCGGAGCTGACCCACAGGGCACGACAGACCTCTCCTGACCCGCCCGCTGCTCCCCTCAGCAGCCAACTTCATCATTCGGCCTGTTCTGCTCCCCACTCTGTCTCTGGTGAATCCTCTCTCCACCCCTGCACTTTTAGTCTGTACCCCAGTTCTGTATGCATAAATAAATCTTAAAAAAAAAAGAATGCCGCAGTGAGACCCCCCACTTCACCCCCTCTCAGTTGAGAATGGTAATGATAGTTAATATTTATTCAACAAAATCCATGCCAGCCATGTACTTTTTGGATGTCAATTCGTCCTCTACAAATCCCAGGTCAGGATAGTCGTTGATCTTGATTACAGGTGGAAACAGACAGGAGGGGTGAGACGATTTGGCTGTGGTCCCCATCTAGAAGCAAGCAGAGTTGGGGTTTTGAACTGAAGCCCTCGAATAACTATGTGCAGACATGTGGGGGACACTGAACTGGTACCCGCCGAGCTGAACTCAATCTACTCACCTATTTCTCTGCGCAAAGTAGTGATTCGAATACTGAGCCGCCCAGTGGAGTGTGGGCACAGGTGGTTTGTGGCTGGGTGCAGGGTGAGTGGGACATGCACACATACTGAAGAGCAGAATGTAACTCCCCAAATTAAAATTAAACAATATATGCTGACACCGCCCCCCTCCCAAGGGTTGGCATGAAAATGAAATCAACGCTGTGAAAGAGCATTATCTCAAGCAAGTTACTGATCTGTGGTTTGGATCTGTAAAATGGGCATCACTAGGGCTGGCTCTTGGGTGCTTGTGAGAACCGGCCGCTGCGAAGTGCACTCAGGGCCTGTGGTACACACTCAGCGAATGTTGCCATCCTTGTCGTTCCAGTTTCTGTCATCAGAGACGTCATCCCCACCACCGCTGTTCTGGCGGAAGCAACTCTTGGGTATTCAGCAGGTCTGTGACCAACCACCTGTTGTGCCTGAACCTTCTCAACAACGAAATTGCGTCTCCCATCTTTCCCTCCAGAGAAACTGGAACCCACTGCCCAGGTGCATCCTGCAAGCTTCCCTTAAGAACTGTCAGACTGTGGCCTGTGACCCCAATATCGGCCTGGCTTCCTGGGGGCCAGGAAGGGGGATTTAGGCTGTCGGTCTCTGCCAGCCCTGACAGGTTGATTTGAATTTGGATGGG
Source organism: Condylura cristata (assembly GCF_000260355.1). NCBI lineage: Eukaryota > Metazoa > Chordata > Mammalia > Eulipotyphla > Talpidae > Condylura > Condylura cristata. The sequence goes on from NW_004567130.1 coordinate 17,050,116, forward strand.
GGTGGGTGCTGGCTAGGGAGACAGTGGGGGTCAGGAGAGCCTCCCCCCTCATCTCTGTAAGCCAAGATGGGGCCTGCAGGGGACTCAGCCCGTGCTGAGAGGTGACTCCTAAGGCCTGCTCAGCCTGGTCAGCAGGGCCGGGGAGCCAGACTTTTTACAAGGAGATAATTTCAAAGATGGGGCATAACCAGGCTGGCTCCAAATGTTCCCTCCGGGAGAGTTCAGCTAAAAAAACCCTCTTGCTCTGGGCTTGTTCAGCAAGTTCTTATTTATGGTAACATGCATTACAGGAAATTTTTATATAAGGCACTAAAGTGCAGGCAATTTAGGGCACCTATCATCTTACGTCTCCGGCTTCTTCATCCCTCTCCTGCGGCCCCCTCCAGCGCCCCCCATTATTCAGTCTTTGAATTTCAGCTGGACGGGAAAGCTGATAATAGCTAAATTACATTGCAAACAGGTGCGGGCCTCTTCTGCTCTGGACAGCTGCCACGGGTATGTGAGTCCTCAGTGGGGGGTGTGTGGTCTGAATGGCTCGTGATGTTGGGGGTGGGGGGGTCCTCGGCTCCTTTGCGTGGCTTCACCCCAGCCCCCGCTCCAAGTCGCTCTGACATTTGGGCATGCACAGGTCTCTCCCAAGGCCTGCAGAATCCTCACTGCTTTCTTTGTTCCCTGCTCCGGTGAAGTATGTCTTTCACCCACCCACCCATCATGAAAGCCGTGGGTACACACACAGCCAGGCAAGATGCTAATGACGCAGCAATCACGACACAACAAAGGTAGCGTCTGTGTCTTTGCCAAACTCTACCCCGCATTCCCAACAACCTGTACTGGTGCTGTCAAAGGTCACTGCAGAACTGGGCAGCTCAGGTTCCCGTGAACCTGCAGGAACTTCAGCCGAAGAAGAGAGAGGTTGGTGCCTCCGTTTTCTTAGCTGTTGAGGGGATGATGAACTCAGCCACCATAGGACTGAGGGTGTTTTCAAGTAGCCCACTGCCTGACTGTTTCCACTGAGGGATCCCAGTGATCCCCAGGCATGGAGAGGCCGGCTCACTTGCCCAGGGTCACAAGGATGAGCGTGGATTTCATGCCTCCGTGGTTTTGCAAAGGTTCTCGTGCACACCCTCAACAGCATGCACACTTCAGCAAGGAATGGAGCAAGGGAAACAGGTGTGGGAAGGAGGTGAGGGGCCAATGTGAGCCCAGAGCAGGAGACTCCAGGAGCCAGAGGGAACTGCCAGTGGTAGCTTCTGCTCTGCAGAGAAATCCACACCTTGGCTGGCAAGTCCTCGCTGCACCTGGGGCCTCTCCCCTCTCCCATCGTCACCCCTAGCCACAGCGGCTCCTTGCTGGTCCTAGAACATAAGCAAAGCTTTGCACATACAATTTCTTCAACTTGCTGCCAGTCCCTTCTTCCCCATGGTCCCTCCTTCACCATCTCTCATGCAAACCTGCTTTTTGTTTCTCTCTTTGTAGCACTGGCCAACACTTGACATATTTCTGTGTTTTGTTTTCTATCTCCTGTCCTTAGAATAAACTCCAGAGAAGCAGAGGTGGGGGCTCTCTGATGATGTAGGGATTAAGTCTCAGCGTTGACCTCCAGCCAGGGAGCCGACCCCATGGCGCAGAGACCTCACCTGTCGCCCGCTGCTCCCCTCAGCTGTGTAGTACAGGAGATCTGCCTGTTCTTATTCTGTCTCTGGTGAATCCTTTTACCCCCACATCTCTGTCCTGTACCCAGTTCTTCTACATAAAAATAAATAAAATATTTTTTAAAAGAAACAGTGTGGCTTATATTTCTTGCCATACCCCAATGCTCAGAGAATTGCCTGTCAGGGAGAAGGTACTCAGTTTATTTATTGAGGATATTTATTGAATGAAGGAACATGGTAAATTTGTGGTTTAGATTTCTCACAAGTTTGAGCTATCAAGGAAAAAGAGCAGACTTGTTGGATTAGTTTAATCCCTTGCAAAGCATTCTCTGTGCAGAAGAACAAAGCCTCACATCTGTCAGGAGCATGCATTTTGGGGTTACCTGTCTGGCAGGATTCTTGATGATGACAAGTAGCTGTTTAAACCAAAGAGATATTTGTTGTTAACCAGCATAACACCAGAGGCAAGTCATCTAAGGATGGCATAGAGGCTGAAGAATAGCATTACACTCCTAGAGTGTGGCCATTCTTGTGGACTTTCTTTCCTGATGCTTTTCCCCTTGTGGTCTCAAAGTGGTTGCCACAGCTCCAGATATCACAACAGTACTCCAGATAGGAAGGATAGGCCAGGAGCAATGTTTCTTCAAAAGTCTTGCTTTCTTGTTTTTCTTTACGAGGATCACACAGTTGCTCATGCAGGGAAGCCAACATAGTGACACACCAGGATGAGATAGCAATGATTTGTCTGGAATGAGGTTGATGCACCCAATGACGCTGTGAACAATGCTTGCTACAGATGCATTTCTAAGCATGTCTGAAAAGACTCAACCTTACCTCCTATATACTTCTAGGACCTTGGTCCAAAAAGTTGACTCAGTTAACTGGTAGACCCGTCTGAAACTAGCCAGATTCCCTTTCGCCTAAAAAAGAAGTGACGAAAAACACCAGTGTTGAATTCTGACCAACATACCCTCGAATCCCACTTGAGGTAAGTGACTTCACTCGAGCTTGTCCAAACTAAAGGAGAGCGAACTTTACCACCAAGAAATGCTGAGACCATAATGGGAAAATTCCTTTGACATGTTGTGTTTTGTGATCGAATTAGTTTGAAAGGGCTGATAAGGAAAAACAGAATACTGCCAGTTTGCTTGTGTGGTTGTGCCAAACATCTTCTCCTTTCCAAAGCTTTCAGTAAAATCAAACCTCTAGGAAATTTTATTTTATTCCACACATGGTTTTAATTATATGTGTCCTGTCATAGCCAAGGACCTCAGAGGTAAGGAAATTCACATTGAAGAGACTTTCTAAGTTTTTACCAACAAAGGTGATAACATACATCTCTAGATCCCTCCGGGGTGAAGTAAAATGATATGTTGTATGTGAAGTGCTGGGATAGACTGGAAAGCCAGACACAGGTGACGCCCTCAGTGACGCCCTCAGGTCAACTACTTACTACATGCTAGGAGTCTCAATTTTGAGGCATGAGCTTGGGTTGTTTTTTTAAAATTCAGAATTTAATCAAAAAAATTTTTTTCTGAGTTTATTTATTTATTTTATTTTTAAAGATTTAGTTATTTATGCAGACAGAACTGGGGTACAGGCCAGAGGTGCAGGGGCGGTGAGAGGCTTCACCAGGGACAGAGCGGGGAGCAGAACAGGCAGATCAAGGAGGAAGCACACTGCTGAGGGGAGCAGCGGGCGGGTCAGGAGAGGTCTGCCGCGCCATGTGGTCACCTCCTGGGCAGGTGGGAATAGAGCTCATGCAGAAGTGGCTTTAGCTTCTTAGCGCTGTGCTTTAACCCGCTGCGCCACCAGGGAGGGACCTATTTATTTATTTTAAAGGAAAATATTGGAGGTTTCCCTTGTGGTAGGAACATAGGGAAACTGGATGGGTCAGGAAAAAAAAGTCAAAACTATCAGACAAACTAAAGCAGAGACATGCAGCCAGATTTTGAAGTTTTGAGGCCAAATCTCTGCTTTTACTGCTTTTACTGAAGCTGTGTCAGTGTCACGTGGGATCTCATTAGAAATGCAAATTTGAGTTTCTAATCTGGAGCTACTAAGCCAGAAGTCACGGGAGGGGGGTGTCAGGACCCAGCACCCTTTGGGGAAGCTGCGGGCAGGCTGCTGTTGGAGATCACTGGCTGGCCCGATGGGAGAGCGGCAAGTCAAAAGACATTTACAGTCGATGGTGTGGTGTTGAGTTCTGGGCCCAGGTAGGGCCAGCGGCTGGGGAACACCTAGAGAGGCTGTTCATTGAACTGAGGATTTCAACAGAGGTGTTGGAATAAGGAGCTGAACCCCAAAGGACAGATAATGAAAAGGCCCCTTTCCTGGAACCAGGAGGATGAATTTAATTACCTCCCAAATGACCATGAACTGGGCTTTGTGGGGAGCATGGGCGCAGACATCTGGTCGACCCGAGTTGTAGTAGCTTCATGGGTTCCCTTGTTGAAGAGCTATATTCTTCCATGTAGACAGATTTTAGGATCAGAGTAAATCTTCAGAGAACTAAACCTAACCTTAAAACCTAGACACCCTAAGGTAAAAAAATTTTGGACCTGGTGGTAGGAAGATAGGGCCCACCTGACTGGAGCGGTTAGGGGATGCACCCCACAAATCTGGCAAGTTGCCCATTCTTGTGAATCTCTTCCTGCAAAAGGGGATGCTGGACCATGGTGGGTGCATTAAGTGTAAAGTGTGTGAGTTAGTCTCTGTGGCTAGGGAAGGAGCCCTGAGCAAGTTATGCTCCAGCTGGAATTAGCAAGACAAGGGAGAGGCAGAGAGACCCGGTATGCAAACACCCGGTGGCAGCAGGTATGTTAATGGAAGACCTTCAGTGAAGAAGAGCCTGAATGCAATTACTATGCAAAAAAGAGAAGAGAACCAGTAGATAAAATAGTTTCCACACAAAATACCCAGTTATCTATCCCCTGGTGGCTGTGTGTCCAGCCAAACAGGGTGTGCCCAATGCAGGGCCATGGAGACCCCCAAAACTGCCACAAGTCTAAGGTAATTTCTGGGGGGGGGCCCTAGGAAAGAGGCAGAAGGGGCCAAGCAGATCCACTGCAACACGCTGCTGAGGGGAGCAGCTGGCGAGACAGGAGAGGTCTGCTGTGCCATGTGGGTCAGCTCCCTGGCCGGGATCAAGGTGGTGCTGCAGTGGCTGCGACTCGCTTCACAGTGCTGCACTTTAATCCATTGCACCAGGCAGGGCCCTGTGTGAAGTTTAACCCGAGGTGACTCATGACATTCTTACAATGCAGGGGACAGGTGCTCTTGTTACTGCCCATTTCAAGATGGGGAGAACAGAACCTCAAGTCTTCCTAACAAGCGGCAAGGCCAAGACAAATTTAGCCTGGACCCCAAACTCTGAAGCCCCAGGCTGCATGTCCCTCTGGCTTGGATTAGGGGGCGCTAAGGAGCAGGAAGGTAGAGGAAAGTCGCTGCTTTGCGCACTTACTGGGGCATCTGTCCATCCAGCTGGTGTTTGCTCAAGGCCTGTCCTGTGCTGGGCATGATTGTCAGGAGTAGCCACACTCAATGCTTCTTAGCCCATTTTCCTGGCAAATCTTTCAGGTACATCATGTTATTATCCCCATTTTATAGGTGAGACAAATGAGGCTCAGAGAGATGATTAGCAAGGGTAGATTTGGGATTTGGACTCAGGTTGGATTCCAATGTGCCTGGAAGAAACTAGTTTCCACTCATTCTTTGCTGAGTGTATAGACCCTAGAGCAGTCGGCCTGCCTGCAGACTCAGGGGCCGGGAGGTGCTGAGAGTGATATGGAGCTCCTGACAGAGAGATGGTATATAGCTTTAATTAAGGCCACAGGGTGAAATCTGAGAACCCCAGAGTGGGTGGCCCAGGGCTCCCTTTAAGGGCAGGTCCTTTGGTTCTCAGCAGCCTTCCTGGTGCACTGTTTCCCATGTCCAAGGGACAAGCACCTGGCCAAGTCCTAGAATGTTCCAGAATCAGGACTCCAGAGACAGGATCTGGGTATTAAGGGTGGGTGGAGATAGTCTGCCTGAAGCCAAGAGGGGAGGCAGGGCGTGGGGAAACTGGGCAACAGTCAATCCCTCTGTTTCCTTCATTAAATACAGTGATTTGGGGGCTGTGTATGAGTCTTCCAGGTGCAGAGGTTCCTGGTCCCCAAGCTGGGGCATGACCTGGCTCTTTGGAAATGCTCTTGTATAGCTGGAGACCAGCTGGTGTCTCACTGAAGAAGTCCTGGGCTTAGGAGGAGAGACTGACAAAAGTCCAATTCTCCCCCTAGTTTCTTCCAGGCACATTGACCTAATGCTTTCCTCCCTTGTCTTTCCAGAAACTTCCATGCCCTTTTTTTTTATGATTTATTTATTTGCATACAGAGCTGGGGTACAGGCCAGAGGTTCAGGGGTGGTGAGAGGATTCACCAGAGACAGAGTGGGGAGCAGAACAGGCAGATCAACGAAGTACATGCTGAGGGGAGCAGCGGGCGAGTCAGGAGAGGTCTGCCGCGCCATGTGGTTACCTCCAGGGCAGGCGGGAATCGAACTCATGCAGAAGTGGCTTTAGCTTCTCAGTGCAGTGCTTTAACTCCCTGCGCCACCAGGGAGGGCCCCAGGCCCTTATTTCAAAGGCACCTTTGTGGCACGCCGCCCACAGCTACTGTTCTGGGATTCCCTAATTTTCCTAAGGAATATGGATGCAGGTTAGAACGACTCAGGGGCTGGTCTGATATGGGAGGCAGGAAGAAGTGAGCGGAGGCCAGAGACCCTGGGAAGGGGTAACCACTGCTCCTGAAAGTGAACTATAGAGCCCTCAGCCAGGGCCCACCTTATCCTCATTGCTACATGAGTTAGGTGGAGCCACGGGTACCCAGCTTCCATGTGCACTTCCGCCTTCCAGCTTACACAAGCAAGGAGGCAGTAGGGGTGCAGGGTGGTGCTCAGCAGAGCTCAGCGTTCTTTGTGAGAAGCAAGAACACTTGAACCAAAAATCACAGCTGTTTTGGCAGAGCGGGGGATCCCCAGTTTCAGGGCCAGTTACATAATTGGGGCCCATTGAAAAATGAAAATGCAGGGCTTGGGCCTCCCTGGTGGTGCAGGGGTTAAAGTCTCAGCACTCTCAAGCTATCGCCAGCCACTGCAGCATAAGTTCCGTCCCTGGCCAGGGAGGTGACCCACATGGCACAGCAGACCCCTCCTGCCTCTCCTGCTGGCTGCTCCCCTCAGCAATGTGTTTCAGTCAATCCATCTGTCCTGCTCCCCACTGTGCCTCTGGTGAGTCCTATCATACACACCCCCAGACACACCTCTGCCCTACGCCCTAGCTTTTGTATGCATAAATAAATAAATCTTAAAAAAATGAAATGCAGGACTCTTGTTCAAGAAGTGAGGACTACGGCACCATTGAGGTCCTCAATGACACCATTTTTTCCTTTCTTCGGTGGGTTCTGTCTTGACATGTTCTGGTGTTTTCTGTTTGCTATTTAATATTGCTCTAAGTCCCCAGAACAAAACTGTAAGCCAAGAGTATGAATTTTACCATTTGTCTGTATATTGGGCAGTGCCAGCTTCATCTTTATTTATTGATTGAATTTGTTATTGCGGTCAAGATGGTTCCCAGCACTGTGTGTGTCTTAGGGGCTCTAGGTTCTTACCTTCCCAGGGGTTTGTTGCCACACACATCCACCACCAAAATACCAAAAATCTCTCCACCATGGTCCAGTGGGCCTCTAGCCCTTTGTTCTCACCCTCCGCCAGAACCGCAGTCCTGTGTCATATCTCTGGGATTTGTTTTGGTCTAGTTCTGCCTGTTCCTTTGTTGTTTTTTTGTATTGTGTCTTTGAGTGAACTTACCCAGCATTTGTCTTTCTCCTTCTGATCTACGTCCTTGAGCATAATCCCTTCCAGGTCCATCCATGTCATTGCAAATGGCAAGATTTCATCTTCTTTATATAGCTGAGTCGTATGCAGTGCCAACTTTAAATGCAAAGGCGAGAGCATTGTCTCATAGGTGGAACCCTGAAATCATGCATCCTGTATTTCGGGGGTACTGTGTGTGCATATATGTTGTTCTTATCCAAAAAGTATTAATGCTGCAAAAGTGACTTCCTTTTTGATGTGTGTACTTTTCCCAGCCCTCCCTCTCTCCGGATGCCAGGGAGACAGCTCTGTGATATCACTCATGTCCTCCCATGTCCCAGTGGACCAGCAAAAACTACAACCTTCACCTCCTCCTGCTGGATATTCTCTAGAGAATTCTCCCTCAGTGACTCACTTGGATAAATATCTCCAACTCAGTCTTTGCCTCTGAGCAACCTGCTATGGTCTGAATATTTGGTCCTGTCTAGTCCCCTGCCCCCCTGCAATTCACATGTTGAAATCCTAATGCCCAATGCATGGTATTTGGGGTCTTTGGGAGATGATCAGATCATGAGGATGGAAACCCCATGAATGGAATGTGTTCTTATAAAAAAGACCCCAGAGAGCAGCCCAACCCCTTATACTATCTGATATATAACTAGGAGTCATCTGCCCAGGGGACAGCCCTCACCCAACTATTTGGTACAGCCATACCAGCAGAGTGAGTGTCCAATGATGACTTACTGAGTGTGGGATCTTTTTCAATGTTGCTATGGTGACAGGTGTGACTGTCCTCTTTTACAGGCATCGCTGGAATATAGTGTATTTGAGATGCTTTGGGTCTCTCTGACCTGTGGGTTATGTGGTCAAGGCCAGTGTATGTCGCTACCAGACTTAAGGATCTAGGCTCCCAGGCTCCAAAGGCACCTCTAGACAGTCCTTGGTGTCCAGAAGGGTCAGAGATAATTGGGCAGAGAAAGCTATTCACTGGACAATGGGACTCCAAGTGTCTTCGAAATAGACAAACTTGTTTTGATGTTTCCTGGGGCAGATCAAAGGGGTGATTAGAGACCACTGTCAGGTTATGCTCCTATTCAAGTCTTTTCTAATTAGGGAGAGTGAAATCTCTGCTCATTTGGTGAATCAAAGCAGAGCCAGGGTCCCTAATGATTGAAAGGCCACAATGAAGCGAATGACTTGGCACAACTTCCTGCAAGTTGTATTTGCCCTGGTCAAGCAAGAGCCATCAGTGGCCACAGAAATTGAACAGCCTTGAATTCAGCCTGAGTTAAGGATCAAACATGCATGTTTGTGTGCCTGTGAGTTTGTGTGTGTGATTTGCACATGAAAGAGGTTCGTGGCAACATGAGCTACAACAGTGTAAAGGAAATTCACTAATGTCCACTGCACAAGGTTGCCTAAGTTAAAGTGATGAGATATACAATTATTGGGTCGTGAAGTTATGAGGGGAAAATAAAGCCATTGCTGAAAAATGCGTTGTAGAAGAATCATTCATGACTGCCACACTTTGACAAGTTGGTAAATCACAGACCAGTTTATATTAGGTTACAATTTGTAAAGAAAATCTAGCCATAAACGATAGGTATGAAAAAGAGAGATAGAGATAAAATTGTACGGTCCACTCCATGTTATAAAACTAGCAATTTCCACCATGATTTCATCGATCATTCTGAACTGATTTTCCCAATTTAAAATAAAATCAAGTTTAGATTTCTGTGACTGTTTGATTCTAATGTCAATGAAAACCATTCAAAAGATTCTGGCTCTCCTCTCTCTCTCTCTCCACCCTTACTTTGTTCCAAAACTAATTTAGGATGCTGACATTTTCTTGCAATTTTATCTTCTTGTGGTCCTTGCAAAACAAACAAACAAACAAACAAAAAACTGAGCCACTTGTGAGAGGTTCCTGGGTAGGGTTTGGCCTTCCCTTCACCCTTCTGAATATCACCCCGCAAAAACACCTCACCTTGGAGCCACAGGGGCACCTTGCTTTTCTGCAACACATGGTGGCTCTGTACCCCAATAATACAATATACTCTCTGCACCAAGACAGCCCCCATTTTATAGGCAATGAAGACCTAGAGGAAATACATGACATGTTCAAGGCCCCCCAGTGAGGCGGTGATGGTCAGGATTTCGCCCAGGTTGGCAGGGCCCAGGGGGTAGAGCTTGACCTCTCCCTGACATCCCTTCTCCCTGCCCTTACTCCTGTTCCGCCCTCCCCGGCGCTCACCCACCGCTCACCCCCACAGGCTGCATCTCAGGTTCCAACTCTTTCTCATTTCTGGGACACTTCCCTAGACCACCCAAGGGTGGGGATTCTCAAGTGCCGGGGGGTGGGGGTGGGGGGGGGACTGGCTGCTCACACAATGCTGAGTTTCACAGAAGAAATGGGGGTCAAGAGAGATTGGGAAAGCTAGGCACTGCAGTTCTGCAGAGGGGAAGGAGAAGAAGCCTTCCAGAGTGGGATTGGTAAACCAAAGGCTGGGATGTAGTAACTCCAGCTCCCGGCTCAGTGGGAAAATCTCTCCACATGAAAGGGGCCGGCAGGCTCTGGAGTCAGACAGCCTGGCTTCTAATGCCTGCTCTGTCTCTGGGCTGACATTTATTGAGCATTTATTATAGACACAAAATCTTGCAGCAAATAATGAAACATCCTGAGCTTCTGTTCCCTCATCCCATAAAATAGGAATTGATTCATTCAGCTAGGAAGGAATGAATCCCTCCTGATGTGGCAAACACTACTCTAGAGCTGAAGATGATGACAGTAGCTGCATCCCAGCTGGTGTGTTTGATGGTTTAAAGAAAGAACCTAACATCTAAAAAGGGTTTTGTTAATGCTATTTGCTAGGATAATTAATTTTGATCTCATACTTAAATTTAGAAAAAGTTTACCAACACGTTGCCAGGTAAGTTACCAGATTCAATTCCTTCTGGCCAGATGTTATCAAAGAATTCAGGCCCCCTGCCTGGTTTTGTAAATAAAGTTTTATTGCAACACAGTCATTCTAATCTGTTTTCACACTGTCTATGGGGGTGGTTCCCGGCTACAGGGCACCATGTTTGATTCTTACGTTGAGTCGTTGCAAGAGTGACTATAGAACCTGACAAGGCTAAAATATTTACTACCTGGGTCTTTGCAGGCAAAATTGCAGACCTCTTGACTGATTCATTGAGGGTAACAGGATAAGGGTTATTTATGTTCTCTCTCCTTATTGCATTTGGTTTTTAACATTTCTTCCATCTTCCTCAAATATGGTTGATAGCAATGATATTTCCATACAGGAATAATTTCAAGGTCTTTTCTATAGCAATGGTTGCTGTACAGTGTAAATTCTATACAGATTAAATTTCTCCCAAGTGGATATCAGTGGGTTTAAGAGCTTATTGGAGGGAGAAAGGCCACAGATCACAGGTTAATTCCTATAAAATGAGAAATCTCTATGTCACAGATTCTTAGAATTCTCTGTGTTGCTCTGATTACATGATGAAAAACCCAGTCCTGTTCTTTTATTAAGTGTGGAGCTAAATAGATGTTCCCTAAGTATATTATAAGGAAATAAATTTCTTCCCCCCCCGCCCCCAGCTTAACAACTGGAAAATTTGAATAGCCACCTTTGGAGATAGATTTAGTAAAATGGTTAGAATTAGTTTCAGAGTCAGTTTGCTCCAAGTTCAAATCAGCCACTCACTGGCTCTGTGACTTTGTTCAAGTAATTAACATCTCTGGGCATTTGTTACCTGTAATGTGGAATGAAAGCAGGTGTCTCATGAGGTTGCAATGCGAATTAAGTGAGTAATGTCTATGAAACACTTGGTTCCGAGCCTGAGACTGGGTGAGAATGCAGAAATATTTGCTGCTCTATATTGATACTATTGTATTTTAATTTTTATTAGCAGAAGCAAAGCAAACACACTCAGCCTTTCGCTGCTAACGATTCCATCCCAAATAACAAACAGATTTTGTCAGAGAGTGAAAGTTCCTAAGTGCCAGCTTCTCACCCTGTGCCAGGCACTTAGAGAATCCTGTGTTGACCTTTTGACCAGGCTGAAGTGGGGTCCAAGATGACTCAGGCGAACAAGACCAGACCAGATGGGACCAGCAACATCACCCCATCCGGCCGTCTCCCTGCCAGCCGGGAGCTGAGAGCTTCTGTAAATGGACACTCCCTGCACAGTGCCCAGCTGCATCACACCAGATCCTTCCTGCCAGACTCCTATGCTCATGCTCCCAGAAACTGCTCATCACCTGTGAGTCTGTCAAGCTGCACATTGTGGCCTGAAAATATTGACTTCAGACCTATGTTGAAACACCACTCCCTCCCATTCTCCTCTGTCATCCCCTTGTCATGGTGCACTGAGCACTTTCTAGAAGGTTCTGATGCAGCATTTTCACTGGGCAGGAGCTGGGGCCCAGGGTGGTAGGGGTGGTTGTGCAGGGCAGAGAGGTGATGGAAGAAAATAAATTCCTCTTCACATAACGATCAGAGGAAGACAGTCCCAAACAATGACCAGACCATCCTCTGGGCAACGATGACAGCCATTTCCATCTTATCACACCCTGGCTCTATATTAAGGCCCTGAGATTACAGTGTGGTTCATTAGAGGAACATCTGCTGAAAATCAGCATGGGGCAGCCAGATATGATTGCTAAAAAAGCAGCCTGAAGGAGGCGGGGTGAGCCCACTTCTCTACAGGGGAAAATGTCTGTGAGGTACTGTAATTTGGGGTCTCATGTGATTCGCCTCCCTCTCCTGCCATAAAACCAAGGTAAGAGCTACCACTACTCAGTGCTTACCCTGAGCCAAGCACTGTGGAAAGCTCTCAACCCACATTATCTCACTTATCCTCACGGCAACCCGACCGGTGCACAACACCGTAGCCTGTTACAACTAATGGAGCAGAAACTCAGAGAGGTTGAGGGATATCCGTGAGGTCACGTCTCTAGTGACTCTGGTGGGGTGAGTGACCGTCCTATTTTATCCAGACTGTAGATTTTCCCAGGTCAGGACTTTCAGGGCTAAACCTGATAGGTGCCGGGCAAACTAGCTAGTTTCCATCTGCGTCTGTCTGATGACAAAGCTTTTTCTTCTCCATTCTGCTGTTTTCTTGATTCTCAGCTTATTCATTCCATCAGGCAGTTGACGTCATTCGCAAGTAGTTCCTGAGCACTTGACATGTGCCAGGCACTGTTATAGGCACCAGGGCACAACGCAGTGCTGAAAGGGCTACAAAGCTCTGCATCAGGCAGCTGACATGGGCGAGTCCTTGTTATAACTGTGGTGTCTCCCATCAGACTATCTCCTCCCAAGGTCAGCTGAGCTTCGTTATTATAAGTTCAGGTCGTTGAGGGGTCACTATCTGATCCTGCTTTGCCACCCTGCCGACTTCTGCAAAGGATTCAGGACAACCTCAAGAAAGGATGTTCACATACAAGGCTCGGGAGCTATAGCCCGGAGCCTCTCTGGGAAGACCGAGGGGTGTCGTGATCAAAGCGTGCACAATCAGGAGGGTTATAAATAGGGAAATTCCTGCATGCCAGAGGGGAGAGGCCCTTGCAGTGAGGACACCATACATGCTGGGTGGTGTCCGAGCAGGAACCTGGGCTCACTGGGGCCAAGTTCAAAGCCAAACCTGCCTTGTCCCGTTAGGTGACGTTGCACACGTCCCTCAACATCTGAATCCTCATTTTCTATAAAGTAGGGACGTGGACTGCAGTTACCTGTCCCAAGTGTGTCCCTGGAGTGAGAGCACATCGTGACCCAGCTCTTGTGCTAAATTTATCAGCTCATTTACTCCATCCTCTAGTCTGTCTGTAACACTTTTATGGCGCTTATTATATTCGACACCCTGTTCTAGAGGCTTCTGGATGTTAACTCATTTAATACAACATTCCCAGATGATGACTGTCCTCATCTGCCAATGGGGAAACTGAGGCAAGAAAAAGCACATGAACTTGCTCAGACTTCAGGTGGTGGCTGAGCTTGGACTGTGGATCCTGAGGAAGGAGAAGTCAGATAAAACCACATCTCAGAGGCGGCCAAACTCTGAGTTGGGGGTGGGGGAAGGGGCTGAGGGTTAGGCAGGGAGGCTACCTCAGGCAGGCTCCCAGCTGGGGCTTCTCTGGGGCTGGATGACCAGCACCTGGTTTCTGGTTTTGTCCTTCAAGCTGCAACTCCCCCGGCCACCGAAAGAGGTTTCCTACAAAGCAAGGCAAAGCTCAGGACATGCATCTTGCTTTATAAACAGGGTCACTCATTGTCAAGATGGCCACACTTTCGATGGTAGGTGGTGGCCCTGTTCAAGACTGCAGAGACAGCCACCACGCCCCAGGGCTTACGCTCACCTCACGCACTATCAGCACCTGGAATCAACTACCTCCAGGAGCTGCTGGGGCCAGGCGAGGGGGCCCAGGTGAAAGGCGTTTGGGTGGGCAGCATCCAGCCAATGCGCGAGGAGGGCAGCACCCTGGAAGGGGTTAAAAGCACCGTGTGGGCCTCCTGGCTCCATTCTTCTCTCTGGGGGCTGCAGGCTTTTTCGGGGGAGGGAGTGGGAAGCTGCCTTCTCTGTTTTTCTAAGCCAAAGATGCTTCGTTTTAGGAGGGCTGGTTACTCTTTTTCTGTCTCTTGTGCTTTTCTAAATTTCAGACAAGCCCAGGCTGCTCTTGACACTTTCTGAACTTGGAGAGGAAGAAGTAGCAACTTTGCTTAGAGATGAGCGGGTGGAACCCCGGTCTCCGGAGCCAAGAGGAAGCGGCTCTGGGTCCTGGCCACCCTGCAAGCAGACTCTCCCCGAGCTGCTGGGGCTTGAGTTCAGGGGACTGCTCAACCGGGGCTGGGGTGGGGCCGAGTGGGGGGGGGCTTCTCTCTTTCTCTCTGTGCCTGCAAGAAGCTACCTTCTGCCTTTCAACTCTTCCTCGGATCTAAGGGCTCCCTGTGGGAGGTGCCCGCCTAGATGAGAGAGGGCCAAGCTGGGCAAGAACCTGGCGGCTGGCTGGCGGCCCGGGGCGGTGCAGGTACACTCCTCCACAACCTGGACTTGCCAGGGGAGTCGAGCACCCCCAGTCCTGGCTTCGAGCTCGGCCAGGACACTGGGCTCTAAACTCTCACTGTAAGCGTGAAGGGAGAAGGGCAGGCTGCCCCCACCCCGCCCTCCCACCTCTGAGCAGTGGGCAGGGCAGAAAGGGGTCAAGCATGGTGGGAGGCCTGGAAGTGCCGAGTGGATGCTGCACCCTTGCAAGCCTCTGCTTCCACGGGCCTGTCTCCCCCTCCTCCTGACTTCTTTAAAACAGACAAGCTGTAAACTCTGACCTGGAAAGGGCAGATAGGGCTGTGGGATGCCAGGAAGAAAGCTTGCACCCCCTGAAACCTGTGCAGCATCCGTGGGGGGCTTAGTTGCGGGCCAGGCTGCTGCTGGAAGCCAAGCCCGGCTCTGTGAGTCCCAGGCAGGTTACTTAACGCCTCTGTGCTTCTGCCTTTCGGGGCCCACAGCACTAGCTGGGCTGCCATAGCTGGGCTATGCCTGCCAGACAGCTACGCTGCTCTGTCGGAACAAGGCGGGGGTTGGAAGCACTGAAAACGCTTCCCCCCAAGTTACCCCTTCCCGAATGCCAAGCCTCCTCTCTGGGCTGTTCCTTGCCCCTCCCAGGCCTGGGGAGCCCGGAGCTGCCCGCTTCCCAGGGTTCTGAGTGACCACCAGCTCGGCCTTTGTCTGAACATGACAGTTTCCAGGAACAAGGGGCTCCCGAAGTGGGGTCTGAGCTAAGAAAGGGAGCTGTGTCCCCTGCTGTGTGGGGTCCTAACAGCAAGGTTGCTCCAGGGCCCCTAAGCGGGGCAGGTACCGCTGGAGCGCTGAACCATGCTCAGCTGAACCGAGGCACCTCAATGACCTAATTAGCCCTGAAGTGTCTGCACCTCCCAGTATCACGGGCCCCTCAGCCTACTCTGTCCTGTTCTGCTCTCCACCCTGGCCTGGCCAAGCCTCTATTGGTGGAGATCAGCGGGCCTGGCTGGGTGTTCAGCAGTCAGCTCGCCCCCTCTGACTGCTGCGAGGTTCTGGTGAAACCCCCCAGCTAAGCTGTCCATCCCCCCAGCTGACGTACGTACGGCTGAGCTGTGCCCTCGAAAGGGGCTCTGGGCTGCCTATACTGCCGTGCAAAATCATGGGATCTTGGAAGTAGGGGTGCCCTAAGCTCTAGCCGAGAGGCCTGTGGGACCTGCTGGCCCCACAAACCAGCTGGGCTCGAGAGCCTCGAGCAGGGAGGGGGGCTGGGCAGGCCTAGGGCTTCTCTCAACCTGCTCTCATAACTGCACTCATCGTGGGGCGAGTCTGAAGGAAGCCCAGCCCTGGCTCAGAGCGGCAGCAAGATGGGGAGGCGGCAAGGCGGGGGCTGCTTTGGCAGTGGGCTGCTGTGGTCCAGGGAGACCTTCGCGAACACTCTGGCTGGCATCTGAAGACGGCTTGTACGTAACCCGCGGAGGTCTCCGTTCCTCCAGGCTGAGTTGGCGTCTGCAGGGGTCAGTTCTCCCAGATCTGCCAACCCAGCAGCTCAGGCCCCTCGGCCTCCACCCCAGGCGGTGCCTCTGGAGCTCAGGCCCCCCCTCCTGTGGGAGACTGCAGGCCTGCGTGGCACAGCCTGCGTCCTTCTCCGGCCCTGGGCTGTGTGGCTGCCCCCCTTGGGAGTCATGGCTCTGGGGTGGGGTGTCAGGTCTGCATTCAGAGACTCCGGCTGGGCTTTAAGCCCCGAACTGTCGATCCTAGCAGTTCAGCCTCACCCTGACACCCCCCGACACGGTCTCTGCAGAAGCTAGGTAGCCAGTCCAGGAGGACGATCCTCTGGAAGTACTAGAAGCCCTGCACCTGGGGCTGCTATGCGGTTGGGAGCTCCCCAGTGTGCGAATGCCTTGCTGAGCTAGAGGGGCAGGTGGCACCTGCCCTCTGGGTGAGGCCAAGTTCTCCACACAGGGGTGTGTGGTGCGGTGCTGGGCCTGTGCTTCTGGGTAGAAATCACGCTGCGCTCGGACAAGGAGGGGTCTGTCCCTCTGTTCCGCTGACACAGGAAGGGCAGCTTATCGACCACAACGTGTCTACCTGTTGACTTGGCTTCCCTTCTCCCCCCCCCCCCCC
>NW_004567130.1:17067001-17085474 GCF_000260355.1 Condylura cristata
CTCTGCTGGGGTCTGCAGCCCTCAAGTATCCATGGAGCTCCAGACCCCATGCACACTGGTCTAGTGGGGGGCAGCCCTAAAGACATGGGGCGCATAACCCCAGCCACAGTTGAGTGCATGGGGTGGACACAACCAGGGATGGCTCACAGGCTCGGAGCATGGCGTGAAGAGTACCTGGATGCAGTAGTTCTCCTATCTAACTCTGGACTGGGGGTTACTTATAATAGTGGATGGGGTGGGTGGCTGAGCTGCCCTGCTGGGGGAACTTTCTAGCTCCTGGAAAGGAAACACGTGTAGGAAGTCAGATGGTTCCCAGAGTGTGGCCCCTCGGATGACATTACTTAAGACGTGGGCCTGGACTCCTTTTGGAAGGCACTGTAGGCTGGAAACAGACCAGACCAAGTCATGGTCTGGGGCTGGGCTCCCCTCGCCTGTCAATCACCTAAACGTGACCCACGCGGAGGTGCCTACTTCATGGGACCCCACGGAGCACTTGACAGGAGACCCTGGTCTGACTTTCCTCAACTGGAGTGGCTGGGGCTGGGCCAGGCATGGGGTGTCGGGCTCCCAGAGTGACTTGGGGTATAAGTCTCTAGCACAGGTGGATAGAGGTGGGCCTGCTTCACGCTGACATCAAAACTACAAATAGACCAAGCCACGGCGTACTGAAGCTTCCATGAACTTGAGCATTATTGTACTTGATCACTAGCTCAGCGGGTGGAATTAGCTGAGTTAACTGTCAAGTCACTTAAATATTTTCCCCACCATCTGTGCCTCCTTATCCCTTCCCCTCCCCCATTTCAACCTTCAGGATGGACTGTACTCTAAGTGTCTAATATCCTGACGTGCTTGGCTTTACGCAATTTTCAAATGCCTTTTATTTTGTTGGGGACCATACCTCAGGGCAGTGATTCAGGAATCTTGAATTTAAACAATGTCCGAATGCCCAAATCTCTATAGGGCTCATCGGAAATCTAACTCTTAGTAGCCAAGAAAGTCCTCGGGACACATCTGAGCAGATGCCTGGATTAGTCTGCAAAATTCAAGCACCCGAAGTGGAAGAAAGAGCAGTGGAAAGGTCCTGAGGTGGTACTGAGTTTGGGGCAAAAAGTTCAAGGTAACGAACACAAGCATGGGAAGAGGTGGCAGACGCTGGAAGTTGGGGCACAGAAGGGCAGGAACCCCATCCTGTGGGATCACAGTGTGGGCTTGTCACCAAGGGAGTGGCGAAGGCATTGGCCATTAAAGCTTGAGCGATGTCCTGTCAATCACTGCAGCTGTCTCAGATTACAGGGAGCAAGAAATCGGTGTCAGGAAGTCACTTCAGGTCCCCAAGATGAGGGACAGACTTGGGCTAAGGATGGCAGGGGTGGGGCAGCTTGGCCAGAGGGCAGCCAACCTTGCATGGCATTGAAAGCAAGCTAAGGGCCGTTAGAAACTGTCCTCCATGGTACTTGCACAACTCTGCTACAAGCCAGGATGTAAATGTTGTGTTGCCTGCAGGAGCTGGGTGCAGAAGGCCACAGCTCATGCCAAGATTTCAAGGGCACAGTGACCCACAAGGCTGAGCAGACAGCCCAGGAAAGCTGAAAGTCTCACCCCTGGGACTGTAGTCTTGGGAACAGCTGCAATGGCAAAACGAAACGCCCAAGTGTAGGGAATAGAAGGAAAACGATTCTCCCATTCAAGCTAAATCCTAGCTCCAACAAATGATTCAAAAGCCAATCAAGTCCTCAAGACCTTAGAAACGAGTCTGATCCATTTCCCCTACTTCCTACTCTTCGTCCCTGTTTTGAACAGGGTTCTCATACCTACAGAGAGCGAGGCCTAACCTCACCTGAGAGCAGAATCTACTAAGACCATGGAAAGCGGAGCCAGGCTCGGTGTCTGGGTGCGAGTCCCCTTCCTGCAAGGAGAACTTTTCGAAGCGCTTTCTGATGGTGCCTGGACTAGTGAAGGGGCTGCAATTCCTGACCAGTTCTCTCCCTGGGTGGGTAGGCTGAGTGACTCTAAGCATGCTGGAAGGGCCCTTGGCCTGTTTGGCCTGACCACCCTTTGTGTACAGACTGGGAAACTGAGGTCTGTCTGGAGAATCTGAGCTAAAACTGCAGCCCAGATCCTTCCTTGGGGTAACGTCACTACCCTGAATCTCCAGGGGTAGGTACCCCTGCCTTCCCCTGTCTGCTGATCCTTGCTGGCTAAGTAAACCTTCACTCAGTGATCCAGGGCACCCCAGTGTGAGCGGGGCTGCCTCTCTGGGTACTCACCTGCGCATTTAAAATTTAGTTGTACTGCAGGCACACACAAGGGGTCAATAACGGGTTTATTTGCAAAAGGGGACAGGAAAAGGAGCAACCCAGGGAGCAACCCAGGGAGAGATAACAAGGTAACTAGAATCTTACCGGCTCAGCTGACTTGGAGCTCTAATGACAAACTGACAGTCCCTGTCACACGGGCCCGAGAGCCGTTGGAAAAAGGCTCCCTCTTATCCCTCCGAGTCCCAGAATGCCTGCTTAGCTCCGCCCTTGGGTCCTCGCAGTTCTCTCCATGGTAACTGCTGGGAGTTGGAGTTTACAATCACTGGAGTAGGGGGGTAGAGTTCCCAAAACTCCTCAGAGTTCCTTAGGACATCATCCTTCCTCTTAATTCTCCCCTTGTGACTTCCTACCACCCTACCTGGTGGCAGTCACAGGTGTAGTCTTAAGAGACAGTCATCGTAAGGTTTCAAGTGTATGCGAACGGAGCAACAGTCACCGATTACTGGAAAACAGTATTGTAGGTGAAGAGGAAAGAAAAACTTCCAGTACATATATCAAAATAACAGGAACCAGCAAAAACCTTTAAAAACTGGTTTAACTTCTAAAAACTTCTAGTTTTTAGAACCTTGATCACAACTGAATCCAATGTACAACCTCTTTACAAATCCAAGCTACCTTTTAACCGTTTTTCTACTTTTGCATAAAATCACAGGGTAGGCCAGCCAAACGGCAGTTCTTAGTTGGCCTTGTCTGAACTCGGGGCGAACAGCCAATGTCCAGTCGCTGCAGGCCTCAGGAACGTCAGTCTCAGCAGATTCCACCTGGGGTCGCCTCTTCTCCTGCGCTTACCAGGGTTTGGTATTTTTCTCGGGTTGTCCAGGCCTTCAGTGGAGGCAAGTTTCCTCACCTCCTTGGGAGGCCCCTGGAACCCGACAAACACAGCAGCAGGTGCTCATCTTGGTGTTCAGCTCTGTTTGAAGTTCTTGGAGAATGCCAGGCAAAGCCACTGAGGCACACTGCCAATTTCTTTAGTTTAAGCAGACAATTCCCTATTGAAGTTAGGCAAAACAGACTCATGAGTAGTAAATTACAACTACAATTTTCATTCTGTGTTGGTATCAAGGGGAGAGAAATGGAAACAAAAGTTAGCTCTGTTGGAGAAAAATTGGAATATTAGATTCTGGTCATTCAAAACAAGAAAACTATTTGAATCAAACAAATGTCAGTATTTCAAACAAACCAGTAAAATCAGTCTACTTGGTTCTTTGTGGAAAACATTTTCCCAATATCAAAAGTTCAATTAAAATCAGCTGTTACTGGAAACAATTGTCCTTCAGAAACAATTTCTGCAACTGGACTACTGATCATTGTCTTGTCATACTATATTCAACATTCACAATTTACATACAGATCAAATAGTTTTTACATGTTTTAGAATAACAAGGTTAACAGTTACGTTCATGCCAAAGGTTTAACTTTCCAAGTGGCAATGCTTCCCTCCCAGTTTTACTATGTATATCAAATTAGACAAATTGATCTGAATATTTTCCCTAGGGGGAAAAGGGGAAATTTTGTGGAGTATCTCAGGAGCTCAACTGAGGTTCACAAAACTTCCTCAATGAACCAAATGACAAGCTACCAAATTGTATTTCAACTTAGTATTCTGGGAAACTTTGTCACAAATAGAAAGAAAAAAGACAATCTCAATTCGTGAAAGCTCCGGCTCAGTTCAGTAGGACAATATTGACATTCAAACCATAGCCATGCACTTTGCCTATTTTCCTTATTAGATAACTAGAATTTCCCCCCCAATCTTATTCCAAGCTTCCATTTTGACATTATCAGCCCAAGTAAGAATATACAACCCTTTTCTTAACTACCATGAAGTTTAGTTTCACTTGTTTACAATATCTATAGGCACTATCCATCCAAACTTAGAAAAACTCGAGGCAAAGATAAATGCAAGCAAGACATAGACATCCAACATATAGACACAATATTCTTAGTTACACCACATGGAGTCATATGTAACTGCAGTCTTAACTCATATAGGCCAAAATGAATAAACACGGAAATAGAATTTCCAAGGAAATATCAAGAACAAGGCTGAAGAAGGCCTTATTGTGTAGTAAAATCAACTTAAAAATAAACTAGCAAAATTGCACGATGTCATTGTTATATTTCTGAATGTTTTCCAAAGGAAAAAGACTGGTTAGAGCATGTTATCTCAGGGTTCCTTCAGAAAGTTATTTTGAAGTACACTGCTACACTGCTGGAAAAGAAAGTTACTACCATCTAAGTTTGTCTTTTAAATCTCAGATCCTCAACAGGGTCACAAGACCAATGGGGTTTCGTCTGTCAGTTCCATTGGGGGCTTTCTCAGGAGTGGTGTACCCGGGGTTTTATGCCTGCACGTTTCAAAGAAGTATGTGTGCTCAGTAAAACGTCATGTGGACCAGTCAACTTCTGACTGTTGGCTCTGGGCATCTCCGCTCTCCCAACTCTTGAGTGAGACCTGATCTTCAGGTCTCAAGGGATGTAATGGTTCATCAGTAGGCCAAGAGGTCCTTGAGATTGCAAAGTTGCGTGTTACTGCCAATGTGTTTCACATATTGTGTGACCTTACAATCCTGTTCATATCTGGGGTGGCCTTCAGAACTGAGGCCTGGAAGAGTCTTCAAACAACTTCAAAGGGGCTTAATTGTAGCCTACTTCTAGGTGCCACTCTTAGCCGAAGGAGGGCAAGGGATAATACCTGGTCCCAACGCAATTGTTTCTTGGCACAATTTTACCAGGTCTTTAAGGTGTGATTCATAATTTGTCCACACTGTGGTCTCCATGTAGCATGCAACTTCAGTTAATCTGTAAGGCATTACTTAATGCATGAGTAAGTTTGGCAATAAATGCAGGCCCTTTATCGCTCAGGATAGAGTTGGGCAATCCAAAGTGAGGTATTATCTGCTTCAGTTTTGCGACCTCTGAAGCTTTTTCTGTCTTGGTGGGGAACACTTTACCCATCCAGGGAAGGTATCCACAAACACCCAAGAGGCATCTGAAATTGCCAGTGGCTCTAGGCATTTGTGTAAAATCCACCTGCCAGGTCTTGAAAAGGGCACTTTCCTGGATACTGAACCCCAATGGCTTTAGCGTGCGAGTCAGTCTTGGTTATTTCTGGCACATCATTTGCCAACCTCGAGTGACCTGTTGAGCTATTTTGTGTAAATATGGGCCCTTTAAATAAACATGGACACCCCTTCTCAGGCATCCCTCTGCTGAATTCGCTCAGGCTACCTGGCCTACCTTTCCAAGCTAGCTCGGGCAGGTTTAGCATTTACTGTGCTGACTCTGAACTCCACTCTTGGGTGGTCTGTGATTGTTCACCCATCAGGCTGATAAACACTTCAGGCTCAGGGCACCCTTTTCACTGACTGCCTGTACCCATCTTCTGACTTCTTCCAAAGGGTGTTAATGTCTGCCACTTACCAGCAAGGGGGTCAAGTACATGATCCAGGAGACGGTCTGGAGGGCTTCCTTCAGTGTGGGAGGAATACTCGGATTCTGGGACTCAAGGCCATGTGTCCACTGTATTAGTTCTGGAAGCAATTGTATTAGTCCTAATACTAACCAAGCCTGCTAAAAACAGGTTTGAACTTGAACTAAAGGTAGGCTAGAATACCAAGGAAGAGGCAATCAAGAGGTTTGCGAACTTGGGCCTGTGGCAGGTTTAGCATTTTCTGTGCTGACTCCGAACACTCTGGCTTGCTAAGTTCCGTGCAGATGGTGCTGATGCCCCCAATGGTCAGTGCTCAGTCTACTTGGCTTTGCCCTACCCTCCCCAGAAGGCCTTCCTCCCTGTCAAGGTAGACACGATGAGCTGCATGGGAGGAAGCTTAACCTGCCCAAATCCTCTGAAGACCTCACCTGCGTTCAGATAGACGGCGTCCCCAGAAGTAAGGCAGGGGAAAGCCCAGGCATCCACAGTAGGATTTCAAATGTCAATCTCTAAGGACTAGGTTCCTACTTCTATACCCTACAAAGCCAGTCCAAGAAGGGACAGTCTGGCAGATAAGGGGCTCAGATTTAATAGGAACTGCCCCTGGGGGTGCATGTAGCTCAGTCTGGGGGAGGTCAACTATAAACTTGTCTCTTGACAAATCCTCCACACAGTCCAGGGGGCTGAGTGTCCAGTGCTAGATGGAAAATGGGGACTCTGGGTGGTTCAACTGGAGTGTCCACTGAGCGTTCTGGCTGCTTCTAACCTTGGAGGATCTCAACTCGGGCCTTGTCTAATGAGATTTGTAAGCCATAATCTTGAAGCCCCTGGTGGTGGCTTGACCATCTGAAAGGAGGGTAGAGACAGTGTAACGTGTCTAGGGCATGACCCGTGCCCAGCCTTTCAGTCACTCTGGTCCTGCTTAGCTGCACACACAACTCACCGCCTATTGCTGCAACTTGGCAGCTGGAACTGGTTTTAGCTCATGCTCTGTAGGAGCTAGCGGAACAAGTGTGTGGTTCTCTACTCACAAACCCCAAGGCTTGACATCAAGGTGCCCACTGAGCTGTGGTCTTGTCTGGAAACTGGGTACCAATCTGCTTCCAGGATTACTTTGGTTGCTGTAGCTGAGGTCCTTATGGCGAGATGGCGTCTTCCAAACAATAGCCTAGTCTTTCTGTGTATTGACTGCGCCAGCCTTTGGCTCCTAGAGACTCAAGCATCCCTTTCCCCTGACACCCTATGGGAAGCTGGTAACTATCTTGTGCTTGGGATTCTGTGGGCTTCCCATGTCTATGCACCTAGATTCAAAGTCAAAGGGCTTGTGTGACCAGGTCAAGCTCACTTAAGAAAATATCTTGCCCTTTATGATGTGGGGGTTTGCCCACAGTGAAGGGGTCAAGCGGGCTTGCACCAGTAGGGGTGTTGTGGCTATCTCAGGGTGCTGCCTATTGGTACCTGTGACTTGATTGCTGAGCTCAAGGACAGGGTCCCTCACTGCACTTTGTACCTAATAAGACTGGGACGTGATGCTGGGGCTTCTGGAACCCCAATATTAAGGAAAAACGATGCTATGCTTCAGACTTTATGTGGCCAACTTTCGAGGCCAAGACAGGAAAACTACGCTATCCATGTAACAGCTTATGGAGAGTGTGTCTTAGACACGAGAACACCATCTCCCGCCTGAAGTCCTGTGTAGGTGATTGTCTCATGCACCCAAGGGAGCAGTCCTGTTTCCTGGCTGGTGCCACGACTCCCATACTACACAGTGAGACCCAGCCCTCCGATGGCCTCCCAGGGGAGTGTGGCCGTGAGAATAGCTCGGCGCTCTGATGAGCACTTATAATGGCAGGAGCAAGTGTTTCTTCTGGGGATGATTTTAGCTTTCACTTGTGAAAAGCCTCTTGGGCAAGTGCCCTCTCTGGCTCAGGGCACAATTCTCATGCCAGCTGTGTTCCTGGGAGTCTCTGGTGCTTGGGATGGAGGCCCTGGGCCTTGGCTTGCACAGTGTGAGTCATTCCTTCCAGCCCTCAGTAGGAGGCACTCCTTGGGGGCTGCTGTCCTTAAACTGCTGCTCATCCCTTCCTCCTTAACATTAAGATTAGCTAGAGGGCCCGACGCAGTGCTGACCCAAGGCAGCAGTGGCCCTAACTGTCCTGCCCCCACGCATGGGTAACATGGGCCAGTGGAGGAGTCTCCGGTTGGTGTCGGCTGTCCTGAGAATGTGGGGTTGTCGGTGTCTTGATCCTTGGCTCCCACTGGTGGCACTTTGTGCTTCGTTCTGCCAGGGCAAAACCCTGAGGAGTCGCCCTCTGAAAAATCTCCACTGGGCATTAACGGGTTTGGGCTGTGTACGTTTCTACCCTCGCCTAAGCTGAGGGTAATCGGTTGGGCAGATAATAATGGATACAGGCAAGGTTGGTGTCACCTTCTCAGGATCATTGCTCCAAGCTTCTGGAAGGCCTGAACCTTGTAAAACTTATACAACTTCTGGTCTCCTGAGCAACTGTGCTTCGGGGTGGGCTGGAGGAATACCCTGCCTAATCTAGACACAAGCTCCAGTCTGGGCTTAGTCTGGGCTTGATGCTGAACTTGCTCTACAACAATGAATGTCTCTGGCCCTCCCTGGTGGTGCAGCGGGTTAAAGCACAGCACTGAAAAGCTAAAGCCACTTCCCACATGAATTCAATTCCCACCTGCCCCAGAGGAGATCCACCTGGCGCGGCAGACCTCTCCTGACCTGCAATGGTTGCCTCCCAGGGAAGCCATCTGAGCTGGGCCAATCTGACTTCTGCCTTTTGCCCCCCCCCCAAGGCTACCAAATAGCCTTACTGTCTTCAGGGTCTCTGGTCTTGTGATATGGCTTGTGTCGGCCAACCTTCAGCCCTCTGCAGGCGCTGTCACAGGGTAACCCAATGTGAATTGGGTGCCTGCCTGTGGGTCCTCACCTGTGCACCTAACTACTGCAGGCACACACAAAAAGGGTCAATGATGGGTTTATTTACAAAGGGGAAAGGAAAAGGTACAACCCAGAGATAAGTTAACTAAAGCATCCTTCCAGCTCCACTGACTTGGAACTCCAAAAACACTGAAAGCTCAAGAGCCAAATGACCCGTCACCAGCCACATGGTCCAGAAAGCCACAGGGTCCCGAGGGTGAGCATCTAACATGGCTCCCTTATATATCTCCAAAAGTCCCAGAATGCCTGCTTAGCTCTGCCCTTGGGTCCTCAGTTCTCTCCATGCTATTGCAGGTATTGTAGTTTACTGGAGTTCACATGACTCTGCAGAGTTCTTCCGGATATCCTTTCCCCCAAACAGCACCAGTCTCCTGGCACTCGGTCATGGTGACTGCACTGGTGATGGTGTAGATGGCTTCATACGAACATCCCAGTTTTCTCCAGGCCTCCAGATAATGGCAAAAGCTGTTCCCAAGGGTTACACTGAGGAACCTGGATTTTAAGTAACTGCCTGTTCTCAGATCTTTGCTTCTAAAAGATCTGTTCAAGATGCCTTGGACACTGAACTTAGATCTAAGTTTGAATCTCAATTTCTAAAGTTTGGAAAATTATCAAACTGACTTGATGCCAATTCTTAAATTCACTGTACCCAATGTACACCAAGTGAAAATGGGGTGGGGGTGGGCCAGGCAGCATGTGGTCTTGAAGGCTTAAATGTCTGTCTTAAATACTCAGCCCTGCCGAGGCATGACTAATACTGTGCAAACTAGCAACTGTGAGGCTGGGGAACAGCCAGCTTCACTCCAAGTGGACCACCCCGAGATGTTTCCTGGACCTATGAAGAAGGGTGAAGCCCTGGGCTGAGTTGGGAAGGCAGTTATGTCTTGTCCCATTGGGTCTTCTGTCAAGCACATTTCTCCCAATAAATCCCTTTTGAAGATGCAAACCATCTTCGGATAAAGAAAGGTCCCCTTATGTTGGAAACTTTACCCCAGCAAGTTCCTGAGTTACTTAGGCTGACTCAGAGCTAGAGCTCTCCCCTCTCTGGCGGGGGACTCCTGCTGTTGGAAAGGAGTAGAAATGCCTCAACTTCTTTTGAGTGAATTAGAAATTTGTCCCTGGTTCTGGGCAAAATGTCCTTGTACGGCTCCTAGAAACTGGAGCGAAGAATGAAGCATGGAGACCTAGTAAATGATCCAGTAAAGGTGGTGGGAACTGTATTTGGAGGAAGGGGGAGTTTGAGGCTGGTCTCTAGGGGACTGCCACACCTAGAGGAAGACAAGTTGAATTGATCTGGAAAGGTTCTTCAGCTTTGGGTTCAAGGAAACTTGCCAATGAGCATTTCAGCAGAAATGAACACAGTGACTTTGGGTTTTCTCAATGAGGCACAGTCCCACAAACTGAGGGGCAGGGATTCCATCTGGTCTCTGCGAATGCCTGTTGGGTAAATGCCTACTTGGCTCCTTAATGTCACTTGGTGCCCGGGAGGAATGGCTCATGCTTGCTCACTAGTGGCAGGACTAGAGCAACTGTGTCTTGTTTCATAACTCAGGATGAGCAATCAGAACATGAAAGTATGTGGACCATAAAAAAAACCGTGTAGAGCGTTGTTTATTGCTGCTTTATTTTTATAGGAAAGACATGGAATCAACCCAAATGCCCAAAAGTAGATGCCTGGATCAAAAAGATGTACATCTACACGATGGAATATTACTCAGTGATCAAAAAAGATAAACTCATGCCTTCTGCAGCAACATGGATGGAGCTGGAAGGGATCATGCTTACTGAAATAAGCCAGAAAGGGAAAAAAAAATACCAGATGGTTTCTCTCATAGCAGGAGCATAAAGGACAAGGGGGGGAAAATAATGAACAACTATATACTAGAGACATTTTATGGGGGTGGAGTGGGGAATGGGATCAAAAAAGGGGGAACTGGACTATGGTGATGGCACACGGATGATTTGGTGATGGGAAACCCATGGGGATTACAACTGAGATGGAAAAATGCACAAAATGTAAAGTTATATTAAAAGAAAATAGTGGTTTAGATGGAAGCAAAGCTGTGCCCTAGAAAATAACTAGGTTGCAAAACTACCTCTGAAGTTGTATGTACTAAATCAAACAAAACTCGGGTATAAAACAAAACTCAGGTATATATGGAGTCTTTCTGAAGACTCCATAGGACCTGAGGGTTCTAAGTGGGCACTTGGTTCCACACACCTCAAGCCCTATTGAGGGTTCAGCCGTCCAAATCCCCTCGACGCTGGTTGTCTTGAGTAGCATCTCTTCCCCAGAGAGCTCTCCTCCTGGCCTCTGCCCATCAGTCTCTCTTCAAAGGCTGCTTGAAGCCCTATTCCTTCATGAATCCACAAGTTCTGGGACCTCTAGAGTCTGCTTTAAACCATAAAGATTATGGATCTCATAGTCAAAAGCTCTTGGAGACCAGGAAACCCAGGGTAATGAAACAGGTGAGGACTGGGCTTGCTGGCCAGAAGTCAGGCCCACCAGATGGACTTGGTCTGAATTCTGGGCTCTTAAGTGGCAGCTTGACCTTGTGTGCTTTCCCATCTATTCTGTGTTGGCTCCTTAGTGTTTCCATGATGCCCACAAGCGGATGATCTCTGGTCTCCGTGGGGGCAGGACCGTCACGTCTTAGAGGCCGACATCTGACCAGTCTGGACATAAGCCATCACAGACGGGGTGCTGTGGTCCCTGGAGCACACGGGAGGGGGGTGCTCCTTGTGCATGGGGAGCTGAACCCTGGACACAAGTACAAATGACTTGGAGACCCTCATAACACACTCAGGGCCTGGAACTTTATAGCCATGTCTCTGCCTCTGGCCCTGCTCTACATGTCCGTGCTGAAGACAGTGCAGCCTCACAAGTTCTGCAATTTCTGCGTTTGTCTTGTTTTTCTTCTGTACTTGGATAAATCCCCTCTTCAACTTATTCTTTCGAGGTTACCCTGCAGTCCGTAAGTTTCTATTCCTGGGTGGCCTTAGCAAAGATGTGCTATGTGTTCTGCCTGTAGTCAGCTGGACCTCTCCCCTATGGTCTCCCTCACGGAGTCCCAGGTAGGAGGGGTCAGATTGAACTGTGTGGGGTGGGAGAAAGGTGTACTCGGGGATTCACTACAAAGGAAAGCAGCTTGAAGCTCTGGTTTCCTAGAACCTCCAGGCTTTATTTGAGTCTCTTCTGGCCTAAATGTGTATCAACACAATCTCAATGTCTGCATTTGATAACTGGCTTGCTGCATCTTAAGTGTCTCCAACTGAACTCAAGTTCCTCTATGTACCAGGTTAAGATGGCAGCCAGCCCACAAGCAACGGACTCAGGGTCTGGAGGCAACTACACAGATGAATCAATGGAGGCAAAGTCCCTGGCACAAACATGGCCTCCTGGTGGGCAGAGGCTAGAGCTGGTGACTCAGGTCCCAGGGATATGGGTAGGCAGGGTGACTAACACCTAGCATCTCATAAAAGGACTGTATGGTCTGGCAAAACCCACTGAAGGCCGCTTTGTCTTTCTAGTATCTGACTAGAATGTGGGGAATGATGAGAAAACCAAGGCTCCAGTCTACTGGAGGCAGGAAGCCTGCAGCCATTCCTCAGACTCGGAGGCAGTAATTTGACATTGTCCTCAACTTAGACCAGATCGTGAATCCTAACATCCATTAGATGTTATGCGTGGGCCTCCTTTACCTTAGCTATCTAGTTGCATTCTAACTCTCCTGAACACGGGGGTATTGAAGTACTAACATTGACAGAGCTGCAAGGACAAACAGCCAAATCACTACTGCTGTTTGTTCCAGTATATTGATGTTGTCTCGTGCACAAGCCCTAGTGACCATTCTTGGTGGTCCACCCCTGTGCTAGGGAGTATTCCTGTCCTGAATAACTTGCTCTTATTTTGCTTTAGCTGCCATAGAACTACTGCAGCTCAGTAAACACATGTTGTCTTTCTCCATCCATCAACCTTGACTATGCCTGACGTAGTAGAAGGGTTTCTTGTGCACAAGGTGGGGTTTTCTCATTTCTTAAAGCCGAAACCAAGAAGACTACGGTCTTGGTTGCTGCGATGGTACCTAATACCCCAGGGCTTGCCCACACCCTGACTAGTTCTCTTGCTCCTCTGAGCTGCTGCACAATGAATAAACATCACTACGTATATATCTATGGATTTCTTCTACTACTCTGGTAGGAATCCCAGGAGTGGGATTGCTTGTTTGGCAATGGTTAGTAGCACTTAATTCTGTAGGACATTCTTCAAATGTCCTTCCAAAAAGGACAAATCCCAAGGCAGAGTACCCTTTTCACTGGAGCCTAAGGAATAAAGTAACTTGGCGACTGTCCAGGGAGTTGAATCCTTTAGCTAAGGTATCCGGAACGCTCAAACCCTAATCCTGTCATAAGCTCTTGCAATTTCAGTGAAACTGTCCCAACACAATTTCTCCTGCCTTATCCATACTACTGATGTATCCTGAGCAATTACTAAAAGCCTCCTAAGCCATATACGTGCAAATCTGCGTGTCTATTTCCAAGTAGCATTCCTTGCAAGAACCATTTAAGTATTAGTTTGGTCAGAGAAAAACCTGCACACAAGGGTTAATACTTGGACCCTCATTACCCTGAAATTTGCATGCTTAGCTACCCCCTGAGTTGTAAGAGTTCAGCAAATGGTTAAACCTCATTCTAGCTCTAGCCTATCTCCTTTCACTAAGTGGGAAATCTAGAAACTGCAGCCTAGCAGAATCTACTTCACTGGGATATAGTTGGGGTGTTAAACCAAATCATTTGTGGCTTTGGAATGTGAGGCAGGATTTTGGACATGGCTTTATCTGTCTCCCTGCTTGCCACAAATAGGTCATTAACTTATCTGGGCTATGAATGCATCCTCACTGCATATGTCCATCAAACCATAAGCCCACAGCCAGCCTTGGCAAATGCACACGTGAAGCAGCCGAGGCCCCTGTCTTGGAGCCAAGTGCTTTATATAACTGCATGGCGGTGGCCCCAACCACCGAGCTTTTCAACAGCTCAGGGTAGCGCCCTTGCCTGTCTCTCCATGACAAGCCAGGACCTTCTTGAGGTATTTTCTCAGCAGGTTAATCCAATGGCATCAGTGGGAATGTTTACAGCTTGCTGCCACTTAGAGCTTTATCAGAGCCCTTTTAATATCAGTCCCCCCCACCTAAGGCTGATAACAGAACAGAGGGGGGGCAGGGAGTGGACAGCTTGGGGAAAACTGGTGAGGACCAGAAAACAAGATGTCAATCTAATCTGGAAGACCTCCCACGGGGTCCCTGCTGTGGAATAGCAGCTGGGCCTGGACACGCTCGCAGCAGGGACATATCTAGGGGCAGATCGATACTGGCCTCCAGTGCTGCTGGTCCATTCATCACCAGAGCACACACAGCATTCCAGGCTGTTTTCCATGGCCATCAGATGCTTCTCTAACAAAGTTGCTGGGCTAAAACTGAGGCCCCCTGAATTTGATGGCTTTCTTGGCCAGTCTTCAGAATGGAGACATGCACTGTAAGGTATGCAAGCTTGAGCTCTCCTTGAGCCATGAAAAGACCAAACATTTGACCTTGACCACATCAAGGAATCTGATCATTGACTCAACCCCAACCCAGAGCAATGCCAGGCACCTACAGGAAAAGTAGGATCAAGGCAAGAAACCTAAAGGCAAAGATAATATTGAGGGGCTTCCCGTCCTACCCTCCTCACTAGAAAGCCCAGTCTCGCTGCCTTCTCTTTGCTAGAGGATATACTACTTGTCAGTTCTTTCAAAGAGGAACACTGTCACCTATCAACGATGATACTTGATAACTGGAGGCAGTCTACATATCCGAATGAATTAGTCATGAGCTTGGATCCCAGACTTCTGGCTTCACATCCAACTCCTCAAAGCAGCAGTGATGGGTACCCAGTGACAAAGGTAGCCTTAGTACCTGGAGAACTGAACATTGTTGGCCTTCCGACGCTAGAAGCACCATGTGTTAAAATTCAGAATCACTATGCATTGACATTCTCAAGTGCCTTAAGTTTTGTGTTGGGTCAGGTTTAGCTGACTATAGGCCACCTACTGGGGGGGGGGGGTGAACAAATTCTATCACCTTAATGCAACCCCCATCAAAACACCAGCAGTATGACAGATATTAAAATACTAATTTATATAGCATTATAAAAGACTAAAACAGCAAAAGCAATCCTGAGAAAGTGGAAGTATATCACCTCACTTCCAGCGGTAGTATAAAGCTACAGGACTAAAAAGACATGGCACTGGAACTAAAATACCCATATGGATCAATGGAACAGAATAAAACCCAGAAATCCATGTCATAATCGGTACCTAATCTATGGTCAAGAAGCTATGACCACATAATTGGAATGGACAGTCTAGAAAATCATACAAAGTGAAATTGAACTAAATATTTACTGCTGTACACAAATTCCAGATGAATTAGATTTAGATATATCCTCATAGTAGAGAAGACATTAGTGATGTTTCATGACATCAGTGATAAAGAGGTCTTTGGAGATTAATCCTTATGGCAAAGTAAATAGAGTTGGGATTACTTCAAACTAAACTTTTGCAATGAAGGGACATGCAAGATGGAGACACCTACTGAATAGGGGAAAATAATTCCCAACACAAATAACTTGGAGTTGATCTCCAAAACACACAAAAATCATACAGCTCAACAATGGGACAAACGATCTCATCGATGACTGTAGATATGAATAATTCAAAGGGGTGATTCAGGAGACAACATGGAAAAAAATACTTGTGGTTTTAACCTGCATCTCTTACTGGGGTACGAGACCCCATGAGAACATGGGGGCCATTCACGCTGCCATTCCCAAGTGCTGGAGAAGATGCTCTCGGTGGACATATAAATTGATGCAGCCATTATGGAAATTGACCTGGATTTACCTCAAACTAAAATACCATCTGACCAGCATCCTACTCTTAGGCATCCATCCAAAGAGCATGAAAAGGCAACACACAAAACAATTATATGCTCTACAATGTTTATTGCTGCACTATTTACAACAGCTTGGGCTCAAAGCCCCTAAATCCATCCATAGATGATTGGATCAAGATGTGATGTAGTCATACTATGAATACTACTCAACCATAAAAACCTACCATTTTCAGCAAAATGGTTAGAAGGGAATTAATGTGTAGCAAAGAATGACAAATACTAGAAACTTTACATAGCAGATGAGTTGATAAGATACTTAATCAAACACACGAGGGCTGTGAGGTTGAGGGCGATGGACAAATGGTCAGAGGATGCAAGGGTAGGGGAGCACCTACAGTGTGGGTAGGTCTGTCTACTGGAAAGCTTCTTTGGGGTCACTTCAAACCCCCTTCTAGTTAGCTCTCTTGGAAAGCAGACTTGTTACAATACGTTCTCCATGGGTCTATGAACTGAGGGCAGCAAGCAGGTCTACATACCTGCTGAAACACTAGCCCAGCTCCTGGCACAAAATAGTACATTGGCAAAAACCTTATTTCAGGTTGGCAACTGTCACCCCATGCACCTAAACAATAGGTTTCTCACCTAAAAGAGCCCTTACGTTAAGCCCCATGTGCTGAAATGGCATCGAGATTACCATAGACTTACATGGAACTTTGTTTTGCCAACCCCCCATAACTTACCAAATAATACATAGAACCTAACGGACACTGACATGGTAAAACCAGGAGCGCGATAATGCAGCCTTAACTAGCTCCTAGCAGAGGACTTGTGGGTGCCATTCTGCCTGCTCAGGGTCCAGCTGCCTCTAGTGTCTGCTACAATACACAATGTGCTTGCTTTTTGCAGTAAAAGTGAAATTTCATATTTTCAGATTTATTTATGCATACAGAACCAGATACAGGCCAGAGGTGCAGGGGTGGTGGGAGGATTCACCAGAGACAGTGGGGAGCAGAACAGGCAGATGAAGTATAGAGGGGAGCAGCGGGGGGGCCAGGAGAAGTCTGCAGCGCCCTGGGGGTCACCTCTGGGGCGGGGGATCGAACCCATGCTACAGTGGCTGCGGCTCGCTTCATAGTACTGTGTTCTAACCTGGTGCGCCACCAGGGAGGGCCCTAAGAATTCAGATTTTTAACTAGTGAAAAAAGCTACACGCTGTAAGAATCTCAGTAGGGTAACATGACTTGAATAATAAGCCTGTGCTCTGAAAAGGTCGGTGATTTCTGGGACAGGATCTCCAGCTATTCTACCTCAAGCCTTTAAAGCAGGTGGCATCCCCACCTGGCAAACAGCAGTTTTACGAGGTCACCAAGAATGAGATTCAAATCTAATTTTGTACGTTTTTCAGCTTCAATGCACAAGCTGCTTGCCGCTCCCGCCGGCAGGGTCTACGCAATCAAAGCCAGTGATGAGGTGACAGATCAGAAGCAACCTGGGCCATGAAGATAGTGATCTGGCTGGTTCTGAGCAAGGGAAGGACTTAGGGGTGCTCAGTTTAGCTTAACTTGGGCCTTCTACATCCACCTCCAGTAGCTTTTCACCCTGACTTCTGGCATCTGAAGTTCCACCCAAAAAAGTGGAATCTTCACTAGGTATGGGTCCCTGTGAGTGGGGAATGCAGAGACGAATGTGTAAGGGGCCACCCAGCCCCAGCCACCCTCGCCTTGAGCCAATTGGGTGCACTGGTCCACCTTGTCTATGGGCTGATCTCTTTCAGAAATGTCTAGATCTTTTTTTATCATCCTTATGAACTAATAACTGATCCCTTTGAGTGGGATTTGGGGAGCAAGAGCTGTCAACAACTTGCAACTGTCTAACTGGCGTCTGATTCCCTCCCAACTATTTGTATCTTTACCTTTCAAGGCTCTGGACAGTCAAGCCAGCACTTGCTGTGAGTCTCGTCTGTGCTCAGTGCGATTTGTGGTTGACAAGGAGCTCCTGAGTATCTTTAAACCACACAGCCTCTCTTCCCAGCAGGGGGCTGCCAGTGGGTATTGGTGTCTTCCACTCCTTGAAGATGACACAGTGAATGACTGAGGCTGTTGCATATTGATTCAAGTTTGTGTCATCTGATGGGTAGTTTCCCAGAAAAGATGACTCTAATAGCCAGTATTCCTGGATTACTGTAAGTTTGGACTTGATGTCTCCAGGCCTATACAGTGACAGGCTTTACCAGCCTCCTTCACCTGTCAGTGGTATTACCTGTTCTGCCAAAGAGCTGAGGCTCTGTAATCAACACATGGTTCTGAAATGCCCACAGAACTACCCCCTTGGGAATGGCTATGTAGTTAAGGGGAATTGTGGACTTCATATTCACGGGGCTCTGCCTGGAGCTGGTGGTAGTCTGTTACCCCTACCTGTGTGCACCTTGCCATGGAATTCTTTTGCTTTGCGCATGTGTCTAGAGGACTTCCTACACCAAGTCAGTGGTCTTAGCTAGTGTAACTACAACTTCTACCAGCCCAGAGAAATGGCGGATCCTGCCTCTGTTCCCTTCTTGAGATCTGTTTCCATGGTCCCATAACCCCTGTCTGTCCTTTGTTGGCTTGATCTTACTTGTGACCTAAAACCAGTTTAGTTTTGCTGATTGGATTTCCCTAAGAAACAGAAACTGAAATAGATGAACAAAATGTTGGGAGCTACGCCCCTGAAGTGGAAAAAGAGGTGAGGATTGAATAAACAGAGCCATCAGACTTACCTGACAGAGCCATCAGACTTACCTGACAGAGCCATCAGACTTACCTGACAGAGCCATCAGACTTACCTGACAGAGC
>NW_004567130.1:17085574-17115832 GCF_000260355.1 Condylura cristata
CTGACAGAGCCATCAGACTTACCTGACAGAGCCATCAGACTTACCTGACAGAGCCATCAGACTTACCTGACAGAGCCATCAGACTTACCTGACAGTATTTGATAGCCCAGTGGGGGACTCTGGATCCAAAACAAGAGTAGAAGCTTGCATGGACAGCAAGCTCTGGACCAAGGCCATGCTCCTGTGTCCACCTCCCCCCCCCCCAAGAGCCAACGTGTCCAGCACGACTTCTACCCAGGTCTGTCTCAAACACCAGCTCTTTAGATGTGGGCCTAACCCCCATACCGGGGTTGCAAGAGTTGGCGCATCACAGATCTCCCAGTTATATTCAAATCTCATATGTCAGTGTGTCCCAAGTACTGATATGGGACACTGTCTTCTGGCAACTTTACTTCAGAGTGAAAGCAAAAACAACCCTTCTAGACACTGATAGCAACCTTAGCTTTGAATTCACTTTCCTAGCAATGATGTGGCTCACTGCCAAATGTTCAAGTCTCAGCTTTTAAATCTCCAAATGAACAATATAAAAAAAGGCCCTCTTTTTTGGGGTGGGAGATAGATCTGTTTTGATCTATCATGATCAAGTTCATCTTGGTGAAGTTGGAAGAGTCAAATGAGACATTGGCCACTTATTTACTAATGAAAACTGGCCCTCTATCCAAATCATGGATAAGGCCGTGGGCAGGTGACTGGTCACTCAGTTCCAGCCTCCAGTGGATGTGCATCCATCCTCCTGCATTCTAACCCTTGCTCTTGCTCTTCCAAACACCCTTTCACTTTGTCCAGAGTGGGTTTATTCCTTTTTTTTTTTTTGCCCATTTTCTCAGAAGCTCATGATTAAAATGCTCTGCAACTAGGCTTCTGGAATTTTCTAGGACCTTTTTTGGAGCAGGGTTGTTAGTAGTTGATAGCAGTTGATACCTATTGACACGTGGAAACTTAAAATCATGAAAAGAAAACTCAATGCTCATTTGAAGTGCCTGCTCTGCTAGTCAGGTTTGGTACAAAATGCTTTTTAAGTCTGTACTGAGGTTTGTTTCATTTAAGGAGCAAAATGTGTCTACTACATGGAATCCTGGTCTGTGTGGTCACTGGGGAGATGTTATCAAACCCCCATATCTTACTGTTTAGCTTTAACTTTGGACACTGAGAATCTGCCCGAACCACCTTATAACAAATTTTTGAACTCACTGTCCCTCCAGCCCATCTTGAAGGAAAAATTGCCCTCATTAAAAAAAGTTGTAAACTGCCATCAAAACACAAGTGAAAAATATATTTCAAGTCTCCAGGGCTATAAACTTGGGAAATGGACAAAAAGACAAAAGTCAAGCCATCATATTGCAAATATCAAATAGTTTTTGTCAATTGTGCCTCAAAATACCTTTGACTCATGCTTTTTGTCAGAACCTATTAAGAACATCGTATCAAAGTACAGCAGACGAATTCATATATACTTGCAAGGAACTAGATACTTTAAAAACGGCAATGATACCTCAAGACAGGTACAAGTGTAATTAAGACCTACAAAGTGGCCTGTGTATATTGTACACATGTCCTACCTCTCAGATGATTAAGGACTAAACATAAGATAACAAATCACCTTTTTCAGAATGGGGAGAATAACTTTCTCTTGCTCTTATAATACTCAGCTGTTTGCCATGACACTTGGAAGGTCCCCGGGGGAATGCTGATTTCTGAGGGTAGTGGGGACCTCTTCCCACCACCCATTCCCACGAGAACTGTTGATGTCACTCAATACTTTATTTTTGACTCAGTGACATCAGTGACTCATCTTTAATGGCAATGAACTTGTGACCGTCAAACCGAACTTCCTGCCTAACCCTGCCAGCCAGAAGGATGGAGGGGCCCTCAGCTCTGATTGTACCTCTCCTCAGACCGCTCTTGCCCAGATGTGAAGTTTGGAAAGGTGCAGTGACACTAGATGTTGAGGCGGGTCAAGGGCACACTGACAGCCGCTCCTCCTTCCAAGCCGCTTGGTGCCTCGGAGCCCCTTCGAGCCACATCCTGTACACTCAGGACCACAGAGCCTTCCAGGTGCCTGGGTGCAGGATGGTAGGCAAGTAGCAAGCTGCACAGGCTGTTTCTCGGGAATCTGCTTGTCCATCATGGAACTGCAGATGAACTTGACCTTCTGTATCTACAGAATTCTCCCATGAATCATTTCTAGGGCCACAGGCTTGTGGTGACTCTTGCCAAGATCTCCCAGGCCTAGGCTAGCAACAAGGCATCTGAGGACAAAAGCTGTGACAATGACATGGGCTCTCAAGGACAGGAGTGGAGTATGCTGGGGGAGGTGACGCCCCCACATGAGTGCTCACAGGGAGAGCTCTTCAACTTCCCTTTTCCACTTAATTCCCTGACATGTCAAGAACATGCAGTGTTGAGTAAGCATTCCCAGAGTCACTTCTGTGTTCCAGTGTCTGCTTAGTCCTGTCTGACAGCGCCAGACCCACACAGATGCCAGCATCCTGGAGAAGCAACTTGCAGATGAATCTGGTGCCAGCTTTGCTCAGTTCCTTCTCATCTGGTACTTCACTGGGGCTCTCTGAAGTTGTTGATCTTTAGCTACAGACTCACTGTTCTAGCACAGGTATGAATCTTGCAAAAAATTTGTTGCCCAACTTTATGGAACCCCACAATCTCTTAGCTATTGGGGCAGAGGAGAGCCGTATGAAGAGAGCTTCAATTGGAGAGTTCACAAAGTGCGCAGTTACTGTAGTGTTGAAGCTGCTTCAGGCATAGACAAAGTGATTTCAAAAGAAAAGGTGAAGGGTCCAAAGTCATAAACAGAAGGTAAATGGGACATTTACCATTTTTATTAGACCCAAGTTTGAGAATTAGCAGAGCTGCCTGGGTCCCTGTCAATGCATGGACAATTGAGTGTTTCTGGGTGAATGTTTGCTCATAATGTTGAAGTATCTTCCCCTCAAGTATCTTGTAACTACAAAAGGAAACGTGGGAGTCCAGGAGGGTGCCCCTCTGACCAAGTGTACTCAGCAAGTTAGCATGAACAGCCCACCCTACAGGCACCTCCCAACATGGTTCTTGAGAGGAGCCCAGAATCACTTCTGCAGGGTCTGGTCAGCGTCCATGGTTTCCATGATCCACTGTTCAAGCTTAGCCTCCTTTCAAAATGGGACTCTTCCAAAGGGGGTTGGGGGTGGTGAGGCTTGCACTCTCAAGCTCCATCATGGATGTCCATCCAGGCCCCCATTCCTGGTGGACAAAGCTTCATGGAATATCTAACCTCCTAGAAGAGATCTTGAGTTGTTTTCTTCCTAGTGCCAGCAGCTTGCTACTGTGCATTCTGTGCTCCCATGCTCTCCAGATAGGGGCACGGTGACAGGTGCCACATGGGGCTGGTAGCTAAGTCTAAAGCTGGTGGAAGGAAAAGGCCTTTCCCTGCTTCTACTTAGTATTGGATTGGGGCTCCTATCTTTGTGTCCTTGCAAGAGTGAGGAGCATATGTCAACACCTGGCTATTCCAGAGACCCTGTCTAATACTATGGAATGGCATGCTAACCTCTTAGACACTCCTTGGTTTTCTAGTCAGGAAGTCAAAGCCTGGACATCAGAAACCTACCCAGAGCCACATAGCTGCATGTCTAAGCAATCAGTCCTACCACACTAAGTGGTAGGATGAAGCCTTCTGGTTTCATCGTGTTCTAGTGATGGAGTTGAGACTGAACCTGTCTTATGACTTTGCCACGACGATCATTTCAACTTTGCCATCACTATTTGGCAGCTGCTGTGGGCCATAGTTGTACATATTTTTAGTACATACATGTTATTGGGAAACATGTTACCCAGAGCAGTCTCTAAGCTACTACTGACAACCTAGGAATGACAGGCATGTAGTGCTAAGGGCCAGATCTCCTACCTGTTAGGTGAGTTCAGAATCATGGTGGGGGCTACTTGGAGTTGAAAGTAGGATGGGTGGGGAATGGTGGAGAAGCAAGAGCTTCAGGCAGAGCAAGCAGGTCTGGGGGGAGGCCTGTGAGGATGAAGTGGAGGGTGAGTAAGAGTCTACTTGAGGCTGGAAAAATATAGCATGGTGGCAATAAGGTGCAGACAATAGGTGAGTTTCCAAGATGACTTGGGGCAATGAAGTTCTTGGAAATATTGACTGATCTCCACTGGAAGTCCTTCCAGTGAGGAAGCTTTGATTAGATTTCAGTCTGAGAACTGAAGTATTGGCTTGTCACCCTCTGCCCCCACCAAACTCAAGTTCCTACTCGACTTGGGTTTGGCCTATCCTCGGCAGTAATCCTATCACAAAACAATCTTCCTATGGGTGGCTATAAACCACAGTGACAGTGAAGTTCTAGCTCATGGGACCTCACCTTCCAGTCAATAAGCCTGGTTTGAACACAGGGCCTGATTTAGATCTTGGCTCCACTGTGGGTTTGTTCAAGAAGAATGAGTCTGGAGAGGCTAATGGGTTACTTGGGTCCCATCTCAGTGTCTACTGTAAGCTTCACAATATTCTCTAGGCTGCTCCTTTCCAACAATTCTAAGGGGTTTCTACTTCTCAGTGTACTGTTCCAACAATTCTAACTAAGGGGTTTCTACTTCTCAGTGGACTGTATTCTGCAATCCCTCACCCTTGCATCTGAGATGTCTATCTTTAGTGTTTTAAATGCTGACTTACCCAACTGGACAGTTCTCCAACTGTCTTTGCATGTTTCCCTATCAGAAAATGGCTGACACATACATACACATATATAAATCTATGAAAAGATAGTGATGTAGACTGGATTATACTTTCTGAAATTCATAATGCCCTTGGGATGGGGATGTTCTTCATGTCTATGACGTTGGGGTTGCATATTTACTCCACATGTGTGCATGCCTCACCCACTCTCCATCAGACCTCTGGCCCCACTCCCCTTCCTCCTCTCTGCCCTGTCCTGCTTCCCGCTGGCTCCAGTAAATATTTGCTGTACCCTGCCAGCTCATGTTCTTACTACATCTTGGTAGTTCAAGACAATGGAAACCATTCCATGTTTTCACCTATTGTCCCAAGGTGATACAAGGTGGTGAACAAGGTACTAGTTCGTTGTTCAGCAGCTAAGTAGTACTCAATTGAATGTATAGTCCACACTTCACCCAGAGTCTGTCGAAGGGCACAGTGTACAACCGCCTAGGCTGTGCAGGCTCTGCAGACTCGGACAGTGTCAGAGCTGTGGTTACGTCTCACTGGCCGTTTAGTGCTGAGTCATGGGACAAGAGACACGGGCAGACCAGTGACCCCTCCCCACTGCCCTGGGGCAAGGGGGCACCTCTCCTTAAATGACTCGAGAACAAAGCTGGCTCAGAGCCAGTTCTGTGCTTATAGATACAACTGATACTTCCCAAGCATGTAGGGCACCATCAGTGTCATGGGTTGAGTGTCCAGAAGGCTGCCTGAATCGCTCCATCTTACTTTTAGATCACTCATGTTCCTCTAACCTCGCAGGCACTTAGGTGGGGTCTATGACTTGGTGGTTGTGGGCTATGAACAGGCCGCCATCTTGAGCTTAGCTGGCCAGCCCCATGCCTTGGCTGATGGAGGTTGGAAGCCTGACCAGGGCAGAGGGGTGCAGGGGTGGGAGGCTGAGTGCCTGCCTCTGCAGCTGTCTGCCATTACCCACCGCAGTCCTCTGGGGTAAGAGCAGTCCTAAGCTGGCCACTTGTCCATATAGTTTTATTGCCTTAATCCCACCACCTTGCCTGAGTCCAGGCCATGATAATATATTTAATGAGGCATGACAGCTGGGGCCTGCCGGCATGATTAGAACACACCTCTGGGGTGTGAGAAGGTCCAAAGGTGAGAGCCCTAATCCCTTGGAAATGCCTGCGATGGTGAGCTGGCAAATGAGTCCACAGCAGAGCTGACAGGCAGCTAGAAACCTCTGTCGGGTCCAGGTAAACATGAGCATCCTAAAGCCTGGGCAACAAGGGGTGTCAGGTCAGGCAGGTGGTGGGTTCCTGTGACCACGGGCTGGTACTAGACACCCAGTAATTATTCTAGGAAATACTTGGAGGCTGAGCTGCCCAAGGACCTCCTGGAATTTATTACAAGAGGATTAAGTAGAGTTGGTTAAACTCTGTCATGATAGCATCTGTGTAGTAAAACTCCAAGAGCGTGACTACATAATGAAATTCCCCTCGTGGCCTGGGCTTCTGAGCCAGAAATACCCTAAGTCTCCACATCCAGAAAGATCTTCCCTATGTGTAAAGAGGAGCCAGGTATAGGCTCCGGCCACACCTTGGCTTCTCGCAGCCTATGAGTATGCCACCAGGTGTGCAAGGTGTGCTTTGCTCCTAGGTAAGTGGGATCTTTGAATTTTCCATCAATAGGGGCCATTGAAGCTCTAGTATCAACATGCCACCAAGCCTATTGACACCAGCTGGATGCCTTGTATAGGGTCTGACATGACCTCCAACTGGCTTCAGAACTTAAAGACTGACTCCCCCACTTCAGGCTCCAGCTGCAAGCCCAGGTTGTTATTTATGCTTCTGAGCCCTCAGCTCTAAGCCATGCTGTCTCATCCACCCATCCCTCTTCAGGCTCAGCTAGCTGGGCAGAGAGCTGCACATGCCAAGTGTTTCTAACAAGTCTTTCTAGTTCAAACCCACACGTGGGCTAAAACTCCCACAAGAACAGCAGTGGTCATGAAGGTTCTCCCTGGAGACAGGGACGGGGCACCCACTACCTTCATCCAAGAGGGTAAGTGCATCAGCCAGGCAGGGCTGCTGCCAGGTCAAAATAAGGGAGCACTGACCTCACCAAGGTCGGTTCATCACACCTGAGGGCCCTGGTGTGAAGGGTGGCCTTTTGAGGGAGATTGTTCCAGGTAAGCAATGAAAAAGCCCTATGTTGTAGAAGCTGGCTAACTTCCCCCTACCTAGAGGACAGATCTATCCAGTCAGTGACACTGAGAAATTTGGCCTAGACATGACTTCAGGCTGGAGCCAAATCGAGGGGCTTTTGGGACCACTGAAAAGTCGTGGAGGCGGGACTCTGGCTTCCGCCTCTGGTGCTGTGCAACCTATGTGAAATACCTTTTTCTCTAGTTCTAAAATGGACACAGACTCAAGCTAATCTAGGTCTTCCCAAGAAGTAGATAGGTAATAATAGACTTCTGGAGGGTCCTCAGACTTGAATACAAGTGTGATCCCAAGTGAAGGAGAGAAGGTACCCTGATAGTTGTCAAGGTTGGGGGAAGGCCTCAACCATAATTTACGTGTCAGGCCAGCCCCTTGCCAGACTCCAGAATACCTGAGTGTCCTTGTCTGGGCATCTGGAAGCAGCTTGGGAGGTCAGCCCAGTGCAAACACAGGCAAGGGTTTCAAACTCTGCAGAGGCTCACCTGCCGAAGACACTCCTATGGATGTCAATTGGAGACCTGGGGTTCCCAGGGTTCAATGACACTCTTTATGGGGTCAGTGCAAAAGAAGTATGTCACTTCCTTTCCTGCCTGTCTCCCATCTGTAAAATGGGGCTACCCCTTTAAGCAAAGATGAACTTGGGGTGTCTGTAAAATGGTCCACATAGTAATGGTCCACAGTACGAAAGCCTGGACTTCAGGTTCTTGTCAGCAGTTGCCATTTCTACCAAAGTCTTCACCCCCAGTGAATTCTGGAACCTTCCTTGTGTGGCAGGAGCAAGCAGAAGGATCTACATTTTTAACTCTTGAAGTGCTATTGACAAGGGCTCTTCCCTACATATCCACTGGGCAAGAGACTACACTGGCTGTTTAGCCAAAGAATCCACCTGTGTCCACTGGCTGGTCTTGCCAAAAAACCCTGGCATAGCTTTTAAACTTCCCTCTTCTGCCATGGTGTGTTGACTGACCTTGAATCCAGCAAGGAGCCCCTCAGATTTCTGTGGGTGTATGGTTAGCTCCATGGACAAGAAGCTCAACAGTGCCAAAGGGCCACAGGCTTAGAAGGGCACTGTGCTTGCTCAACATGGGCGTGACTTGTTGGAAATGTTCTGGAAATGACCCAGAACCCAGGTTTTCATTGTACCAGTTCCAGCAAACCATGTAGGCACCGTCACTGGGTGTCATTCAAGAGACTGGGGGGAGCAGCTGGCACGTGTGAAGGGTTTTACTGACAACTGAGTGGACTTGGGTGACTAGAACAAGGAACTGCCAAGCTGCAAGCACCCAGGGTCCCCATTGGCGAGCTGCCGTGGGGAGCTGGGAATCGAGGGAATGGGGAAACTCCCAAAGCTCCAGTCTAAAAGAGCTGGGAGAACATTCCCAGACATCGTTCTCCATCCCCTTGCCATGCTCTGATCTTGCTACCAAAATGAGTAGAAGGCTGGAAGCCAAGGGGGGGCCCTCGAAGTTCAGTCTCGGGGAGGCACAACAAAGGGGGTGCACTCCGTACTCGGACAAAATAGAGCTAATCAGACAGGTCCCCATGATGGCTTCTATTTGCTTAATTCAAAAAACAATGCTTGTGTCCAGTCTAACCCCAGACTAAATCACCCCTGAATAGTTACCATGAGTTACATCAATAGAAGTCTGGCAGTTCTCTGGCTCAAAGTTATTAGCAAAATTTTGTTAGCTGAAAATCCTTGCTTGCTAAAAAGTTGAAGTTGTCTAAGGATGTCAAGACTTTTTCTTGGATCTAAGCTGTATGATATAACACGCACAACAATTCTCTGCTCGATAAACTAGGGGACAGGTACCAGAAATCTAGGGGAACTCTGAGAAGATCTTTCTGGTCTTTGAAATTCCAAGGCAAGAGGTCAGCAAGGTTTGCTAGAACATTCTCTTAGCAAAACTTGCAGAGAATTGAAGCTGGGGAAGGAAAGACCATTGTCTGGTTAGAATTTGACTCGATCACTTCATTGCAAATGACTGGGGCTTCTGCTGTAGGTTAAACAAAAGAATGAACTTCAGGATGAACTGTCTTCACCCCACTATACTCCACGGCACGCAGCCCGTGCAGAAGGGATAGTGAGAACAACTGTGGGCAGAACAGGAAACCATGCCCAAGAGGCTGCCCTTGGGGCCAGTGGGTAACTACACATCAGGTGTCCTCCCCCTATGGGGGCTTCCAGGGTCCTGGCACTCCCTGCCTTGCTCATGAGGTGTCAGGGATTCAGCAGGGGTCGACCTGACTTCCTCCACTCTCCATCCCCCTCTCACCCCTTTGATCATCATCAGAAACCCTGAGCAGATGACAAGTGCCTGGTGTGGTGGCCCTGGGACTGCATCCTCAGCCATGCTGGCTGGTCCCCTGCAGCAATGGAGCCCGAACTGTAGCAGGGAGCACAAATAGACCCCCCCCACCCCCACCTCGCAACAGCCTTGCAGGAAATACTCATTTCCAACCTGTTGGCAACACACTGACAGTAAGGGGAGCTGCAGCTGTGGGCGTGGAAAGGTGGCCGGGGGAAGCAATTTCCCAGGTCCAAGCTGCTGGGGAAGGAGAAATTGAACACTTACTTGTAATTTCCCCCCCGAAGTCTGTTGGAGACTAATCTAAGTAGGCATTTGGTCTAAAGGGTGAGAACAGGGGAGGCCAAGGCTCTTTCTGGGGGCCAAATTCAATCCCATCCCCCTGGCCAGCCTATTTCTGAGGATGCTAAAAGTCTTATACCCTCTTTGTTGATTCCTCTCTTCATGGAATTTAAGTCAAAGAAACCTTAAATCTGGCTTTGATTCTTGCTATGTGACCTTGGACAGGGTTAACTGCTTTAACTTCAGTCACCTGTTACTTAAGATGGTGGCAGACATATATAAAATGAAAATTCACATGCAGGACCAGAGCCAGGCCCTGCCCACGTCACCTTCTGTC
The DNA here is from genome assembly GCF_000260355.1 of Condylura cristata. Lineage (NCBI taxonomy): Eukaryota > Metazoa > Chordata > Mammalia > Eulipotyphla > Talpidae > Condylura > Condylura cristata. The sequence continues at coordinate 17,095,397 of NW_004567130.1, forward strand.
CTATCATTTGGGGTTCACAATTCATCTTCTTGGGAACCCCTGGAAATAGAGGGAGATGTCTTGCCCATCACAGCTAGCTGCTCAAATGGTTGACACAGATGGACCTACTTTGTGCAGGGGCAGGAAGGAGGGTGTCTGTTAGCACCTGTTTAGCACAAGTTGGTCTCAATTCTGATGGAGAGCTGTTGGCCCGAGCAACTCTGGGAGGGGAAAAAGGGGGTTTTATGGCAAGACCCTGGGGTGCACGGTGCATCGCCCTTGACCTCCTGAGCTTTTGTGACCTCTACTGGAGACTGGAGATGTGGACCTGCCCTTCAAGAGCCTGGCCCCTTGCTTACCCTGTTCCTTGTGAGTCAGAACTTTGCCTGACACTGTTGCCCTAAGTGAAATCTCACAGCCCAGAAATCTGACTGCAAAAACCTTCCCCAAACCTGCCCTCTTTGACAAAAGGACTTCAGAAACTAACATGAACTAAGGGTGCAGCCTGTGGTGATGTGGTGATGGATGCCTGGATGTGGGAGTCAAGTGTTAAAGTTCAGCTCTACCATGAGCTGGTAACCTTGGACCAGGGGACAAGATGTCTGAGCCTCAAGTTCACCTGGCTGGAACGCCTGCCTTGGGCTTTTGCAAGTTCAGATAAGGCCGTTCTTGTGTCCAGCATGTACATTGTAGGTGTTTTTTCAGCATACGGAGTATTTCAAGATCCTATCCAAAAGTGTTAAAAATCAGAAAAGTAATTAGTCTGTCCTTTTTACTCAACTAAGTCCCTTTTACTCTGAGAGCGGGGTCATCTGAATTTGATGGCTAAGCCATTTCTCCCCTGGGGGTCCTTTCCATGTTACTAAAGTCCCATCCTTAATCCCTGCTACTCTTAGCCCAGCATTGGTGGGAGGTGGTTGGCATGGAGCAGGAAGACCATTACCGACTAAGTGACGCCAGTAACTTGAGGGCCACAGTATGTAACAGTCATAGGCTTAGTGCTTGCTAGATCAACCATCCAGAAAACTGTTTCACTTAGAACACAAAGGTCCCCTTCGGGCTGGTGTGATGTCCCATGATGCGGGCACCCACACGGCTTCAGCCTTGTTCTGTTCAAGGCAAATGCACCTGAAGCACCTCATGTTTCAAGGTGGCTGCTGGAGCACCAGCCATTGCCAGGAATCCAGATAATAGACATGAAAGGAAATAATCAACACCTAAGTTGGTAAGAAGGTAACTGGGGTAAGGAGGTTTCTTTAAAAACAAAACAAAAAACACTGCATGGAATCTAAACCCACTGACTATACCTACATCCTGTTTGCTAGAACTTAAGTAACATGAGCTGTCCTATTTTGGACAATCAGGCCCACCCACCTGAACATGGAATTTCTATTACAATGCAAACATGGCACAGGTACTTGGCTCTGGCATTCTAAACATAGATCTGCCATTTGATTGTTATCCAGGGGGGCAATTGTTTGAGTTGCTTTCACATCTGTACACTTGGACTAGGGGGGTTGACATAGTGCTGAGCGCAAGGAACTAGAAAAATGCTCCATCTATTGGGATGATCCGTTGCAGGCTTGAAGTGCTGGCTTGCATTCTGCCACACATACCTTAGTGGAAAAACCACCTTCTCCAGAAGAGTCTTCTGGAGAAATGAGAGTGGGGTGTAGACATCTGGGCCTGATTTAGGAAGTCTTTGAGAGATGGATGCCTTGCAAAGAACAATGCCTTTGTCAGAGGCCGCCAGCATCGCAGGGACACTTAACTGCTAAGTATAAACAGCTGTCCCACATCTGTAGGATCCATTTTCAACAACTGTATACAGTAGATTCTGCCGATAATGAACTCTGGTCCGGCAAGGCTCAGTTCATACGTACGGCATGCGGGACCGTAGGATGCTGCTGGCTTAGAGGTGCAAATGGTTATTCCAGATAGCAAGGCAGCGCTACAGGACACAGAGCCTTCAGACTCGGCCTGGGGCAGAGTGAAGGGGGACCTGGGTTGTTCAGGAAAGACGGCAGGCGCTGTCCTGGGAGTCTGACAGCATCCCCAACCCGCCCTCCCCGAAACGAAGATCACTATCATGAAACGTTAGAGCAGAGAATCTATAAACCACCTGATCCCCTTGTCCTGTCTGGGCAGGGAGATGCACTTTAGAAGTCTGACAAATATCCATCCATTTCGTGGAAGAAGATCCCATGTTATTTAGGTATCTGTCCTTGTCCTACTTATGACCCCAATAATAGAAAGTGCCTCTTAGTCTCTCAACTAGAAGGTCTCATGTGTTGGGACAGAGACAGACCCCAGTCTCCAGATTGAATTTCGGAGGTTGCTGGGAACTGGCTTCTCCTCCTCCATTCTCGTCCCCGCCCACCGCCACCATGGCTGGGTTTCCTAACTCTGTTCTCTGCTGCCTCCCACCCCTTGCAAATGAGACACCTAGTTAAGCGCGAACTGGAATAAATGTCCTCAAACGGGTAAACTGGACCCTTATCTTGGTTTTACGAAACATGTTGTGACATGCATTCCTATAAAAGGAGCGAACAGATCGTGTTTTAAATGCTTCTCTTGTGGCTCAGCAATAAACACTGTCTTTCGGATACAAGCGCTTACACACATTAGCACTTAGGAACTGATGGGATGTCGATGGTGGAGGCAGTGTGATTCTGTTACTGCAAGGCTACAGCCACACAGCCTGAATGCGAATCCTGTGCCACCACAAACTGTTCTAGAAGCACAGATGTGTTAAGTAACTTGCCCTGTCTCCTCGGAAGGTTGCGCTGTCTTGCTTTGACTCGGGAAGGAGGGGTTAAACCCCAATCCAAACACGCCATACTCCTTTTAGAAATCGAATTTCCTCTGTCCCTCCCTAGCAGCAAGGAAAGCGACTTTTACTTTCCCAGGCCACAAAAGACACTTAAGAGGTGTTGTTGCCAGCTGCTCCCAAACCCAGGAGCTGGAGCACAGTGACTCTCATTAGAAGCTAAGCATCCCCACTGCCTTTCTGAAAATGGCAGAGATGGGGTAATCTCCTCCAGAGGAAGTCAGGGTGGGGGTGGGTGCGCTGCACAAGGGGAACGAGCTTATTAAGATCAGATGCAGGACATGCTACTTTCCCTCCCTGCAATTAGGACTGGCTATGTTCAGGTCCCTCAGGGCCCAGAAACTGTTTGCACAGTTACCAAGAGCCTTCAGCCTCAGACAAGACAGGAAGAGTACATAGATAACAAAGCTAAGTATTAGTTTCTCTAAATCTGTAATTTTGAGCTTGACTCCCTGCAGAGGGAAGGCCTGGTCATTCCAATCACAACGGCTTGAAAGAGTTTGGGTGTCTAGTTTGGTCATTTCGATAAGATTTTCAATCAAGGCCAAAGACAAAAGGGAGGTTGGCTGTGTGAGCGTGAGCTAGAATTTGCAAGGTGTGGTCCAGTAAGTAGCACAGGACTCAGAGAAGGCAAACCAATAAACACCTCTTCCAAAAGCAAGATTCCAGGCAGGGTGTCCCATCGAAGCAGCGGGAAAGTTACTGTCGAGTTAAAACAGGTTCATGATAAAACTTTTAAAAATGGTCCTCACTGACCTTGTCTTCTCTATTCCTCACACTGCACCAAGTCTTTTGAGGTCAGTAGATTTTCTTGTCCACTATAGGCAAAGTCCAAGGGTCAGCCATGTGCTGATAGCACTCGGCAAAGGCAGGTACCAAGTGGAACATCCAGAGGGTGACTCCACCCTGTGGCCAGTAAGTACCAGGCCACACTGGCTACTCGCGGAACACTTGGCCACTGCCACCTGCAACCCAGCAGATGAGGACTAGGGGAACACTTCCTCCTGTGGGGGCCCCTATCACATGGCATTCTCCTTCAGCTACAAGCCATTGTCTCTCCCAAAGTAAGCTCAGTTCCAGTCACATTCGTTTAGGATGTCACCCAAGTATAACCTCAGTTTACTCTCAAACTAGTTCAAACTTGATCCACATTTCCACTACCATGTTGTGACTTTGGTAGCTGTTAATTTATAGATGAAGTTGTCTTATAATAGACCCTTTAACACTTCAAGCGGGGCTTAGTGGTGATAAGTGTTTTTTTTTTTCTCCCCAATATAACTCCTTTAGTCCTGAGTGATAATTTGGCTGGATAACATATTAGGTTGGAAATGCTTCTGGGGAACTTCAAATATTTCCTGCCATTGCTTTCTTGCCTGCAAGGTTTCCCCTGAGAAATCCAAATAGACTAATAAGTAGTCCCTTCATTGTCTCAATGCTTTTAGTATTCTTGTCATTAGTTTTTGGCAATTTGATTAGGCTTGGGGTTGTCAGTTTGGACTCTTTAGGCCTCATGGTTCAGGATATCTGTATTCTATCCCAGGTTAGGAGGTTCTAGTTTATTTCTTTAAATTTTCCATCCCTTTCTCTAATCTACTAGGACTCTCATGTTGCAGATGTTGCTCTTTACATTGTCACAAATAGCTCCTATGTGACTTTCAATCTTCCTGCTCCTTCTGCCCTGTTGTCTTGCTCTTCAGTTGCTGTCTGATGCTTCTCAGGGCACCTTCTTTGAGCCCGGGCTCCATTACTACAGGAGGAATTCAATCTGGAACTGAAGAACCACTGAGAAACCAAGATTTGAACTTCTGGGTAAAACAGGATTATAGCTGGAGTGAGGAAACTGACCTAAAACAGGTTAGAGCTGAAGGAAAGAGACAGATAACCTATAACTATCTCATTCAAAGACTCAATGCAGGGACTTCTGGAAGACTCCAGATTGCCACATGGCAGTGGGACCACAGAAAGGGTGAGTCAGTGTTGTGACACTAGATGTGAGTCACCCCCCCCCAAAAAAAAAATTGGATGACGATCCATATATTCTACCCTAATCTTACTCTTAATTTCTAATACTCCCAGTAAGGGGGGAGAGGAGCCCTGTGCTCAAACCCAAAAAATGCTATAAACCCAGTGCACCCAGTAAGGGCTGGCATCACTCTGCTAGCTGACCTCACTGCTGTCAGTGGTGGAGTGAATGCGATGACCTTGAATGTCTACTTGTACTTACATAAATGAATCAGTGCATCATCCTCAAATGACTTAACACAAGATTCTGGACTTCCATGCTGGTGATAGCAAGTCTCTGCTTTCTCAACTTCACATGAGGAAAACACCCCCCCCAACTCACAAGGCCCAGAGGAGTAGAAATACTAATGCCAGGTGTGTAAGTCCAGAGAAATAAAAACTGTTGACCTTGTCTTATCCCTGCCGGATAAGACATAGGACATAACATTGGATAAATACTCCAAGTTGGACTGAGTGTCCTGCACCAGAGGCTTGAGCTGGAAAGAAAGCTGTGCAGGCTGTGATGAGCAGCAGGGCACCCAAGTTATCTGCGTTCATCTACTCAACCAATGTGTTCAGTAGGAATAGGTATTAACTTCATGTGGTCCAGTGGTCATTGAGGTTGGGACCACAGGCAGGACAAACAGTGATTCAGGGGACATTCAGAATTCAGACTACCCAATCAAGGGGTCTAGGACAGCCTTATGCTCTCCTGGACCCTCTGGCTGTGGAGGGGACCTCAGACAAGGAGGGGTTGGAAGCACAAGGGCACCCTCCAAGCTGTGGAATTTCTAGTGTACGGTGCCTGGGGTACATCAAGCAGAACTTCTAAGGGCCCAACAGCTACCTCAAAGAGTGGGGTTCCATCCTGATTTCTCTAGGGGTGGGGCTAGCGGCTCTCTGCCCTGATCCAAGTTGGCAACCTAGTGTCAACATCTCGGCACACCTGTGAGATACAGGTATCTCTGGTCACTTAGCAGTCTGCCAACCTGCTGGGCAACTGCGTTGGAGATAACAGGGACAAGGTTCTGGAAATAACCTTCCTTTCTAAAGTGAGGCATCTAAAACCTGGGGTGAAGTTTGCCCACCCTGCTTCCCCACCCCCCACACACACAATTGGAAGTAGATCAGATGGGCTTTGAATAAATGGGAAAACATGCCCAGAGTAGGAAAGAGTATGAGAGTGAAGTTCAGAATGGGGCTATTGGAATGCAAACCAGCTAGTCCTTGAGTGTAGCACTCAAACAGTAATCACCTGGTGGTGGCTCTGTGTGGGGGACAAGGCTCAGAAAGGTCATCTTGGTGCTTGACTGCCAGAGGCGGGACTTGTCTCTACATTGTCCGTGCCTGAAGGGCCAGCTGCTGTTGGCCCACAGTGCTCAGAATGGCCAAGGAAGCCCCTTAACATGGCCACTGTCACTTCATTAAGGTGGACCGTGTTGTCTTCTCAGAAGCCTGATGACTGTTCTGCTGTCCCCAAAGAGAACCCAAGACTGGAGGAGTGAGGGCCCTTTCTGAGATCTTGGCGGTCCTTCCCTAAGTAGCTCCAGCTTTCCATGTCTCCCCACCTGTCTTGGATGCAAGACATTTGCTCAGCGCCGCTCCCCGTGGGCTCCTTCCTGCTGCCTCTGACAGGTGTCCTCGCAGGGACGATGCTGCCCAGACTGATACTGGCCTGGGGCTGACGTGGCGCACCCCCTTGGCCTCAGTTAACCTGTGATCTCCACTGCTTCTGTCCCGCAGGCCCTCTGCTGGCCTGCCCTGGATGGTCGTGCCCAGTTATCTGCCATTTTTATTCACCTTAACTTAGATGAGACTGCCTCATATTCATGGGGGTGATAAGATGTTCTAGAGGGAAAGGAGGCATTGAAAGTGAGAAATGAAATCTCATGCTGATGCCACAATTGACCTCAGCTATCCAGATGCTGTATTAAATGCTCCATCAAAGTGGGTGTTCACAGTGAGAAGCCCTGACAGCCAGTTGTATCTCAGCTTCATGCCTTTGCCCTCTTATTTTTTAAGGGACTATTCTTAGACTCATAAAGCTGGATTTCTCTGTGCACAGCAGTTAGGGAAACCAGCAGGCACGGTCTCTTGTAGGATCAGATTTCCTTCTAGGTTTTCTGAGAGGTGATTGGATAGCAAATGTCCCCTGTGGGGGTCCCAAAGTCTCTGGAGTCTAACCTGCTGGAAGGATTGCAGCAACTGCTTTCTCTGCGTGTCAGGTCCATGTGGAATAGGTCTGGACAGGACAAGTGTGGGCTTGCTGGGTCCACGGTATTTCTAGCTTAAGGCAAATCCAGATCGCTTTCTAGAACAGCCAACTGGTTTATGTCCCCAGCAGTACAACAGGGCTCTTTTCTCCACTTCCTCACCAGCCCTTGTTGGAGGTCTTTCCTCTAAGAACTAGAGTTGGAAAAGTCCCAGAAGCCAGAGTCGGAACCCGATGACCAGCCTGGAGGGAATCCCCTGAAGAGTTCTTGACCAGAGTAAGATACAAGCCAGTGGCATGGTCTTCTGCAAACCTACGGGTTGTGGGATGGAAAAGGGAGGGACCAGGCAGGAGCGTGCCTGCTTGCAGCCTGATTTTGGTGCATTTCCAGACCTTGGAGACAAAGGTTGACCTAACACAAGCACTGTACGATGATTCTAGCACTGGGCATGAGCAACAGCCCTTGAAATGACCCCACTTCCCAATTTGGTGCAGGTGGGATCCCTCCAAAAAGTTATGCTTTATAGCTGTTTGGGGGAAGCCAAGTAGTGTCAAGTCTGGAGTCACTCTGGGGTTAGGGGTGTGAGGTTACAGGAACATGGAGTAACTTAGGCTAAAGAACATGGGAGTGGGGCTCTCTTTTGCCTTCTGGAGACGCAGCAGGTAGCCTGTAACCTTGACAACACCGTGCAGTTGGGCAGCAATGGCCATGTCACTGGCCCTATGCTGACCTTGACCTTAAGCAGCATAAAATGGGCCGTCTCCCTGTGGCTCGCGGCCCCGCCACGGCTACTGTGGCCTCCTGTTGCAGCAATAAAGACTTGTTCCTGCTCCCCCATGTGGGTTTTGTGACCTGCTTTCTCGTCTGCTGCCGTGGAGAACCGGGCAAACTTGTAGGCCTCCGAGGTGTTAAAGGCAAGGTCACAGTTCTACAAGCTACCTGCAAATGGCATCAACAGTGTTCTTTTGGTGCGTGGATTACTTTCAAATTAAGGATTTAAGCTATGGACAATGCTGGTGTAATTTCATGACAACTTTTAACCTGCAAAACGCTATTAAGTAAAAGATAAACAACAAGGTAGAAGTTTTAAAACGAAGTTTGTTAAAACAACTACTGGCCTGAAATTTTATATTGGGATTTCTTCACAAACACATTGATAATGAGCCCAAATATTTTTTAATAGTTTATTTTTACATCATTTTGTGCATTTTTTCATCTTGGTTTAGCCTGAATGTTTTAAAGATTGATTTATTTGTGCATACAGAACTGGGGTACAGGCCAGAGGTATAGGGACAGTGACAGGATTCACCAGTCAGAGTGGGGAGCAGAACAGGCCGATTGACTGAAATACACTGCTGCGGGCAGCAGCCAGCAAGACAGGAGAGGTCTGCTGGGCCATGTGGGTTGCCTACAGGGTGGGGAACGAACTGGCACCCAGTGGCCATGACTAGCTTGCAGTGCTGTGCTTTAACCCGTTGCACCACTAGAGAGGGCCCCAGCCTGAATATTTTGATTTAGCTTTGATTTTTTTACTGTACAAACTGAACATGCTTGTACTCCTTAATAAGGAATGGCGTTTGAGTAGCTTGCTGGGATTTGTGAATTCTCAAAACCCCATCTGATCTATCAAGATATTTATCAAAGATGCTTCCTTTTCAGACTTGGTTCTTAAAGAACTTAAGGAAATAGGAGTGTAATCCTAGATCCCTTAATTTCATGTTGGTTCACTGTTTACTTTTTATCATGGGAACTTGTATTGCTTAGTGTTTCTAGACTCTCTGAACTTTGATCTTGATCTGGTTGTATTAACTGTTTGCCCAGTGGCCTGTTTGATTTCTCTATCCCATGGCCTCCATGGATCTTTCTGGAATGTTAATCTAAGCAGATGGAAAGTGATGTCTCAGAAGTCCCTATTGAGTCAACTGACAATGTCCAAAGGCCAAGCTGTGGTCTGGTGGCCTTTGATAGCATGGGTCATATTTGCTAAACCTAATCTAAGTTCGTGAGATGAATGGTGTGTGTTCAAGGGTGCATAAGTCCAAGAGACCATAGGCAAAAATAACCCCTGTGAGTTCAGAACAAGCTGTGAGTTTCTTATGCTAAGAAATCAAAATATGCCTATGCATTCACCTTAAAAACTGTTTCTGGAGGGAAACGTAAGACATGAAGTCATTTTACATTCTTGCCTTTGCCTCTTCGTGCCAAGGCCTCGTCTTAAAACTGTGGACTTGTCCCTGGACCCCGAACAGGCCTTAAGCCAGAGTCTAACTTTCACCCATGGAAGGAAGGGACCAGAACTGACCATGTCTGCTTCTGAAGAGCCTGGTTCTCAGTGGCACTCCTAGAAGGAAGCCGAGCAGGGCCGAGGGTTGTATTCTGGTAGCTGTTGCAGATTTTCAGATTCATAGTTCTGCTTGCGATGTGAGATGTGCAGCTACTGTATCCCAGAGCCATATGGGGTGGCCCGTGCTGTGGCTCCCAGCAGCCCATGAGTGGTCATCTAGGCACCTGCCCTCCAGAGGGGCTACTCTGCTCACCTCAGAGGCCTATCCAGTACAGTCTCCAGCTCCACAGTGAGCCCAACTAAGCCGCTAGAAGCTACTCCAAGCATCAAGAAAGAGAAAGGGATCAATGGAGCAGAATCCAGAAATAGATCCACACGTTGGAAGTAGATTGAATTGTTTTCAAACAAGGCTGCAAAGACAAATCAGTTCAAGAATCTGTTTGACAAATGTTGCCAGGCCAACTGAACATTCGATGTCTCCAGTCCTATGGAGTCACAAATTACATACGACTATCCAAGCTCAGGTGCTCCTTGGAAATTGAAACTTCTGATTTGGAGCCTAAATCTGGTATATTATGTGTGTATGTACATGTGGGGAGGGGAGCCCCCAAGCTCACACCCAGACCCTATGATTCACTAAGACACTTGCAGCGTTCTGCCTAAGATCGCCCTCCTCGCTATCTACTACAGCAAAAGATGCAAAGTGGTTTTAGCGCAGAGCAACAGCTCTTTGGGGCAAAGTCTGGAGCCCCCCAAGCTGGTTCCACCCATGTGCCCAGGTCTGAGTCGAGATCACGGGGGCTGTCTCCAGAGCACGCCTGTGGGAGGGAGCGAGGTCCCTTCCCTTCTGCCAGGCTGGGCTCCGGGTGAAGGTCTTGAGCACCTGCTGGCCTTTCTGCTGCTACATCCTTGCTTGTGGAGTCTCACGCCCTTCTAGTCACTTCCAGGATCTACAGGGACCTGACCCCAGGCTGTCTGTGTGGTTGTGGGCCTAGTTTCCTGCCCAGTAGACTGCGCTGAACTTTACAACAAGCCTAGAACCTTCCAGGGAGAGACAGATGGGATTCAGACCCGGGTTATTTAGATTTATGGTAAAGCGCAAATGCCTTGGCCTCGACATGCTGTGAGGGGTGGACATGGTATAGGCAAGCAGGGAGACTGCGGGAAGAGGAGAGGGCAGGATTGCCAGTGAAAACACCACCGTGCCTGGCTCAGAGTGGCCCATCAGTGCAGCGATGGCCCCTGGGCACCATGCTCACCCCCATCAAATAGTTAGAACCCTGTGAAATAAGGTAAATCAGCCAGGTGAGATCTCCGGCATGTAGGAAAGAAGCCGGGAGCAAATTCTCTATCCCCACATACAAAGATGGCCGGCATAGTTATGCCAGGATACGTATTCTGTGAAAATTGACCAGCTCTGCTTGTGATCTGTCTGCATCAGAAACTTGGGGTAAAACCAGAAATCATGTGACTGTGTAAATAGTCTATGAACCTGCCATGTTACTGCTAAGATCAAACAGGACCCAGGGTCCCCACCAGGGAGGAGGGAGTAAGACCCCGCACCCCTCCTTCTCCTGCCCCTGACCCACATGCAGTGGTCACCCTCCTAAGTCAGCTGGGCTATAGAAAAGCTGCCTCTGCCCCAAGTGGACAGCCTGGCCCTTTCTCTCACCTCCACGCACGAAGCCACAGCTTCCTAAATCTCTGCATGGAGACCATGTCTCCTGCAATGGACAGCGGCTGCCTCCTCTCTAGAGCCTTCCAGCCTCCCTCCTCCAGGGCTCAGCCCTCAGCCGCTGCATCTGTTGGGCCATAAATCAGGAGGCCTCGCCGGGGTCAGGCCCGGCCAGATTGCTGATGGCATTAGGGTAACAAATGGGGAGTGGGGTGTTTATATTGGTTTTGGCTCTCAGTGGAAGGGAGAATGCCAGCATTTAGCATCGTGATAAACTCAGCACCGACACATCCCGGGTCAGCAATTATGTCTTCGAGTTCCTTGGGAGGAGCTGGAGCAGAACCTCCTGGAGAAAGGGGCTGCCCAGACCCCACTCCCCCGTCTCATCCATTACAGCCCCGCCCTGTTAACAGCCACCTTCTGTCCCGGAGCTGGAAGTGAGTCTCACCCTGTGATTTTTGCATCTCACCGGAAGATGGGGGTGCTGGCTCCCCAGGGGCAGGTCCCATGAGTGGGTGAACAGGGATTTCCTTGATTTATGGGTACCGACTAAGGAGAGGACCCTGTGCCAGAGGGAGACAGTGCAGATAGTGCTGTCTGCGGAGGGAAGGGCTGGTCACACCCTCTGGGTACCTTGGCACCAAGCTTTCTTGGAAGAATCTATCAGGCTGCCTCCTGGGTCAAACCGTCCCTTTCCTGAGGGAATAAACGCGAATGTTGCCTTGAGACCTTGGGTCAATTAAGTTTGCTGAGAGGGCGAGAATCCTCCACCTTCCCCCTGAAGAGTTTCTGGTCTCCAGGTTCTCTGTGCTCCTGCATGGGGGGCCCCAGGCTGAGACTTGGCCACAGGCACTCAGGGGTCCTGAAAGGTTCATGTAGAAAAACGGAGACGGAGGAAGTCCTCTCAGGGAGGGGAGATGAGCCCCTCCCCCTGCCCTGTAAGGCTCCCACAGTTTCAGGAGGGCTAGTTCTGTGTCTCAAAACTGCCATGGGAATTCTGGTCAGGACTGTGCTTGCTTTGGAAGTCTGCATCTTTCCATTCTATTGTTCCAATCAAGAGCATGAGATGTCTTCCCATTTACTTGTGTTTAATCGTACATCAGTTTTTCCACTGTGCAGGTGTTTCTTCACTGAGTGTTCTTGGAGTCATTTTTTGGAGACATTGGGTTCAGAGTGTGGGGTCCTTGGGTTCACCCTGGGAAAGCTTCACCAGAGCTCCCCTCTCTGCACCATGCTGCAAACTTCTCAGGCAAGTTTCTCCATGAAACATGTTGTATTTAAAGAGTTTTGACTAAGGAAAGGGGACAAGGACAGTTGGCTTAGACACAAGTGGGCAGGAAGAGCTGCCCCTTCGTGGGGACTCACCTTTGAGGGGTTAATGTTGCTGCTTTGGGCAACTATGCAGAATCAGAAAGAGACCTGAGATTCCACAATGGGCCCAGTCTCCGTGTCTTTACCTTCAAGTCTGCTCTGGACACCCCCGACAGCAGTCTGCCTGGTGGTCAGGCTCTGGGCCTAAGGGTCTTGATTTCTATGGCTGGGTTAATGCTCATGATAACCCCTTCTCTCCCACCTCCCTGTGTGAGTCAGGTTCTTGTAATGCATTTCTGATTCTTTTCCTCCACTGTCCCAGGGAACTTGAGCGATGTGGGTATGATACCTGGAAGTTGAAGGCCAGGCCCACAGCTCTTCAGGTTCAGCAGTGAGATGGGGAGGCCAGTGAACCAAGAAACGGAGCTGTGTGCACAAGGCTTGGTGTCAGAGTCAAGCTGTGCCCTTCCGTTCTAGGCCAGCCAGACCTAGCCACCTCACGGAAAGGAATCACCCAGGCCTGGACACTCAATTCTTGATGTGATGGTGACTATGGACTGACTTGGTCACAAATCTCTATGGACCGTGGCAAGTGCCACCAGGGAGTGACGCAGGTTGTTGCCTGGGAAACACTGAGGGGGCATTTCTGACAGGGATCAACCCACGGAAGGAGAATTGAGCTGTTGCCTGAATCCAAGTACAGCCTTGACTGACCCCCTGGGGAACCCTGCAGCTGGAATGATACTTCAGAAGGCTCCTGAGGGGAGAGGTCTGGCCAGGCCTTGCACCCCTGTGTGGACCATCACTGGACTACTGGGAAGGGCATGACCTTGGGCTGGGTAGCTCTGTTCATCTGGGCGATCTATGGCAGGAGATCTGGTGGTGCATCCCAAAGAAATATGTGGGGCCTGGAGTAGGACAGGCAGGCTGCCTAGAGGAGGTGGTATGAGTTCTAAAAGTCTCATGTAAAGCACTTGGCCAGATGAGACACTGGGAAAGAGGGAGCGTCTAAACAAAGGAAACAGCCTAGGTGAAGAGTGGGGAGGGTGGAGAAAGCCACATGTGTACAAGGCTTTGACCTCGGAACACGTTTCTGTAAGACGCCTTCACGGTTCACTTCCTCTCCACATACGGTGTCAGGAAGACTTCCTGGGAGGTGATGTTGGATCCAAAGACTGTCTAGACAGCAGCCCCTGACCTCATTCTGGGAAACTGGAGAGCAGGTGGCTCTACCCCCAGAACAGGAAACTCCCAGGAGAAGCGAGTCTGCTTTTAGCATCCCCAGCACACACGTCACTGCACTCAAGGACTCGCCCTGAGTCTGAAGAGCAGAGGATGAGATGACGTCCTGGGGGGCAGAGGGAGGGGGCCTTGTGGTGTGCTGAGAAAACATGGCAGGCCCTCGTGCACTGCCAGGTGCATCCACATGTGGAGTGATGGGCCTCCCTCAGTCCCATGGGGACAGGGACCTAGTGTGGCAGTTGACGAGGCCCATCTGCCGGTCTTCAGGCCAGATGGCACTGTAAGTTGTCCCAGGTGTGGACCCCACCAGACGCCCCCAGGGAAGGGAAGGCTCTTTCTGAGGACTCTGATCAGCTTGCCTTGAAGCCACACTTTCCTGGGCAGGATTTTCCTTTATTGCAAATCCCCCAACTGATTGTTCTCAGGACCAAGTCCTTTGATGGTTTTATTGTCCCTAAATTCACACCAGGCCCCAATAACTTCAGAGCTGGGAGGGTGCGGGAAGTGAATGGTCGGGGATCAAGGCAGGAGATTGCAACCTCTAAATCTGGGGGACCAGGCTTGCTCTGAAGGCTTCCACATGTGAGGAGGGGGTGTGTCCTGCTGTCTCTGGCCCAGTAAACCAGGCTAAGTGGATCAAGGTGGTCCTCCACCTTCCTGGGCACCCAAGAACACCTGCCTTAGCTCCGAGAGCAGTGACTGGTCCACGCAACCCCTGGCAACCCCAATCCGAGCCAGAGCAATGGGGACACGAGCCGTGAGCTGCATGGTATGGCCCACGTGTAAAAGCTCCCACCGGGGCCAGCTTGCTGACCTGTGGGCTCCGGGTCTGTTAGAGGGATCCCCAACTGCAAAGAACCTGGGTTCATGAAGTCTGGTTCCCCACCCCCTGGCACATGGCCCTACCTCCCAGTGAATGGGGCTGCATGTGAGTGACCCCTCGTGAGAGGTGATCCTATTAGGAGCCCTTTGGGAGAATGTCTACAACAAACCCTAGGACTGCCCTGTAAGCAAGGACGCTGGGGCACTGATCCACCAAGCATGGTGGATCACTCTGGGTGCTCCAGTTGAACAGCTCAGTAGTCTGCGACAATGCCTGTGGCTAGAGGAAGGACCCAGGCTGAGATGCAGGTGCTGGGGGTGGAAGCCATCAGCTGAAGGCCACCTGGTGGGAGCTGTCCACCGGCTGAAGTTACCAGGGGGCGTCTGGGGGGGATAAGAGCCTGTGGGCAACATGTGCCCCCGGGGGACTGGCACCGTCAAGACCAGTAGTCCAGCTGTCCACCGCCCCAGCTAGGGCCGAGATCAGGGTGGCAGCAAAACACTGGCTGTTCTCCATTAAGGACTAGGCACGGAGGACATCACTAGAAATAGAGCTTTTGTCTGAACAGTTATGTTTTCCTAATGTAGTAGTGCTCCATAGTTAGTGTTAGTGCTCCATAGTTAGTGTTAGTGCTCCATAGTTAGTGTTAGTGCTCCATAGTTAGTGTTCAACTCAGACAGCCAGGACAGCCTCTGCAGATAAGGTCTGGGCTGATACCTGACAGGACACCTGCTCAGCCTGCAGCTAAGGTCTGGGCTGATCCCTAAGGACAGGACACATGCTCAGCCGATGCCCATGAACATGCCAGATCAAGGAAACAAGAGGTGGTAACACACTGGGCTTGGCAGGTCACTTCTGCCCGGCCTGCAGTTAATGCCCAGTCCTGCATCGATCACTCTTCTTGTCCTGTCCGGAGGTATCTTCCTTCACTCTCTTCAGCAAGAGAGAGGAGTCTAGCTTTTCTTCACACACCAGGGAGGAGCTGGTGGAGGTGTTTAGAAACCTAAAATGTTCCTCTACCACCAGGGATGAAGCCAAGTGGCCCACTGGTCTCATTCTCTAGCAGAGCTGATGGAAGCGGGCATCCTGGACACTTCAGGGACTTTTGGACATGCAGATGGATGGGATGTGGGTAAATTGGAATTCTCAGATCTTGGTTGAGTCCTTCAGAAAGTTGATGCAGGAGTTAGAAAGGGAAAGTGGCTTACATAAGGCAATGGCCAGAGGTGTTGGGGACTGGTGTCAAGTCCCAGTCTGTGTTCAGTGATGTCGTGTGGGTAGGCTGCAAGGGGTTGGGGCCAGAAGCACTTAAAGCCACAGAAGTTGGCAGCTGCTATAAGCCAGAGCTGGTAGTTACCCACTTACAGCACACCCTTACCAACTGTGGGAGGTATGACGGGGAAGGAGGACTGGGCAGGGAGCTGCAATCCACAGAGAAGAGCTGACAAGTATAAGATAACCCAATGGGGAGCTCAGGAGCCCTGCACTGGGCAAAAACAAGCCAGCCCAATTACAGTACCCGCATGCTCAGTCTCAGTCACGCCCCATGAAAACAGGCTGATCCTGAACCGGTCAGCCTGCCACATCCCCGCAGCTGAGGGCAAAGCTCTTTTGGAAAGAGAATCTTAAAGGTGCCCCTTTGCAGATGTGGGAGGGAAGTGAAACCTACCAGGTCCTGGGTTTCCATTTGGGTTTGGATCCCAAGTCCTGTTTGGACCAGAATTCTCATTCCTGTATAGCTTTTCTCCTTGCTTCCTGGCTTCCGGGGAGTTCAGACCGGGGGTGGGGTGGGGGGGACAGAAGCAGGAGGTCTGAATACGAGAGCAGATGAGGTGATGGGTCTAACATTAGAGCCTTTGCACCTGGTCTGACCCCACACACACACCCTGGAGAGATGTGGCCCTCGATTTCAGCAGGGCTTGTCTCCTGCTCCCTCCAGGTCTTCATCTTACCACACATGCTAGAAAAGCTCTCGTGAAGAGGAAGCATAATTAAAACAGCAGCCCTATCCTCAACCGCCACCCCCTTTCCTGGTTTGTTTGTTTTTTTTTTTAAGAGAAATTATCTTTAATGTTCATGTTGGCAACATGGATTGAAGTTAAATATGAAGTGCCCCTAAAAATCCAGTCTTGATAACAATTTATTTCTGCCTGCCCTGAGTTCTCAAGGTTTCCCTTGAGAACTTGAGTGGATACATATTTCCCATTCATTTTCTATCTAGTCTGTCTGCTTACATTGGCAACACGGTTGTTAGGGAGAAGCCCTTCAACATTCTCTACACCCACCCCCGACAATGTTTCTCACATGTTTTCACAGGTCTGTAGGACAGTGACACCCTGATACTAATAGGGTGTCTCCTATTAATACATGTCTCACATGTATTTGCAGGGATGCAGGATACCAGAAGCCTTTCCACATTATTAACTCATTTTCTCTTCATGGTCCGCAATCGTGTCCTCTCAGAATGGGGGTCTAGGTGCTTTGTCGGTGCTGATCGTTACTGGGCTTCTCGCAGGTGTTTTTATAAGAATGCAGACTAGCAAGAGTGAGAAACACAATGGAGACTTTTGAGTCTGAATAAAAGTCAGAAGCCTGTTGTAAACCAGGCCTCAGGCACAGCCAAGAAGGCCCTGACATGCCCACCTCCAGGAAGGAGTTGAACCAAGTTAATCAGAACTTTCAGATCAAACAAGACCACCTAGAAATAAAACAAAACAAAAAGACAACCTAGAGATTAAAATGTTCTGTCACTACCTAACATTTCCCTAAGTTTCTTACTACTGCAGCAATTGACTAACTCTTGGCTAATTCCCATAGAACTACTCTACCGGTTCTTTCTGGATACAATCCCTGGGCAACTTGGAAGACAATTCAAAGGATTCTTGAGTCTTATTAGGACAAAGTCCTCAACAAATGCTGTTTTGGTTGTCTGTTTTATTCTAGCTCAACTAGGTTGGCTTCTTACCAGAACCAGCTGCAGGTGCCCCCACACTGTAATCAGAAGGTTTCTGTGTGTTCTCATTAGTGTTAGGAGGAGAGGTGTCAACTGTGCATTTCCAAAGCATGAGGGGTGTCTGCAGGGTCTCCCACATCACTGACATTCCTGTGCTCTCTCTCCAGAATGAGTTCCTGCATGGTTTTGCAGGTTCATGATAGTGCAGATGGTCACGCTGCTCACACTGGTAGGGTTTAGATTCCTTGTCTGATCCCACGTGATCTCGCAGGTCTCTGACATCACATCTCTGCAGAGTTTCCTCTGGGCACAGCCCAGAGAGGCCCACTCTTCTAAGGTGAAGCTCATGGCCATCCTCAAAGCAGCTGTGTCCACCTGTGGAGGCTCTCCTCCGCAGGCGCCCGTGAGCCCAGGTCCACTCACGTGCCATGCGTGCACCCTAGTTTATTTTGCTTCATAGCCTTCGTCACTATGTTGAAAATTGATATCATGCTTTCTTCCGGGATGGGGAATCTAAGCTTAGGATGTGAGGCTGTGACAATTGGGATTTCCTTAGTCATGTTTGCTGCTATGTCTCTAGTGTCCAGAATAGTGCCCAGCGTGGGGCAGCTCACTGTAGAGTTGACAATGGCCCGATATGAGGATCCCATCAGTCAGGTCCCAGGCAGGGGGGGAAATGCCAGGAAGTTCAACCAAGGGAACTTAATATAGAGAACTAATGTCAAAGCCCTAAAGGAGCCATTACCTTTTGCTTCCGCTGGAGTCATCAGGTTGAATCTGGAAAGGCTTTGGATTTCCCACACAGGGAGGGATGGGACTGGTAACAGGACCTAGAGACATGTGAGAAGGGGTGAGGCCGGTCCTCTGCTCCACTGCATAAAACCCAGTAAGTCCACTGGATGAACACCAATGTGAGCTGCTGGGAAGGAGCCCTGGGAGTCTGCAGTGGTCTTTCTAAGCAGAGATGAACGGCAAGAAATTGTCGTGAAAGCAACCTAATCATGACCAGGAAAGGATCCTGAAGAGTATTAACGTCTCTCAAAGACTGGAGCAGACAGGTTGTACAAGAGGGGCTTCTATGTGGTCACAGGGGCTGGAAAGGCGCCTAGTACTCAGTCTTCTAAGTCCTGAGCAGCCACAGATACTTCACTTACGATCCACAGGGTTTGCAAGATCTGCACCCTTAAAATAGCTGCCTCCTCACCACACCCACTTCATTTGAGCTGGTATGAATGGACCTGTTTCTAGCAGCCAAGAGTCTTGATTAGTCTCATTCCAGAAAGTCAGGGCTTCAGGGAGATCATCTCTTGCTGAACACCTTCTATGTCTTACCATTCTGTTCTTTGTTAGGGGGTTTTGGGTTGTTGTACAACCATCCCAGGAAGGACAGTTTCTGATTCTTCATTCGCCTGAATTATCTTGAAGCTTTAGATGTATCTGAGATGCCTTCAGTGCTGAAACAGGAGACCCGTATATACCCAAAGACAGAAAGACCAAAGATTCGGAGTAACAACTGAGCCTTGTAGCTCCCTTCATAAAGCTACGTGCCCATGCCACGTGCTGAGCCGATCAAGCACGCAAGGCCCATCTGTTTGCTGGATGTCCACAAGGCAGAAAACATACATGTCAAGGGTCTAGGCTATTGTTTGGAAACCAAAAAATAGCCTGATGTAACTGATTTTTCCTTATGCTCTACCTCCTCAGGGGTTTTTTGCTATACAACCTATTCATCATTCTATAAGTTTCCCTTGATGAGCACAGGAGACTGTACCCATAACCTGCAAAGCCATACAGACTGCAACAGAATGCAACTAAGCCCAGGCCACTAAGGTGTTAGGGCAAGTTTACTGGCACCAGTGTTGGGAGACCATCCCCTCTGGTAGTATACAAACCAATTCTTTGTCAGAAGACAACACCAGTGGCCTTCCAGGTCTTGAGTACCACACACGCTTTGCCAGCAGAGAGGATCAGAGGGGTCCCCATGTAAGAAGCAGGTTCCTAACAGGATGCACAGTCAGCACAAATGTCCCTTTCAGGGCTTCCCTCTGATCTGCACCCCAGGGTGGGCAACACACCCACGGGCCCATTGCCCAGTGACCCAAGGTGTTACTTGTAAATCCTCCTCCAGGCCACATCCCCGAGTGGCTACCAGGACCACCCAGTGCACGTGGGGAGCCTTTACTGTGCAGGACCATACCTGCTCCGTAGTTTGCCGCTGGCCCTGACCAGGCTGGACCAAGGACTGTAACATTGCTCTGCCACCCGAACCCAGGCTTCCGCAAGGTGTCTGGAGTCAACCTGTGGTTGGATAGGAGCCACGAGTGGCACCTACACAGCCAGTGTGCTTGCCCTTTCTTGGGGTCGCTGGCATTTCTCCCACACAGCCCACGCCATTCGCAGCAGCCACTGACCAGTCGGATGGAGCTGTGATAGCCCTGGCCCCACTGCCAGCTTTCTGCCGCCACTTTTCCAATGACAGATGCAGGGTCACCAAGTCAGTTTCTCCATCTTCTGTGCTGTGCAAATGATCCTGTCTACCTGTCCAGGTCCCGCAAATGGAACAGCTGGGCTGCCATGGGCTCTCCTGACTCCTGACAGAGCTGTTCACCCAGGTCCACCAGTTCTGCTTAGGTGTATGAGCAACGTGTGGTGAAACGTCATCTGTGGCAGCCCAGAAGCCTGACTCCCCCTCCCCCAGGGGCCATGCTGCTGTTGCTTCATCTGTGTCGCCTCCAGGTGAGCCTGGAGCAAGAGACCAGTGTCCTGTGGCAGGTTAGTCTCCCTGGGTCTCCGGTGTCCCCAGGAGTTGCCACAGGGCCTGTGACTCATTCTGCTAGACCTCAGCTTCCTCTATCAGCAGAGACTCCTAGAGCCATTTGCACAAGTGGCTTAGTTTGTAGGATTCGATGCAAATGTCTCAGTCCGGCAGGTTCATTATTGATTCAGGCAAGCGGAAGATCTTGGAGCCTCAGATGTGTCTGGTTCCCTGTTCCAGCATTAAAAGTATATCGCACGAAATATTAAAAAAAAAAACTATTATAAAAAAAATTTTAGGCCCTCCCTGGTGGCGCAGCAGGTTAAAGCACTGCACTGAGAAGCTGAAGCCGCTTCCGCATGAGTTCGAT
>NW_004567130.1:17115932-17129454 GCF_000260355.1 Condylura cristata
CCCGCTGCTCCCCTCAGCAGTGTACTTCGTCGATCTGCCTGTTCTGCTCCCCACTCTGTCTCTGCTGCCCACTCTGTCTCTGCTGCCCACTGTCTCTGCTCCCCACTGTCTCTGCTGAAGCCTCTGGCCTGTACCCCAGTTCTGTATGTACAAATAAATCTTTTAAAAAATTATTTTTAAAACCATGTCACATGCAGGTAGGCCAGCACAAAGAGCAAAAGACTGACGGCGGAACAAACACCGAGCCTCCTCACCCCTCATGCTGATGCGTGCCCGTGGCCACGTGGCTGGTGTGGTCTGCACGTGCAGCGTCTGTTTGCGATGTCGGGAAGGTCGCACACAACGTTTCAAGGTTACAAGCTGTCTTTGGAGTAAGGAAATAGCCTAATGTGACTCCTGTTCCTCACAGGGGAGCGAAGTCAGAACCCAGAGGTGCACCTCGCTTTACTCCTCTCGCTTCCCAGGACAGCGCCGGGCAGGATAATCTCAGACCTTGGCATGTGCCATCATGGTCTGGGACTCTGCTGGGTGCGGGCGTTGGTTTCAGCTGGGCTCACCTCTGTGCACCTGTTTAGTTGGGGGCAGGTAGGCATTTGGGCTTTCTCATGTACCTGGAGACAAGCTGGTTAGAGACAGAGCGGCCACCTGCCCAGTGACCACCCTAGGCCAGGCTGTCGTTCTCTAGCAGGCTGACTTGTGTTCATTTGCAGCTGGTTCATCTCTCCACTCTGGCCTTGAGTAGAGTCAACATGGTAATGCGCCACTCACATCTCTCTAGACAAACTCCACCTCCTCCTCAGCTCAGGGCTGAGTGCTGGTGCAGAAGGCGTGGAGATGAGGGGGAAGCTCTTGGAGAGGATGAAGACAGCAGCCTCCCCCCGTGTCAGCTCACTTCTCTGGAACAAATTGTACCAATAGTTGGTCTGTTGAGGTCTCTTGAGGGTGATAGTTCAGCTTCTTCCTGAAGACTAGCCCTCTTGTCCCTCCCGGAGGGCGTCCCCATCAACCCTCCCACCCAAATACCAGGAAGCAACCTACACCCATGACTTTGTACTGTGGAACATTTACCAGGATCCGGTAAACTACCAGCTGTCCAGGAAAAAGCTTGACTTCTTTGTCTACCAATTTCCATGGTATTGATAACATCCTCTGTGCCTACAATGATCACTGTGAATTCATGGGTCATGGACTTGGGGAGAGATGAGCAAGGTGAGCTCACAGATCAAGAGGAATCAGATCCGGGACACCCAGCACCCCCATGCTGAGTGCATGTCTCTCCGTAAGCAATGTCTGCCATGAACAAGGAGCAAACTCTGCTTTTCTGTGTTCTCCAGCTCAAGTGACTAAATGTTGACCCCTCTAATGGGTAATGACCTGCAGTCTGAAATGTGTTAGGAGTGGACCCTGCCTGGCTGAGCAAGCAGTAGCCAGATAAGAAGGGACTGGTCACTAAGGAAGTCTGCCCTGCAGACTGACCCAAGATCTCTTCATTCAGGAGGTGGGGTATTGTTCTTGTTGACACTGAGCTTGCAACCTCTTTGCGAACTTAGTGTCCCACATGTTCTCCATGTAAGTCATCTTATGATGCTCTGAGCAGTCTGCAGATGGGGAGAAGGTGATCCAGTAGGAACCCACTTTCTAGGATGTAACCCAAGAAAAGCAATGTCCTTCCCTTACCAAATAAAAGCTCTTGGTCTTCTGACGCCATGGCTTAAGCAATCAAGCTAGGAGTTCACTAAACAAACTCTATCACTCGTTAACACATTGCCAGGACATGTCAGCTCCTGCGGGGTGGTCCAAGGCCTTCAGTACCTCTAACAACCGCCCAAATGGGTACAGCAGGACTCGCCGGGGCTGCGGCATGTCACTTGTGCAAGGGGGAAATTTGGCACAAGACTGATCAGTCTGGCAACACCGGCCCAGTGTTCTCACCTGGCAACAATCTGGTGGAGCCCACGCAAATGCTGCCTTTAAGCTCTTGCCACCTTGTGGGCCCCGCATCTCGAGTCCCTGAATAAGCAATGATGGGAACAGGTCTGGGGCCAACTGGGAATCGGCACTTCCACGCTGCCTGGCTGGACGGGTGGCTCCTATGGACCAGGGCTGACCCTCACCGGGCAGGAGGTCGCGTGTTCCAGCCATCAGGCCCGCCCTCTGCCCTCTGCAGTCCTCTGCCCAGCCAGCTTCCCTCTCCAGGGTAGCAGAGCTCCTCTCTTTGAAGATTACAGGGCTTTAGTGTGCTTTAAAGTGAATTCCCCCCCTGTGTTTTATTATAATTAATGACCAGAAAACGCTTCTTCTCCCCACCCCCCTTTATCTCTTAAATATGTTTCTTTCCTCTTTAAAAACGCAATATTTCTTTTAACCCAGGATATGGATGAGCCTGTCCCTAGCAGGGCAGGCCTGGCTTCATCTGTCAACTTGATTATGCAAAGCCTCTGTGTTCAGCTGGCATCTGAGGGGGATTTCAAAGCCATGACTCATACGTGCTCCCAGCCGAGGACTCAGAGCGGCTCTACAGCCAGCTCCCAGCTCAGGCCCACCGCCGGGAGGGGGTCCCTCCCAGCCCTGGTGGCCAGTCAATGTCCGTCTGCTTGGAAGGACACGTGATGCATCCCCATAGCCATGGAGGTCAGTTCTGCAAGCCTGGGGTAGGGGCAGGCTGTAACTGGTGTTCCAGGGTCCTCTCCTGGATGCATGTGCAATAACACGCACGGGGAATTGAGCAGATTGATGGACAAAGAGGTAATGGACATTGGATAACTTCCAGGCACACAACAGCAATACACAGGCAGCCTCATTATTAAGTGCAAAATAGTGGATCTTACAACAGGACAATGTGCCGGCGCGCTCAGCTGCACACGGTGTGTCTGGAGCAAGGCTCTTGCATCCCAGGCCAGTGCTGCTGACTGATCCCTAGTACAGGGGCCACCCTGGGTATGGCGGGAATCTGGGAGCATCCTGATGGCAGAAGCACCCTCCAGCTGTGCCCCCAGAGTAAAACCACCCCCCGTTAAGGGCCACTCGCCTACAAAGATTCACGACAAAAATCACAAGAGTAAATCTTCTAGGTCACCAGATGGGGGAGGGCGCAGTAGGGGATTCATTAATATCCAAGTTAATTGCTTTTTTAAAAGTAGCTTCCCCTGGGAGTGTTGCACTATGGAAGCCAGTGTGAGGCCCTGGTTGAACAATCAGTATAATTCAGAAAGTAGAGGTCAAGCATTAAATTCAGAAGAGCCACACCCTTCAGTCCTCCATGTCAGTTAAGCAAATGTGTGTGCGGCCTTTGCCAATGGGGTTCGCACACCGGGGAGAGATTTTGTTCCAGGCCTGGTGTTCTAAGCACAGGCGAGTCCCTGGGTGCCTCCGGGCAGCCTGTCTGTACGCACCACAAAAGCTTGAGCTGCGTGAAGGAACTCGCAGAAAAGGATCTAAGATGGGCCTTTACAGAAAGGACCAATGAATCTTGCACTCAGTAGGTCAGAGGCTCGCTTCTCGTCGGACCCCTTGGTGAGAGGAAAGGTGGGGGCTCATGCTGATGGTGCAGGGGCACACTGAGGGCCAAGGCCCCAAGTTATGTTGAAGGACACCCCCTTCCCTGAAGGATCCCTTGAAAAGATGCCTGTAAACTCATCTGGAGAAATACCTTCAGGACTCAGCTTCGCTGGCCGAAGGGTCCGACCCAGGGCCTCAGCAGATCTGGCTGGGGGTGCCCTGAAAGCCTTGCAGGGGCTTGGAATGTAAAGTCACCCCATTTCTTGTGGGCAGGCCTTTGGTGAGAGCCCATTGTTAGCGATCCTCCATGACAAATGAGGGTGAAACAAAACCAAATAAAATCTTTCAGCCCTGAGCCTCCCTTGAGGATGCTGGGAGAGAGCACAGGTGGGCTAGAGCCTCTGGCATCTCAGAAGATCCATCTAGATCCAGGGTCCCTGCATGTTGGCTGAGGCAGAGGGGCCCTCGCATGCCTGCTGGGCACCCACAAAGCCAACGTGCTTCTCTGAGCCACAGAGACACCGCCAGCTGAACTTGATCAGAAGCCTCCAAGCCTGGAATTTCTGGAGTACCAGGTCCCCATACCTGAAATTGCAGGGGGGTGTGGGGGGCAGTGGTAGGTGCCTGAAATGGGCACACATGAGGTCTCTGCCCAAAGCCTGTGATCCCCAGTCTCTCCCCACCCCATTGTCTCCTTAAGGCCCAATTCAAATCTCTGAACCGAGAAGCTGACCTCCTTCCTGCAGCCTTTAGATATAAACTGATCGAAGCTGTGCCAGGGCTTCACATGACTAGGCCAGAGTGCTCCCAGCCAGGGCTGTGGTGGGGGTCGCAACTGCCTTTCACAAAGGCCCACGACAATAGCAGCTCCTCAAGAAGGTGCACAGTCAGTAGGCCCTCTGTTGCGGCATCCGGCGAAACTGCCAAAATACAACGCATGTCCAGAGTTGCATGAATAGCAATAAACCAGTGGGAATTCCTCGGCATATTTAGCATAGGAGAAGTGAGGGGAACAGTCGGGGCTACAACCTTTTCAGGGGCTGCCCATCTTAAGATCGGGGTCCATGCATGCCCTTGGCTTTGCCACATAAAGCTGGCTGAGGGCTCAGGGGCCTCCTCATCCCTTCTGTCAGAGGGTGTCCCAACCGAGTTGCCACTGACTGGTCACTAGGGTGTCGGCACACCCCACTCCTTTAAAAACCAGCTACTGCGGGCCCTCCCTGCTGGCGCAGCGGGTTAAAGCGCAGCACTAAGAAGCTAAAGCCGCTTCCGCATGAGTTCGATCCCCGCCTGCCCTGGAGGTGACCACATGGCGTGGCAGACCTCTCCTGACCCGCCCGCTGCTCCCCTCAGCAGTGTACTTCGCCCATCTGCTTGTTCTGCTCCCCACTCTGTCTGGTGAATCCTCTCACCCTCTGCATCTCTGGCCTGTACCCCAGTTCTGTATGCACAAATAAATCTTTCAAAAAAAAAAGAAAAAAACCAGCCAGCTATTTCCAAGCACTTGGCATTTGCCAGCCAATTCTGACCATGCTGAGTGAACAAATATAACTTCCTCGATCTGTTACACCAGTGCCTCATCTGTGAGTGGTCAGAGGGTAACTGTTGCTGCCGTCTCTCAAGTGCCTACCTCTGGGCCAAACTCATGGCAGGGGGGCCAAGCCCTTGCCGCATCCAGTGTCACCGAGCACAGCTGCTGGCCTGGTTCTGGTGGCACGGGCTCAGGGTCCTGTCCTGAATTAGGTGGAGGGGTGTTCTCAGGAGGGGCAAGGACACACCTTGGAGTTTGGGAAGACCCCACATGTCCACAGAGGGGGGACACCTGAGACCAAGGTCCCCAGAGTGGTCACTCTGACGTGGCCAAAACAGACCAGGCAGCCCCCTCACACACCAGCACGAATGATGGGCAGAGCAGATGGAGGCAGAACGCTCCAGAATGCAGCCTGCTGGGCCCAGACAAACTGCAGAGAGGCGCGGCGTTAAGTATAGATTTGCTGGAAAACCCAAGGAAAATGACTGCAGAACAGTGGTGTTCGATAGAAATTGGTGTCACCATGGAAACATCATTTATGCCAGGGCCAAAGCCACTAGCGACATGTACTACGTCATTGTCACTGATGGACGTCGGGGTCACCACCTTGGCGAGCAGGTGCCAGGTGACAGAGTGAACTCAGTGAGTGGCACACGGGTGTAAGCCCAGGGGCCAAGATGGCTTGGCTTTGTTCCATCCAGAGGACTGGAGTATATTAAAAGCCAAAAAAAAATAAATAAAAAACCCCAAAACCAGAGTGGTAGGAACACTACTGAAATCCAGGTCAGCCTGAGCGAGTTAATCAGCAACGAGCCAGCATGCCATTTCATCTTGACAAATGCCCACGATGTAAAGCAATAGGGAAGTAAGTGGGGAACGGGGAGGCTGTCGCTAAAACCTAGGAAGAGCCTAGCCGGAGTCACACAGGGGTCACTTCTCGGGTTAAAGACAAGGAGATGCCTTTGAACCCCCTTGTAGGCGCTGGGCTTGTACGGGTGGGAACCTTGGTGGAGAGGGGGGCTGTTCAGAGGCTCAGAAGCACAGTGGGGAGCTGCCCAAGGACGACTCCAAATTCCTGAGTGGCTTGGGAAACCTGCAGAGGCTTGGTGGCTACCCAGAGGTGAGGCCCAGCCTGACTGGACAAATTAGGACACGTCTGTCCTGAGGGCCACATCTCTGCAGAAGGATGTCCCTCAAGCTGGTGCTTCGGAGGGCTATTTCAGCACCTCTGAATGTTCTCTCTGAATTAGGAGAGGACAAGCCACCAACCCAACAGGGCTCTTCACAGCACCTCCTGGTGGTGGACAGCAGAAATGCTGCAATAATGAAGTTGGAAACTTTCTGGCCTGGGAGCCTCTGGAGGGCAGCTGAGACCCCAGGTTTAAGTCATCCTGTCTCAATCGCTGGGTCATGAAGACACAGGAGCAGCTGTGCTTCTGGAGTTGTGTCCTTGCAGAACTTCAGGGCCGCAGTCTGGAGTCCAGTTCGACAACATTCTTGCTGGAAAGACTCTGGAGAACCTGTCTGAGTCACTGTAAGGTGCAGATACTGCTTCCTGCAGTGTTGGGAATGGATTGATCTCGAATTGAAAGCGTTGGGCCTTCTGCTGAGACCTGATACGTGGCAGTCTCGACTCCTGAAACCCACCATTATCATCCCTGGGGGAGAATAGTCTTGAGCCACTTTCTCTTCTACAAAGTTCCCTGCCTGAGCTAGTGAAAGGAAGGCTGCAATACTTGATGCCTTCACTCTGGCTTGTGCTGCAAACAAGTACAATGGTCGTCAACTCAGCTCTGGGAAGAGTCTGGAATCTGAGGGCCCGGTTCTGTCACTGACCAAAGGTCCAGGAGTGTCCTAGGTAGCCTGTGGGCTGAAAGGCTACTAGACCTGAGTGATTTCCCAAGAGGAGCAGGGTCATCTGTCTGCTTCAATGGCGCAGCATGGGGCTTCGAGAAGGTCCTCCAGGCACGTTGGGCCCACGTGGCACAAAGTGGAAACCACATGAGCATGGGTGACTTTCTGGGACAGGGGCTCCAGCTCTCACGCCAGCCTGGGGTCACGTGCCCACATCTGCTTTCCCCAGCATTGTTCCTACCGTAAGTAATGGCCACTTAATCAAAACCAGACCCACCTCTTCCTCCCCGGAGCATCCTGCAGCATGGCCTCCTCTGCCTGCTGGATTTTGTGCTGCGGATCTTTGGAGGAGCCGCTTCTAGGATGTGTAGACAGAACGGCTCCTCTACAGCTTCCTTGTTGACCCGAGCCAGCCACACTCTGCACAGGAGCAGGGAAGCCAGGTACAGGGCCATGTCTCTGGCCCTGCTCCTCCGGGGGATTATTCCAAGACTGGAGTGGGAGGCAGGGTGCGAGCAGAGAAAGCTGAGCATTTGCTTTCTGGAATCCTCCAATAGCAGCAGAAAGAGAAGCCACCAACCCTTGTTTCGAAAGTACTAATAGGACAGATTAGATGATGTACGACCCACCCAGTTGGCGCATTGCCAGCTGGTGTTGCGGACAAGGCTGGCAGGAGCAACGGATGGCATGAAACTGGGTCCAGCACCACCAGAAATTCCAACTCCTCTAACCCCAGGAGAACTGTGGAGACTCCGGGGGGCTGCCCATCTCTCCCCGAGGGTGCTTGGCTATGCGTTCCCATTAGCGCCCACTTCCCGCTGCTTCTGCCAGGGCTGAGGCCAGACAGCTACGGTCAGGAGGAGCCAGGGCCGGGCTGGGCAGTAGATCCCAGTGGCCAGCTCTGGTCTGCAGCCCCAGTGGCTTGGCACACTCCTGTCCTCCTCCAGCAGCTGAAGGAGGTGACTCTTCTGGAAGCACGTGCTGAGGAGCTACAGCCCCGGGCAGCTTAGTATTGTAGCCCTGAACTGCTTGCCAAGACCTGAGCTACAGTTTGCATCCGACCTCTGCCAGGGGCACCCAGGCAGGGAGTGCACAAAGTTGCTGTATAAGTCTGTCACCGCGAGTCTCATTTGTCTGTAAACTAAGTGCCTATCTCACTGGATTGTCTGAGGATTAAGTGCTTGATCACGCACAGAGACCAGTGCCTGGCACAGCACATCTTGGTCATGCATCATTCAGTGAATCCCTGCTGAATCCTCCCAAAATGCTCTGGAGGGAGGAACCCTGTCTCCCTCTTGGGGACAAGGAGCGCCAAGGGGTGTCTGCCTCATGGGCCACACAGCCTCACGGAGTCCCACGGGCATGGGACTCTGCCCAGATACCCCATTTAATATTGGGGTTAACAGCTTTGAAGGGGGGTTGGGGCAAGTTGGCTTTTCTCCTTGAATGGGATCATGGACTCTGGCAACACCATCCACCACCGCCAACTCCCTACTTTCACCCCACAACTTCTGAGCCCACAGCCTCTCGGCCCACAGCCTCTCGGCCCACAGCCTCTCGGCCCACAGCCTCTCGGCCCACAGCCTCTCGGCCCTCGTCATTGATGTTGTTGCCCTATAAACCAGGGTGGAGAAAGCAAATATTTTAGGAAAATGAACTATCTTAATCCCACCTGGCATGGAGGGTGACCTCCTGAGTGTTGAGCCTCCTCCTAAATTCTTTAGTATATTAATTTCCCTGAGGCTCAGTTTCCCCGTGTTTTTTTTTTTTTTTTTGAGACGCGAGTTCCTTGCCTACAGGTGTCCATCATAAGAGGCTGGCACCTGACCAGTTGTGCTCTGGGCCGGCCGTGCCTCCTCCCGGCCCTCCATCTCCGCGTCTTCCCGGAAAGCCAAGTGCACGGAGAAGCGCACACGGGCGCGTCTGGCGGCCCCGTGTTTGTTATTCCTGCCCCACCTTCAGGAATGAGGGCAGTTTGGTCTGAAGAGGACATTGAGTAATAACTGGAGAAAGGGCCGCTCTGGTTCCCAAATAAACAGGCCCGTGAGTGATGAGGGGTCCCCCTCCCCCTCCCCCGGGGGGCAGCTGCTCCGGGGCAGCGCGCGCCCACGTTTCTTACACGCAGGCGAGTAAACACCGCTGGGACCCACTTCAAAAGGCTCCGTGGCAGCCGCCAGGGGCAGCTGCTGCTGATGGAACCGACGTGCCCGGGGGCCTGGGGTGGCCTCCGGTAACAAGCGGCCCCGAGTCGTCCAAATACAGCGGAGGCCTCAAAGGCCCCAGCCTGAGAGCAGGAAAAATAAATAATTCCGTTATCTCTGATGAATTTTTTGCCTTTGATCTCATCCCCCCCCTTCCATTGCTCTTTCCCCACCCCCTTCCCTGATTTTTCTCTCCCCACTACCTTTTTTTTTAAACCTTTCCTCGTGTGATTTATGCCCCACACGGCTAGCGAAGCTGACGTCCCCTGATGAATTGGTCCGGTGGTTCTGTTCGAGACCCCAAGCTGCGGGAGGGAAGGGGGCAGGGGAAGAGTGGAGGTTCCTCCCTGGAGGGAAGGCCTGGCCCTGGTGAAGGGGTGCTGTGTAGGCACACCCCGCACCTAAGAGTGGGGTACCCTCTGCTTCCACTGTGGGTGTCCCCCCCAACCTGGAAATAGAGGACACTTTTCTGCATCCCCTTCCTCGCTGGGAGGGGGGAGCGGGGGTGCAGACTATGCATTCAAAGACCACTCGTGCTTACTACTGGCAGGTCTCTAGGAAGCCAGAGGTGAAGGCAGTCCTAATGGAGAGGCAGCATAATGCAGATATTTCTGTCGCAATGGGAGCAAGAGCCAACGATGTATTAGACGCTGGGGCCAGAAAGCATAGAACAGCAGCTTTGGGGTGTTGAGCACATTTCTATGACCTGTATGTGAGAAATGGCAGGAAAAAAAGAATCCCCAGAATAGTTAACAGAGCATATACACTAGCTGGCAGTGGTATGGAGCAGCATGTGCAAAGGTCCTGGGGCTGAAGCCTTAAAAGAATTGCTCTAGGCAACTGAATGCTCTAGGCACAATACCATTAGAACCAAGTCATCATGGATCAGCAGAACAAGGTTAGAGGAACTGGTAGCAGTCTACTAGTATGAGGCCAGGAGTTTGATCTCTATCAAGATGGCAGTGAGAAGCCCTTGAAAGTGTAAATCCAGCGCCTGGAGTCGGCCTACAGTGAAGCCTAGGAAGGCAGTTGTCCAGATGGAAGTTGTAAGGTGATAACTTGAGTGAGGATGATGGCAGTTCCCCTCACTCTCCTTGACAGCCAGCCATGACACAGACTGATTGAATGTAGCCAATGGAAAACTCAAGGCAGCCTTCAACGTTGAGCCACTGGGCGCTGGCTATACCACTTACTGAGATAAACAAAATGGGCGATGTGTTTTGTTGGCAAAGACCTTCAGTGTAGCTGAGTTCACATTGCACACCTACCATAAAAGTTTTGCAGTCAGAGCTGATGAAAAAACATCTGTGCAAGTAGGTGATTGCCCTCCCTGGGAAGCGGAGGCTCTGGGCACCTGAAATCTAACTTAGGAAAATAATGACGCTAAAGAATGGTTCCCAAATTTTTCTGGGCCCTGGGATTTTAAGTGCAAATGTTTGGCTCCCACCTGCCAGGTGATTCTAACATGCGTATTAGGTGTGTGCCAGGCATTGTGCTAATTCGATTCCATGCACTAATTTTAGTCCCTGGGACAACTTCTTTCATCTCTATGACAACTAATCTGTAAAGGTATTTCTTCATCTGTACCAAGGAGTGGGAACAACTACTTCGCAAGGTCAAGTCATTTGCCCAAAATGACACAGCCAATGTGAGGCTTGTGCTTGAACTTGAGCCATTTGGTCAGACCCATACCCATGTGACACTGCCTTTGGGAATACAGAGCAAGGGAGGGGAGCCCTGGCAGACACTCCTCAGGGACTTCACAATCGCCCTCTTGAATTTCTCCAGAGCTGCTCCTGTGGCTCCAGGGGAGAAGAACCATGGAAGGAGGTCTGTGGGAGAGAGGTCCCCAGAAGGGAATCTGTCATCAGAGCTGGTGCAAACTGAGTTTCTCCTTATTCCATCCCCTGAGAACTTCCTAAGTTGGTGACAATAAGCAATTGTTCTTGTCCTCACAGGGGGTTGTACCTCTGGAACAACCTAACTGACCTCTAAATCCTAACACTCCAGTTCTAGAGTTTGGAATCAGTGCTATCACAGATTGGCTTCATGCTACCAAAACCCCTTCAGTCTCAGTAACCGAAGGCTGCCTTGCAAGGCTGGCCTTGCATCTGGCTACCCTGTGGCCCAATCCTGCTTGGAGTCTGCCATCACTATGTAGAATGGGCCTAATGATTGCACTGTTACAATAGCACATGACTAAGTCACAGCTTACGCACTGAGCACCTGGTCATTTCTGGTTTGGGACGATGATGAGCAGAGCTGCTGTGGACATCCATGCTTGGAGCTAGCTCTGGGCACTAGCAGTGGGATTGCTGAGTCCCAGAGCAGTTAGCCCTCCACTTTGGTCTAGTGAGTAAGACCATCCTGGTCCCCAAAGTGCCTGGAAATGCCCACTGCATGTTCACAAGACCTGCTGATCTGCATCTCTGCTAGGGTGTGGAAGGGACCTGATACCCCAAGAGTCCCTACACTTCTGGCATCCTTACCCTTCTTACACGGTGACTTCAATTTATCCTCAAGTTGATTCTCTGAAGGAGGTGATAGAATCTCCATTTCATGGATGAGCACGCTGAGGCCCACCCCAAGTCACACTGCTGGAAAGGGGTGGCCCCAGCTCGTATTTCACCTTGCATTGGGGATGGCATTACCCCAGCGTCCTGGCCCCCGCTTGCCGTGAGCATCCTTCATCCCCTGTGTATGTAGCCTGGTCGCGTCTCTGCCAGGTATGGCTTTTCACCGAGGAGCAAGCCTCCGTTCCAAGAGCTAGTAGCAGTGCGATTTTTGCAGCTTCACCAATTCACCTGTCACAGTGCTGGGCCCGTGCTTAGAGATTTGAGGTGGCGGTGCAGAGGCTTCAGAGAGCTTCCAGGTTAGAATTTAGTCTGCATCATGTGATGTTGGATGAACTTCACCTCACTGATCTTGAAGATGGAGACAACCTCACTGATCTTGAAGATGGAGACAACCTCACTGATCTTGAAGATGGAGACAACCTCACTGATCTTGAAGATGGAGACAACACCTTGCTGAAGATCAGGTTATAGTAGGTGAGCGATCCTGACTTTCTCAGAAACCTATGGCCCTACAGGCTGCCAGCACCACCTCTCCAAAAAAAAGTGCTTGAGAAAATAATCCAGTTCCAGCAGTAAAGGTGCAGATGTTGAGGAATTTCTAGTCTTTATGATTCAGATCCCCCAGCCAGAAGTTTGAAGGGGGGAGAGGGGGAGAGTGCATGTGTGTTTTGGGGGAGTTCTGAGGGCAGGCGCAGAGACCCCTTCACTACAGTGTGGGCTCTCCTTGCCACCTTCACCCTTACGTCACATTTCCTGCCTGGCTAGTCCATCAAAAGAGAATGAAACTCTAAATGTATAATATTCCTAATGAATCTAAAGTAAACCCAATTAAAGAGACTGATAAAAGTCGCAGAGGTTAGAATAACAGAATTGGCGTGGAACAGCTCCCAGAGCAGGTGAAGACCCCGAGCTGTGGCCAGCACCTGCCTCGCTGGGGGGACGCCCCGTCATGGACAGAGCCTCACGACTCTGACTGGAGCTGGGAGAGACCGCCTGTCTCCCCTCCTTGGCGTCCCCTCAGCTCATAGTACATGCTCCCTGAATGTTTCTCCCTTTCCTCCTTATCAACGAGACTCCTAAAGCCAACAAATCTCCCATCAGAATCAGAGCTTAAAGCCCACAATGGGCAGAGGCCAGAGCTGTCGGGGTAGATGACGTCATCATGGTAGGAGATGAAAGGGAAAGGTAGGTAGGCCAGAGAGACGCAGGTGAACTGCTTTCGCCTCTCGGCTTCTTGGTTCCTTAGTCCCTTGTTTAAAGTCACAGGTGGGCCCGGGCTCAGCTGCACAACCAGGAATATGGCCGCAGGACTCCAGGATACTTCCCTCTGCTTACCTTTTCCCAGGGTTCCGGTTCCGGTTCTGGTGGGGGTGCCTTTCTCCCTGCTTCCTCCCCAGCAGGACCCAGAATCTCCCCTGCTCGTCCATGCCTGGGGTGGGGGTGGTGAGTGAGTGCCTGAGCAAAGCCGGTGCTAAGCTCTCAGGTTTGTCTTCTAGGTGATTATTCCTCCATCAAAATAAATTAAAACATCAAATATCTTTTATTGACTTAATTTGAAACTGTAAAAATTAGAAAATTTTTACTAATTAAGTAAAAAGTTAACAATTAAAATTTAAAATTAGTTAAAAACTTAAATATAATTTTATATTATCACATATAAAAATGTAACAGCTGTAATAGTGATATATGAGAAGCAACATAAACTTTAATATTGTAATATAATAAATTTTTAATATGCTACAACAAATACCAGCATACTGCTAATGTGACAATCCTGATGTAAAGATTTTTCTGGCTTACATTTCTATAAATTCATTAAGTCACCAAAATGTATACATAAAGCCAAAGTACTTATTTTGCAC
>NW_004567130.1:17132806-17146942 GCF_000260355.1 Condylura cristata
AGTTTGGTCTGAAGAGGACATTGAGTAATAACTGGAGAAAGGGCCGCTCTGGTTCCCAAATAAACAGGCCCGTGAGTGATGAGGGGTCCCCCTCCCCCTCCCCCGGGGGGCAGCTGCTCCGGGGCAGCGCGCGCCCACGTTTCTTACACGCAGGCGAGTAAACACCACTGGGACCCACTTCAAAAGGCTCCGTGGCAGCCGCCAGGGGCAGCTGCTGCTGATGGAACCGACGTGCCCGGGGGCCTGGGGTGGCCTCCGGTAACAAGCGGCCCCGAGTCGTCCAAATACAGCGGAGGCCTCAAAGGCCCCAGCCTGAGAGCAGGAAAAATAAATAATTCCGTTATCTCTGATGAATTTTTTGCCTTTGATCTCATCCCCCCCCTTCCATTGCTCTTTCCCCACCCCCTTCCCTGATTTTTCTCTCCCCACTACCTTTTTTTTTAAACCTTTCCTCGTGTGATTTATGCCCCACACGGCTAGCGAAGCTGACGTCCCCTGATGAATTGGTCCGGTGGTTCTGTTCGAGACCCCAAGCTGCCGGAGGGAAGGGGGCAGGGGAAGAGTGGAGGTTCCTCCCTGGAGGGAAGGCCTGGCCCTGGTGAAGGGGTGCTGTGTAGGCACACCCCGCACCTAAGAGTGGGGTACCCTCTGCTTCCACTGTGGGTGTCCCCCCCAACCTGGAAATAGAGGACACTTTTCTGCATCCCCTTCCTCGCTGGGAGGGGGGAGCAGGGGTGCAGACTATGCATTCAAAGACCACTCGTGCTTACTACTGGCAGGTCTCTAGGAAGCCAGAGGTGAAGGCAGTCCTAATGGAGAGGCAGCATAATGCAGATATTTCTGTAGCAATGGGAGCAAGAGCCAACGATGTATTAGACGCTGGGGCCAGAAAGCATAGAACAGCAGCTTTGGGGTGTTGAGCACATTTCTATGACCTGTATGTGAGAAATGGCAGGAAAAAAAGAATCCCCAGAATAGTTAACAGAGCATATACACTAGCTGGCAGTGGTATGGAGCAGCATGTGCAAAGGTCCTGGGGCTGAAGCCTTAAAAGAATTGCTCTAGGCAACTGAATGCTCTAGGCACAATACCATTAGAACCAAGTCATCATGGATCAGCAGAACAAGGTTAGAGGAACTGGTAGCAGTCTACTAGTATGAGGCCAGGAGTTTGATCTCTATCAAGATGGCAGTGAGAAGCCCTTGAAAGTGTAAATCCAGCGCCTGGAGTCGGCCTACAGTGAAGCCTAGGAAGGCAGTTGTCCAGATGGAAGTTGTAAGGTGATAACTTGAGTGAGGATGATGGCAGTTCCCCTCACTCTCCTTGACAGCCAGCCATGACACAGACTGATTGAATGTAGCCAATGGAAAACTCAAGGCAGCCTTCAACGTTGAGCCACTGGGCGCTGGCTATACCACTTACTGAGATAAACAAAATGGGCAATGTGTTTTGTTGGCAAAGACCTTCAGTGTAGCTGAGTTCACATTGCACACCTACCATAAAAGTTTTGCAGTCAGAGCTGATGAAAAAACATCTGTGCAAGTAGGTGATTGCCCTCCCTGGGAAGCGGAGGCTCTGGGCACCTGAAATCTAACTTAGGAAAATAATGACGCTAAAGAATGGTTCCCAAATTTTTCTGGGCCCTGGGATTTTAAGTGCAAATGTTTGGCTCCCACCTGCCAGGTGATTCTAACATGCGTATCAGGTGTGTGCCAGGCATTGTGCTAATTCGATTCCATGCACTAATTTTAGTCCCTGGGACAACTTCTTTCATCTCTATGACAACTAATCTGTAAAGGTATTTCTTCATCTGTACCAAGGAGTGGGAACAACTACTTCGCAAGGTCAAGTCATTTGCCCAAAATGACACAGCCAATGTGAGGCTTGTGCTTGAACTTGAGCCATTTGGTCAGACCCATACCCATGTGACACTGCCTTTGGGAATACAGAGCAAGGGAGGGGAGCCCTGGCAGACACTCCTCAGGGACTTCACAATCGCCCTCTTGAATTTCTCCAGAGCTGCTCCTGTGGCTCCAGGGGAGAAGAACCATGGAAGGAGGTCTGTGGGAGAGAGGTCCCCAGAAGGGAATCTGTCATCAGAGCTGGTGCAAACTGAGTTTCTCCTTATTCCATCCCCTGAGAACTTCCTAAGTTGGTGACAATAAGCAATTGTTCTTGTCCTCACAGGGGGTTGTACCTCTGGAACAACCTAACTGACCTCTAAATCCTAACACTCCAGTTCTAGAGTTTGGAATCAGTGCTATCACAGATTGGCTTCATGCTACCAAAACCCCTTCAGTCTCAGTAACCGAAGGCTGCCTTGCAAGGCTGGCCTTGCATCTGGCTACCCTGTGGCCCAATCCTGCTTGGAGTCTGCCATCACTATGTAGAATGGGCCTAATGATTGCACTGTTACAATAGCACATGACTAAGTCACAGCTTACGCACTGAGCACCTGGTCATTTCTGGTTTGGGACGATGATGAGCAGAGCTGCTGTGGACATCCATGCTTGGAGCTAGCTCTGGGCACTAGCAGTGGGATTGCTGAGTCCCAGAGCAGTTAGCCCTCCACTTTGATCTAGTGAGTAAGACCATCCTGGTCCCCAAAGTGCCTGGAAATGCCCACTGCATGTTCACAAGACCTGCTGATCTGCATCTCTGCTAGGGCGTGGAAGGGACCTGATACCCCAAGAGTCCCTACACTTCTGGCATCCTTACCCCTCTTACACGGTGACTTCAATTTATCCTCAAGTTGATTCTCTGAAGGAGGTGATAGAATCTCCATTTCATGGATGAGCACGCTGAGGCCCACCCCAAGTCACACTGCTGGAAAGGGGTGGCCCCAGCTCGTATTTCACCTTGCATTGGGGATGGCATTACCCCAGCGTCCTGGCCCCCGCTTGCCGTGAGCATCCTTCATCCCCTGTGTATGTAGCCTGGTCGCGTCTCTGCCAGGTATGGCTTTTCACCGAGGAGCAAGCCTCCGTTCCAAGAGCTAGTAGCAGTGCGATTTTTGCAGCTTCACCAATTCACCTGTCACAGTGCTGGGCCCGTGCTTAGAGATTTGAGGTGGCGGTGCAGAGGCTTCAGAGAGCTTCCAGGTTAGAATTTAGTCTGCATCATGTGATGTTGGATGAACTTCACCTCACTGATCTTGAAGATGGAGACAACCTCACTGATCTTGAAGATGGAGACAACCTCACTGATCTTGAAGATGGAGACAACCTCACTGATCTTGAAGATGGAGACAACACCTTGCTGAAGATCAGGTTATAGTAGGTGAGCGATCCTGACTTTCTCAGAAACCTATGGCCCTACAGGCTGCCAGCACCACCTCTCCAAAAAAAAGTGCTTGAGAAAATAATCCAGTTCCAGCAGTAAAGGTGCAGATGTTGAGGAATTTCTAGTCTTTATGATTCAGATCCCCCAGCCAGAAGTTTGAAGGGGGGAGAGGGGGAGAGTGCATGTGTGTTTTGGGGGAGTTCTGAGGGCAGGCGCAGAGACCCCTTCACTACAGTGTGGGCTCTCCTTGCCACCTTCACCCTTACGTCACATTTCCTGCCTGGCTAGTCCATCAAAAGAGAATGAAACTCTAAATGTATAATATTCCTAATGAATCTAAAGTAAACCCAATTAAAGAGACTGATAAAAGTCGCAGAGGTTAGAATAACAGAATTGGCGTGGAACAGCTCCCAGAGCAGGTGAAGACCCCGAGCTGTGGCCAGCACCTGCCTCGCTGGGGGGACGCCCCGTCATGGACAGAGCCTCACGACTCTGACTGGAGCTGGGAGAGACCGCCTGTCTCCCCTCCTTGGCGTCCCCTCAGCTCATAGTACATGCTCCCTGAATGTTTCTCCCTTTCCTCCTTATCAACGAGACTCCTAAAGCCAACAAATCTCCCATCAGAATCAGAGCTTAAAGCCCACAATGGGCAGAGGCCAGAGCTGTCGGGGTAGATGACGTCATCATGGTAGGAGATGAAAGGGAAAGGTAGGTAGGCCAGAGAGACGCAGGTGAACTGCTTTCGCCTCTCGGCTTCTTGGTTCCTTAGTCCCTTGTTTAAAGTCACAGGTGGGCCCGGGCTCAGCTGCACAACCAGGAATATGGCCGCAGGACTCCAGGATACTTCCCTCTGCTTACCTTTTCCCAGGGTTCCGGTTCCGGTTCTGGTGGGGGTGCCTTTCTCCCTGCTTCCTCCCCAGCAGGACCCAGAATCTCCCCTGCTCGTCCATGCCTGGGGTGGGGGTGGTGAGTGAGTGCCTGAGCAAAGCCGGTGCTAAGCTCTCAGGTTTGTCTTCTAGGTGATTATTCCTCCATCAAAATAAATTAAAACATCAAATATCTTTTATTGACTTAATTTGAAACTGTAAAAATTAGAAAATTTTTACTAATTAAGTAAAAAGTTAACAATTAAAATTTAAAATTAGTTAAAAACTTAAATATAATTTTATATTATCACATATAAAAATGTAACAGCTGTAATAGTGATATATGAGAAGCAACATAAACTTTAATATTGTAATATAATAAATTTTTAATATGCTACAACAAATACCAGCATACTGCTAATGTGACAATCCTGATGTAAAGATTTTTCTGGCTTACATTTCTATAAATTCATTAAGTCACCAAAATGTATACATAAAGCCAAAGTACTTATTTTGCACGAAATTTATTTAATTAAAATTTTTTATTTTAATTTTTAAGGCTTTTAAATAAAAATTAAGACTTTAAAGTCTTGTTAAACTTTTATTTCAATAAAAATAAGACTCTTTCCTTGTCTGCCCTTCTAGAAAATTCTCTCTTCCTGTTGTTCTCTATTTTAGTCACGTTTCCAGTTGAGCCAGATAGCACCAGGGGAATGTGTGGGGTTCGGGGCTGGTCAGGGCAGAAAGGATGAGACGTGGTGGGCTGAGGGCTCCGGGGGCAGGCAAGGCCGGGGTTTCATCCGCCCCTTGGCGAAGATTCATCTTGTGCATGTTTCATCGCTGAGCCTGGGAGACGCCAACCACGCGAAGTCGTGCTTGCAGGGCTGTTGAGGCTCCAGCCGCACGTGGTGGTGGCTTTGCTGTCCACTCTGCAGACAGTTAGTGCCGGTCACTTCTGTGCAATGAGAAGATGACTCTGGACCCGTTAGAAAGGGAAGGGTCCAGCCCTGCCCCAGACTGCTGGGAGGGATGAGATCCCAGACCTAGAATTGCTTCAAGCACAGACTTCGTAGAGTCTAGGGAGCTCAATTTAAACCTTGGCCCCGGCCCTCCCTGGTGGCGCAGCGGGTTAAAGCGCAGCACTGCAAGCTGGGGGCAGCTGCTTCAGTGTGAGTTCGATCCCAGGTCCCCGAGAGGACCCACATGGCGCGGCAGACCTCTCCTGTCTCCCCGCTGCTCCCCTCAGCAGTGTAATTCATTGATCTGCCTGTTTTGCTCCCGACCCTGTCTCTGGTGAAGCCTCTCACCGCCCCTGCACCTCTGGCCTGTACCCCAGTTCTGTATGAGTAAATAAATCTTAAAAAAAAAAAAAAAAAATCCCCGGCCCCTCCACAAACTGTGTGGCTTTGGCCAGTAACCGTCCTGGCTGTACCTCAGTTTCCTCACCTGTAAAATGAGATAATAGGGCCTCAAGGTGCCAGAGTGAGCTCTGTGAGACGACACTTGCAGGTAGCCTGGACTCTGCAAGCATAACTTGTAACCCCATGGGGGAAGACCTCAGCTACCTGAGCCTGTCCTATCAGGTCTCCTCTCTCCCTCCCTGTTGAGAAGAAAGGACTCCTTTTGAGAAGGTCCCAGCCCATCTGTCTCAAAATTCAGGGAAAGGTGCCAAGCAGCCTCCCTCACTGGGGCCGCACTGCCTAGATAAGAAGCAAGAAGAGAGGTGAATTCTAAAAATTAAACAAATCTTGGTGCCTTTGAGAGGTCGGCTGGCCGTCCTGTCAGTGACAGACTGCAGGGC
Source organism: Condylura cristata (assembly GCF_000260355.1). Taxonomy (NCBI): domain Eukaryota; kingdom Metazoa; phylum Chordata; class Mammalia; order Eulipotyphla; family Talpidae; genus Condylura; species Condylura cristata. The sequence goes on from NW_004567130.1 coordinate 17,138,756, forward strand.
CAGCCCATGGAATGAGGGAGGCAGGCAGAGTCACAGCTGGGGCGCCCGAGAGCAGGCCTTGGATGTCGTGGGGAGCAGACCCAGACAGTGGAGGGGTGGTCTATGAAGCTGTATCTGCAGCCTTTGCAGTCCCTGCCCAGGGAGCACCCCAAAGGGCCAGGGGAGTTGCTGCAGACCTTGGAGGCCTTACCGAGCGCTTCCCACCGCCCCTAAGACTCAGCCCTCCCCCAGGAGAGTTCTGTCTCCAGAGGAGGCTTCTGATCTCACAGCAACATGGAGGAGGCTGGGCTGCTGCCGACCTCCTGAGGCAGTCTGGGGATCCGCGTGAGACTTGCACTTATCTTTGCTTCCTTGCTGGGGCTGGGGCTGAGGTCTTCTAGCAGCCTCGCCTCATGGAGGTGGGCAGTGGGTTGGACCTGTGGGTGCTGTGTGCACAGGAGGAGGATGGACACACCAGCTACTCTGGCACAGGCAGAAGCCAGCTCTTGGCTGCAATGAAAGCTTCCCCCAAACATGCGTCTGCAGCCATGAAGAAGTTCTGCCTCCTTCGCCCACTCCTCACAGCAGGCTCGTGGGAGGGATGGCTCCCAAGCAGTGGAGCCCACGGCACAGCCCTTCCTGGCGTGCATGGCTGATGAAAGTCCTTATTCCTCCACCACGATCCACACCGCACAATCTGGGAGTGAAAGAAAGCACACCCCTTTGCCTGGGCTACAGACTTACAGATCCCTGCCCCTGCCCACCTGCCCCAGGGGTGGGCTCTCAGCACCTCTTTCATGAGAAGGCCCCACGAACTCCCTGCACACCAGCCTCCAGTCCAAAGTCAGGGGCACCAGGGGTAGAGGCTCCCGAAGACCCAAAGGACAGAATCAAAGCCGTGGCCTTTTCCTGTAAGGACAGGCTGCATGCATACATGGTGTTTGTGTATGCTCTAGCCCTTCAGGCACTCTGTGATACGTGCGGCGTCTGAGGATGCTGTGTGCACACGCAGGCATATTCATCCATATGCACGCAAACGCAAGCGTGTACACCTGCCGACGAGCACCTGCGTCTCAGACGTGTGAACAGATGGGCAACGTGGATTGCCTTCATGCCAAGGGATGCGCCGTGGTTTTACAGGAGTGGAGTGGGGAAAGGGAGTGCATGGGACTATGGCGATGGCACACGGGGGAATTGGTGGTGGGAAGTCCATGGGGATTACAACTGAGATGGGAAAAGGCACAAAATAGTGTAAAAACTAACTTTTTTTTTAAAGGCAACATGGGAGAATCCCCCACCCAGTGGGTGCATTGGTTACATTCCCACACCCATCCCTTTAGCTTCTCCCTGGCACCCGTATGATGCTTGAACTCACAGGGCTCCAATCATGTCATCTGCTAAGAGTCAAGCTTTGCCACCATTTCATAGCCCTCTGTCACCAGTTTACAAGCAAGCCTACATTCTTCAGTGACTTGTTTTACTTTTTTCACAAATTGACCAAGTTAGATTTACATCTAGGAATATCATGGTATTCTATCATGATGCTCTAGTCCCAAACACCAGGCCCCCACTAACTTGCGTCACCTTGTCACTTTCACCTCCCTCAGTTTCAACTTCCTCATGTGTTCCACAGTGTAACACTTTCATATACTATCTGAGGATTAAGTCATCATAGATGGGTCACTATGCATCATCTCAAAATATCAATTCCCGCTGCAATAGGACAGGAATCCCAGCATCTGTCCCCCTCAAGGTGACTTTCTATCTTTGCTGAGTGTATCATCTGGAACTGTGCCAAGAAAAAAGATGGTGTCCACAAATAGCCACCAACAATCCCTCTCCTCCCTGAATTCACCAGCCGCTCTTCAGGGTGAAGTGACGTCCTGTGATTTCTGAGAGCTTAAGAGGACTTGAGCTGCCAATTTTCCTTCAAAGAAAATCTGGGTTGCTCAAGATTCAGCAACCCAGTAGTGAGGAAGCCCAAGCCAGGCCACTAGGTGATGCGATGTCCTGTGTAGCAGGTAGGATGGAGGTCCTCTTGGCGTTCATCAGAACTACCAAGAACATTCTTGCTGACACCACCCAGAGAGAAGAACCGCCCAGCTGAGCCCTGTGTCATGTAGCAGGTAGGATGGAGGGCCTCTTAGCGTTCATCAGAACTACCAAGTACATGCACCAAGTACATTCTTGCTGACACAACCCAGAGAGAAGAACTGCCCAATGAGCCCAGCCACAAATAAAATGAGAATCGGTATTGACTGAATAACCAATAGCCTCAACCATTTGGTGACCTCAGTAGGATTCGACTTTTCTGCTTCCTCTTTATCCTCTATCTGCATAGGATCTGAAACAGATGCTTAAATATTTCAATAGATGGTAAAAGTCATTCATTCAAGTAAACACAGTGTCTTGTTCGTCACACTTTCCAGCTCCTGGGCAACAAACTCCCTTCCCTCTTGTTGACTAGAGACAACTTGTGCACTTTATCTGGAGTCAGATTCCTGTACAATAAGGGCCGCCAGACAATGGTGATGGAAAGCAGGACCGAAGTGGCAGGGCCATTTGGAAATGTCGTCACATGTAGCCACGCAGCAGGGGCCCACATACTCACAGGGCTTAAGTCTCCCTAAATTCTAGCCCTAATTCTCTGTTGGTGGACTGTACCCTGCCCTGGAATAGGAAAGCTCTTTCAGCTCCCCATCAGGGCTGAGCAGGTCCATCCTCTGTTTCCTTGTCACTGATTCCCTCTAGAAGAAGCCTGTGTCTGCGACCAGATCAACAACTCTGAGACCAAGGACCAGGAATATCTGTAGAAGTGGTTTCTGCTCTCCCTGCTCCCCATCTTCCACCCCCTGAGGACTTTGGAGGAAAAGGCTGCTTACGGTTATAGGCAGAGGTGGGTGAGGGACAGTGGTGCCCTGCTTTCTGCAGCACCTTCCTCCCTCCTGTCTGCCCCCCAGCATCAGAGGGCTGATCCAGCGTCCCCCAAGTCTGGTCCTGACAAGCTTGTACATTAGCACTTCTTAAAAGCAGTGTCCACTTTGGGAATGGTGTTGGGACCCAAGAGCAGTCACTTCCTTGACAAATGCCTGTGCTGACAGCTAGATACTGTTTTACAAATCCTGGCCTCCTGTTGCTCCCCAGGTGGTGTTGCAGGGCACAGGAAAGGGTTCAGCGGCAAGTGATTCACCAAGGACAGTGACACTTGAGAAGGCGTCCACTTGGTGGAAATATGTGCACACAGTAGAGGCAGCGAGCTCTGGGCCTCACCACCCTTTCTTCTAATTTTCTAGCTGTGTCCCTCAGCTCTCTCCTCCAAGCTTCATTTTCCTCACTTATAAAACAGAGGCAACTATCCTTGTGTAGTTACCTATTCCTGCTTAACAGCTGGCCTCAAGCTCAGTTTTAAACAACACACAGGCACTGAGAAAATGAATGTGGGCTGTTTTAAGAATCAGGACATTGCTTAGTTGAGTTCCCTGGACCACGGTCTCTGCTACGGCTGCAGTCAAGCTGTCAGCCGGGGCTGGGGTCTGATCTGGAGGCTCGAGTGGGGAAGGATCTACTCCCAGGCTTCTTGCTGTCTGTAGGGCTAGAGCCTCAGTTCCTTACCAACTGTTGCAGAAAGTGGCCCTTGGTTCTTTACCACCTGGACCTCTCCAAAGCGATCACTTGTTTCTCCAAGCCAGTAAGGGGAAGAGTCTGCCCCCCTTGCACAGGTGAACCCCTAGCCCCAGTGATATTAGGGGTGAGGTTTCTGAGGGAACTAGGTAATGAGCCATGCGTAAGCAAGAGGCGGGACCTTGCCAGAAGCCAGATCGCCCAGAATTTTGATCTGGGAACTCCCCAGCCTTCAGAACCATGAGGAGTAAATGTTGGTTGTTAAGTTCCCCAAGTCTGCAGTACTTTGTTGCAGCAGCCCGAGCTATAAAGGGAAACAGGTTCCTAGAACTTGGAGGAGAGAACTGCAGGGAATTAGAGCAACTTTGGTGGAAGGGCAGCCACTGGCCACACAGCTGGGAGGGCCCGAGGGGAAGTGTCCTCCCGCCCTCGTCTGCTCCTCCCCTCCTCCCTCCCCTCCTCCTCTGCCCCCTCCTCCCCCTTCCTCTCCCTCCTCCCCCTCCTTCCCTTCCCTCATCTCCTCCTCCTTTCCCCTCCCTAATTCCCTTCTGCCCTTCTTCTCCCCTCCCTCTTCCCCCTCCTCCTCTTTCCCTCCTCCCCTCCCTGGTCCCCCTTTTCCTCTCCCTCCTCCCCCCTCCTCTTCTCCCTCCTCCTCTCTTCTCATCGCCTCCTCTGCTCCCCCTTCTCCTCCTCCTGCCCTGCTTCTACTTCCAACAGTAGAGCCCCGTTGTACAGCTGAGAGCTGGGGAGCCCAATTGTCTTCCCACCCTACCACCTCTTCCCCTCCCCCCATGTGGGCTCATCTCCATATATCGTGAGACCCCCAGAGTGTGAATCAGGAAGTCCAGGTGGAGCCCGGGCCGCTGATGCTGCTGGTCCAGGAGCCACAGTTTGAGAAGCCACATGGAAGACCCCGCCCGATCCCCCCACCCTGCCTGGGCTTGACCCCACAAGCACTTCAGAGGACTCTGAGAAGGAACTCAGTTTGATATGGGGAATCTTGCTTGAGTACATTTAGGAAAACTCCACTCAACACTTGTTGAGCGAAACTGGGCACAGTGGTGTGAGCTACGGTTTAGCCATCTCAGAAAAACAAGGATATTTTAGTGGAATTTGGGGAGTTCTCATTGTATAAAAGTCATTGATGAGGGAAAGGACAGCCCTTCATTCGGAAATAAATCCAACAGTATTAGTCAATTTCTCCCATCTAGAGACAAAGCTAACCCCCCTCTGCTCTCCCCCAAGATGCTCCCCTTGTAATCTCTGATCTCTGCAATGACCCATCACTCAGTTCTGTTTTGCTCATGAAGACATAGATTTGGGGGTATTCTGCAAATCCCCAACCAGCACCCCTTAAAAGCATCAGGAATGTGAGAAAAGAGAAGATTGAGGAGCCTGCAGAGATGGGAGGAGAAAATGATTGTAGGATCCTGCAGAGCGATTAGAACAAAAGAGAAACAAATGACATAAGAATTGAGTAAAGTCTTAGCTGAGAGAATGAACCAAAGTTGGTTTCTTAGGTTGGATGACTGTGCCCGGGATTCAGAGGATGTTACCACTAGTTAGGGGTGAGGGGACTGGGAATTCTCTGTGCCAGTCCCCTTGGGATACTAAAGAGAGGGGTGCATTCATTGGAACTCTGGGTATGGGCAATAAGCGGGTGCACTGTCTGTAAAGGATTTAAGAACAATAAAATTAGCCAACATTTGGCCTGCTTTTTATATTATTGGTCTGTGTGGGTGATTCTAAGCTGTCATAACTTTTGACCCAAAAACTCACCTTGGCGGCATTGAAAATTGAAATCAACATCCATTTCTGACCCCATGTTGAACAATAACCAGGCCAAGCAGAAATAACTTGACACTTTGAGGAGCATGTCACCACTGACACTTTCCCCAAGAAGAAGCGGCCAGATGACTGATGAAGACAGTTTGCTCAAGAGTCATCCCTGGTGAGCCCCTCTAGAACATCATCATCTCTGTTCAGTGTCCACCCCTCTCTCCTGGCCAAGTCACCCCTCTAGAACGTCATCTCTGCTCAGTTCGACACATCCTGTCTTTGCAAGAGCTGCCTTACCCAACCAAGTTTTAAAATCCTATACTCAGCCCTGATCATTTAGAGACACTGCAGGAGGGTAAGTCCTTTACTCAGTAATTGTAGTGAGCTTCGCTTCCTGGACCTACAGGGGTTATTTCTGGGGATCTCTCTAGAGAGTTGGCAGATGTATCGCAGAACTACCACACCCGTGTCCGAAGATAAACACAAAGCTTCCCACACCTAGAATGACTCCTACCATGGCAAGTGGGTGCCCAGATGCCACTCAGCGAACACTGACGCCAAGAACCATCTACTCCATTGTGAGACGCCCTCCATGAAATCTTTTATAAAAGGTAGGACTGGATCTGCCTTTACAAAAATCAAACCTCCCACATGACCTACATGCACATTTATACTTAATCTAAAAATGCATTTTTAAGTTACCAGACACTCCAGGGGACCCCCTGAGAAGGGTCAACAGAGATGCTTCTACTGCTTTCTCTTGAATTAAATAAATCGTGAACGTGGTCTTGCTGCGTGAAATTTTTTGACAGTCACATGCTCAGTGAGCGACGGAGTAAGCACATGAGCCCACAGAACAACACACTGACACAAGAGTGTTCTCCCAGCCTAGATCATGGCTGTGCTCAGGCTGAAGAGCCCCAAGGTCATCCAAGGTCATCCCAGGGGTGTGTTCCCCCGAGACACCTGCAGGTGGAGCCCTGTCTGTCTGACCCCTGGGACTCTGGCATCTTGGAGTTCCTTCAGGGCAACAGCAAAGGGCTTGCAGAGCGCAGCTGAGGTCTAGCTCGGGGCATCACAGGCCTCAGGGCCAGGCAAGGAGGCTGCCTGACCTCAGCCCCTTCTCACCAGAGGACCCCACCAGCCTCTAGGCTGCAGGACCAATACCAGGAGCCGCTTTCCAACAACAGGGGAAGGTCAAGGGGCAGTCGGAGAGGGCCATTCTGAGCCAGTGTGAGGGTCTCAGGCCACATTCTAGTTGCAGCTCTGGGCTGGCTCAGCCTGGGGGCGGAGGGCTGTGGAAGGGCTCTCCTGGGGCAGCAGCTCAACCTGCCAGGCATGTTCCTGACCCTGAGCTCCCGCCCTGTGGTTTTAATTCCAGGGTTCTGGCAACAGGCATGGCGCCTCAGACCCAGAGTCCAAGGCCCCTGCAAAGGCTGGACAAGCTCGTCATTTCCCTGAGATTCAGGTCATCATTCGTGAGGTTCAGAAGCAAACACTCAGCTCTGGGCCCTGGAATTCTCTCCTCAGTGACATGTGGAAGAGTGGCGTCATGTTGGGGGACAGGCCCCTGCCGTCAGACACGGCCCCAAGGGGGTGCTTGCAAACCCCATCATCATGTGTGGCTAAGAGCGTGGCCCGAGAGCCAGGGCCCAGGGCTCAGACCCCGCGTCGACCGCTTACAGCTGCCTGTCAGTCACTCCTCAGAGAAACAGTGCAACTTTGCCACAATTCTAAAGCACTTAGAAGGCGGCCCAGGCCCTGGGCCCTCCCAGGCAGCCCTGGGGCTCTCTATGTGCGAGTTCTTTTCATTTTCAGGGAAAGTCCCCCTGTCTGTCACCTGCCCCACCTGTTTCCCCAACCTGTCCAATGTTAAGAGCCCGTTCTATTCTTCCATGCAAGTATTAACACAGTCACAGACTGTGACACTCAGTGCCCGAGCTCGTGGCACAAAAGCCCACGAGCTGTGAGCAGGACACACAACGTGTCGCTTGGTGCTTTTTCCTTTGCTTGGCTCCAGGAGTGAGCCCCGAAATGCACCGTCTTATTCCTCAGGGCCACGAGAGGTGGGAACGGGTTTACGAAGGAGCAGATGACAGCGGGCTGCCAGCTCGGGGAGGGGACAGCGGCCTTTCCTGGCTGTGTCCTTCCATGCACTGAGTGCCAAGGCATCCCGTCCGCGGACCCCCACTCCCGCGGGGGCCGCCTGTCACCAGGCCCGTGTGGCGTGGGACCTCCCATGACTGGCGCCTGACACCACCGTGGAGGCCCCAACTGTGGACACTGAGGTCCGGCTTCTGTGCACGGCTGCTTTAGGGGTGGCTGGTCCCCGGGGAAGCCGCTTCAGTGTCAGCCCGGTCCTGGGGGTGAATCATGCCTCTGGGTTCTCCAGGACCCCAAGCGAGCTCACCTGGGCTTCTGTGCCTCTGGCCAGTGGCCACGCCCCAAGGGCCACTCCAGAGAGCTTCACGTCCCTGACATCCCCCACCCCTCTGGAGGCTCCTGAGTACTCAGGGTGCCATGCCTGGGGCCAGGCGCGTGGGTGGAGCAGCAGAGGTTGACTCTCCCCTGGGGATCGACTTGATCCTCAAGTTGAGGCGGCCACAGTCCCAGACTGACCATTCCACTGCCACTGTCCTCGTCCCTCCACCAAGGGCCTCCCTGTGGGAGCTCAGCAGCCCCTCATGAAACGAGGGGTGGGTTCACGAGAATAACTTGGTCTTCATAAAAGAGATAAAAGAGCTGGCCGTTTCCATTGACCAGATTCAAGGAGCCTCAATTCTCTCTCTCCTCTCTTGTCTCTCTCTC
>NW_004567130.1:17147578-17158400 GCF_000260355.1 Condylura cristata
CTCTCTCTCTCCTCTCTCTCTCCTCTCTCATCTCTCTCTCCCTGCCCCCCCCCCTTGTACAGCTTCAGACTCAGGGTGTGGAAAGGAGCACTTCAGTTTTTCTGGAAAACTATCTTACCAAAATTCTACTGCCTTTGATCCACTTCCAGAATGACCCAGTGAAACAGCATCTTAAGAAGATGCCCAGGGCTCGGACGGCAGCACCTCTGTGCCATGAAGAAGCTGGCATACAGTGGGCGTGACCCACGTCGGGCGTGGCCATGGGAGGGTGCCCTGGCCACGGTGGGGAGCCCACAGGGCTGAGAAATCAGGGCCAATCTTGCGCTTTTCAACCTGGAAATATGTCCAGGACCAACTGGTGGAAACACGCGTTGCGAAGGGGACCCCGTGTATTCAGATGTGATGGCTGAAGGGGGAGAGACGGGGATTGTGGAAGGACTACGAATGGTGAGCACAGAGACCGGACAGGACACCCCCGGGACCCGTGAGCACTTCAGTGGGAGGGGAGCACGTGGGGGGCAGCTCTAGCTTCACCCCCAGCTCCCCAGGGCCCCTCTGGCCTCAGTCTGTTCTCTGGGACCAGAGGGCAGATTGCAGAGACTCCCCGCCCTCCCTGCCAACCCCCGCACCCTCCACAGCTGTCCTCCTGGGAAGCCTCACGTTGACAGGGTCCCCGCTGCCCAGCCCACCGGCTCTCAGCAGGCCTGCTGCCCCCGCCCTGACCCCGGCTCCCCGAGAGGTTGAAAGGCCACAGTGAGATAACCCAGCTCCGCGCCCCACCCTGCAAAAGGTCAGCTAAAAAGCATGCAAGTGGAGGACCCCCTTGGCTGAAGGGTCCCTCCGAGCCTTGCCCGGAACTGGGTGCTGACCACGGGCCAGGCCCTGCGCTGGGCCTCAGAACTGTCCCCTGTGTCAGCTCAGCGGGGCTCACCGCTGCAAGTAGACTCGGGAACAAGATGCCTCCACCCTGGGGCTTGGTGTGCTCATCTGAGAAACGGGGGTGGTGGTGACAGTCCCTTCCCTAGGGGTCCCTGGAAGAATGAAGTAACTGTGTACAAGATTGAAATGTGTGTGTGTGTGTAGCTACTCATGCCTACCCCTATCGCTCAAGCCTCCTCTGGATGGATCCTTCTTGATCCAGTCTCCTTTGTTATAAACTCTTACTTACCTTTATGTGCATATATGCAAATTTATATGCAAATTTCCTATATACAAGATAGCTAGGTGGACAGATGGGTGAAAAAGTAGGTAGGTAGGTAAGTAGATGATAGATAGACTGACTGACAGACAGATGATAGATAGACAGATAGGGATGGATGGACAGAAGGACGGACGGACAATAAGAACGCAGGCAGTGTTTATTAGCATTTACTCTTCCCTTACGCTAGCGCTCTGGTGTTGCATTCAGCCTGGACCCCAGCTCTGCAGATGAGCGTCCCGAGATGATGGCTGGGTGAGGGAGGCTGCAGCTGTCCCTCGCTTGCTGCCCCCTGGAGAGTTAGTATTGGGTGGGAAGTGTTGCTACAAGAGCGGCCGCTTGGACAAATTCTCGAGATAAGACCGCTGCCACAGGGGCCGAAGAGGCATTTGTTCTGCAGGTTTGTGCTTGTTCTTGGGAAGGGGCCGGACAGGCGTGGAGCCTGCTGGACAGCCGCGGGCACCACTCGTCCCTGCTGGGTGAGCACTGAGCCCTCTGGAGCGGCTGCTCAGGGGTGGCCGAAGTGGGGGCTCTCTCAGGCCATCTCCACCACTGATGACCTTGGGAAGGGGGCAGAGCAGGAGGTGGGGAGCCTGGGCCTCGAGAAAGGGCCTGCCCCATCTGACCTCCGGCCGGATTTTTGACCTAATTTATCTGGCATTTTCTAAAATGCAGACAAGGATTTACCGTCATAAAAATAAGAAACATGACTGATTCACAGCTAAAAAGTTCAAATGCAATCAACCGACGTTACTGGCTAGGTCCGTTTTAGGGGCTACCTCGTTGAATCCTCCCACGGCCCAGTGAGCTGGGAACCAGCTCACTCCCTGAGTCTCAGGCAGGCAGAGGGCGGTGGAACTGTGTCATTAGGAGCAAAAAATGCTACTGAGCCCTGCTGGCGCTCAGCCTGCGAGGTTGCCTGGAGATTCGACAAGGGCTGGGCAAGTAAAAGGACTTCTCTCCCTAACTCCCAGCTGGGAAGACTGAGGTCTCATCACCCAGAAGGTGGGGGCAGCGGAGGCAAAACCAGGACCGCTCAGGCCCTTCCACCCTGGCAGAGCCTGGCTTCCACTTGAAGAGTGCGGGGGCCCCCTTGTGGCAGAATTTTGCCTCGCTTGACAGCAATACCTGCAGCCGGGAATCGGATCAAGAAGGGGAAGGGAGAAGGCAGGAGGGTCTCCCAGCCCCACCATGGAGCTGGCAGGGTCCTCTCATCTGCACACCCACGCATCACCTCCAGTTGACATTCAAGGGAGCACACAGGGGCCCCCAAGACCCAGTCTGCTCTGCCTCCTCTTGCTGTGGGACGGTAGGGAGCGGCCTCCCCTCTCTGTTCTAGGGGTCCCCTCTCTGTTCTAGGGCTCCCTTCTGTAGACTGCAGAGTAGCCCAGGCTTCTCGTTCTTACGCCCACCCATCACGCCTACCTGCGTGCCGGTGTGATCTGGGGTGACCTGGGTCCGGTAGGCTTACCTGTCCAGGCACTGTCACCTGGGTGCCTAGCCTTCTCCTCCCATGGGTCCATTAGACCCTGGCTACTCTGGCGTGTCACCAGCCCCTTGCTGTCTCCCCACTCTAGGTGTTCTTTCCCAGCCCTGGGTAACAGGTGTTACCTGGGGGCCTCCCATTCGCAGACAGGTGGCATTGAAGGAGACATCGCACCTGGGCTGGGAGAGGCCACCTCTGTCTTCCCCCTCCTCCCTGCAAGCTTCCACAAGAGGGATGCATTCCTTGTGCTTTTATTTTCTGTATTTTCTGATGTTTAGGCATCCGGGGACTTGCTGGTCCTGGGCAGACAGCCCGTTCCAGGCCTAACTGATTCCAAAAAATAGTAACGGACTTGCCTGCAAGTGTATCTGCAGAGCAAACCAACCCAGCCCAAGCCTGCACCCCAAACACCACCTCCGTTATCGGGCACTCACACTCAGGCCTCAAGCCCCTGCCCTCACCAGCCAGGACCACCAAGCACCAGACGCCTGGAGACAGCCCCAGAGCCTGCCCAGATGATTCTAACCAGCCAGGCCTAGCCTGTTCACCCCACCTGCTCCTTTGCTCCCCACTCCTGCGGCCCCGGAGTAGCCCTGTGTAGCCCGGCGTCCCATGCCTTAGCCTGCACCCAGGATTCAGTGGGTACACAGTTTTTTCTTGGTGACAGTCACTCCTGGGCGTCCAGAGCTCTCTTGATAAGCCGACCTGCACCCCAACTTGGGCCATGGGTTTGCTGCACTCTAGGCCCCTGCTTTTGAAAGGCCCCGGGGAACATGCACCTCCTGACTGACCTAAGCCCCTCATTCTCACTGGGATTTAGTACACTGTATGTACTGAATGTCATGTTCCATGAAATATAGTGGGTGCTTTTAGAGAGAATAAACATGCCCCGAGGACCATGAAGAAAGTCAGGCACCGGGGCTTAGGCAGAGGGGTTTCCCTGGTTTGGAATACAATTTCCAGGCTCCGCTTCTGTTATGAACCGATGGTGACCCCCATCCCACCCCCAATTTAGAAGTTAAAACTACTAACCCTGGGAGGTAGGGTTACCTGTGACCTTAGGCATTAAGGTAACTGAGGTCCTTAGGGCAGACCCCAGCCCCGCATGAGTGGCATCGTTATAAGAGGGACTCTGGACGCTGACCCACTCACAGGAGGGAGGGGTGTGGCATGAAGACACCAGACCAGGCAGTCAGGCCCCCCTCTAGATCCAGTGTCCCCATCCCGTAGCCCCCAGGGAGACGCCCTCAGAAGAAACCAGCCCTGCGGACACCGTGATCGTGGCCTCCAGAATTGGGAGAGAATCTTTCTGTTTAAAACCTCAGGCTGCAACGCTTTGCTACGCAGCCCGAGCAAATATATACAGCATCAGACACATAGCTGGAAAATGCCACTGGCCGGACTCCGCGTTTGATTTTGTGCAGGGTGGTGCAGCCACAGGATCCAGGCTTTCTCCTGGGAAGCAGAATGGGCAGCGAAGGTTCTGGGTTCAGGCCGATTCCATCCCAGCGCCCCGCCCTCACCGCCACCTCCCACACAAACTACTTTCACTGGACTTCCTGGCTTGGGCTCTGCTTCTGGGGAAGAAGGGCCCGAGACACCACCCCACCCAGGGCTAGGAGGCTTTGATCTGTCCCAGCTCAAAGCTGAGGTCGTTTTCATGTGTGTGACATGCTTGGTTGGGCTGGCCTCGGCCACAGCCGATAATATTAGGGCAGGGAGGTTTCCCAGGCTCCATCCTGACCCGCCCGGCAATGCAACTTTCCCTGCAAGGACAGACAGCTCTCCCCTCCTCCCCTGGCCCCTCTGCCATCTCAGCAGGCGAAGAGCCTGCTGTGTTGTGTCACGGGCCCAAGTCAGAGCTGCCCAGGGAAGGGCCGGTACAGGACAACAATGCTCGTCCCTCCAGTCCTCAATACGCTGCGGCTCGTGTGCTCCCCATTCCAGCCCCGCTCTGCTGAGTGTGGCCCTGGGCCTGGAGAGCTCCACAGAGCAGAGGACAGAAACTCTGTCTCCGGGGTCTAGAATCCTGGAGCTGAGGAGCATGGCACATGAAAAAAAGCCAACCAGGTTGCTGTCAAGCTTCCTGCAGAAGGGGTGGGGGTGAGAGCAGGCAGTGTTGGGGCACAGATCCACCTTTGTTCTTCACACAGTCCCCAACCTGTGCACACAGTCCCCAACAAGAGCTGTGTCCTTGGGCTGGAAGATTGTTTTATGGGCTGTTTTTGGAAAAGTTAAAAGACGGTTTTTGAAAATCATCATCTGATGCTTCCAAGAAAACTCAGACGCGGACCAGAGTGGGGTTAGGTGTGGCTCCCTCTGGGCGGAGGGGACCCAGCCAGTCTGGATGGGGCAATAGGCCCCGGGCAGAGGAGGTCAGGCTCGCGGCGGTGCCAGTGGGCATCCTGGGCAGGGCTGGCCTGCAGGACGCACAGTGGCTCATTCTCTCCGAGACGGCCGGGCGCCATGCTGGAGGAAAGGCGGAGACTGTGTATCTTGGCCAAGCAGGGAGGAGGGTCTGGGAGATAGTCAAGCGCGAGGCCATTTGTATGTCCCCTCCCTGTCGGGGAGGAGAGTGGACCCAGGGCGAGCAAGAGTTTATGGGGTGAAAAAATGGGGGACATGGACGAATGCAGCCAGGGTCCCTCTGATCTATGTACAGCAACAAGGAGACACTCAGGAGAGGCGCCCTGACACTGGGGGCCAAGTGATGGGGCTCAGGAGAGCCGGTGCTTGGTAAAAGCCCCCCATCTTGGCCCTCCTTGGTGGAGCATCAGGTTAGGACGCAGCACTGCGAGTGAGCAATAGCCCCTTCAGTGCGAGTTCGATCCCTGACGCCGGAGGTGACCCACAGGGAGCGGCAGACCCCTCCTGAGCCGCCCGCTGCTCCCCTCAGCCGTGTACCTCATCAGTCTGCCTGCTCTGCTCCCCACTCTGTCTCTGGTGAATCCTCTCACCGCCCCTGAGCCTCTGGCCTGTACCCCAGTTCTGTGTGCACAAATAAATCTTTAAAAGACAAAAGCTCCCCAACCTCTACACAGAGGCTGCCATGAACACCCTCCCCCACAAAGTGCCATCTTCAACTCCTGTTGCAGGGAAGTTAGGTCATGCCTGCAGGCGGCATCACCGCAGAGATGCTAGAAACAGGCATTTCAAGGCGACTCACTTGCAGCCTTCGGGGAAAGCTCACTTAGTGGGATCCAAATGCGTTAGGTGGCCTGAACCCCTTCCACTCGCGGGTGACCTGCAGCCCCAGAATCCCTGGGATGTTCTTTCAATTAGTACTGAAAGTCCCACCTCCTGGGAGAAGCCTTGGGAAGTGGGTCATCCCAAACACATGTTCACCTTTTGCCCAATTCTATTTTTTCCAAGAATATTCGGGTCGCATCCCGGAGGCTTTTGATGGCTAGACCCCACAGCCGAGCCTTGCTGATTCCCCGGCATCCACCCTTAGCGGCCAGCAGGTGGCGCCCAGCACAAGCGACCTGCCCGAGTTGGGGCGCGGGCTGGCCGAGCTATGTCTTCACCCACAGCTGCAGGCCCCGGAGGTTGCCTGCCCCTCATGTGACAGGCAAGGGGGTTGCCTGACCTTCATGTGACAAGGCCCCTGAGGTTGTCTGCCCCTCATGTGACCCCTGACAGGCAAGGGGGTCTCTGTGAAGCAGCTCACACTCCAGGGGTCCCCACCCCGAGTCCGGCTGAGGCTAGAAGCCACCTGAGACCTGCCCGCTCCTGCCTCCCCTACCCCAGACGCTCCCTCAATCACTTGTTCCTGAACCCCTGCCCCCCCAAGCCTGCTCCCGGAGACCCCCACCTCCACCAGGCACAGCCCTCCGCCATTTCCTCCTCTTCCTCCCTCTCAGGCCCTGTGGAGGGAGTGAAAACAGGCTAATGCCAACACCTCAGCAATAAGGGAACTTGTTCCTCCTGACAACAAAAAACCCACAGCGAGCAGCACCCGGGAGGATGACAGACTGGAAGCTTCCCCCGAAGTTCAGGAGCAAGACAAAGATGGCCGCCCCGCAGCTTCCGTTCAGCTGAGGTGGAAGCCAGGGGTTTGGGAAAGAGAAAGAAAGAAACGGAACTGATCTGAAAGAAAGAGGTAAAAGAATCGCTACTCCTGGGTGGTGTGATCTCGGGAGCTTGCAAGGGGCCATGTCTCGATTTGTGGCATTTATTGGCTTTTGTCACCAATTTCAAAGCAAAAGTCTGCTGTGCCTGCTGGTGGAGAAGGAACGAAAGGCAGGCCCGGTCGGTGGGTGTCACGCTACTAAGGATTCTTCCCCTGAAAGTCCTCCTGGGACTCGGACTGTAGGTGCCTGGCATAGAGTCGATGTTTAATAGACATATACTGAACAGGGTGGGGGCTGGGAAGAGGAGCGATGCCCCATTTTCAGCACCCATTTCTGCCCCTGGGTCACTGCTCTCAGACACATAGAATCCAAGGTCTTCCCACCTCAGGGCCCTTCCCTTGCCCATGCCGTTTCCCTTCCCAGAATGCTGCCTTCAGTCACTATGTCCTACACATCTCTCAGATCTTGCTTTAGTGTAGTAGTTCTGAACTGAGATACACTGGCCAATATCTGGAGACACTTTGGGTGGTCACAACTCGGGGGGCGGGGGGTTACTCGCATCAAGTGAGGAGAGGCCAGGGCCACTGCTGAGCATCCTACCACTGCCAGGGCAGCCCCTGGCCCCAAGTGCCAGTAGAGGCAGGACAGCTGAGAAAACTGGTAACGGGAACATGCGCTCCGGTCACCTTGTTCGTTAATGATCTCCCTGTGGTTTTTGTCACATCTCTTGAGCTTCTCTCTGTTTGTAACCCTAAGGTAAAATTTGGACCAGGCCCATAATAGGCAGTCCAGGATATTTTAGAAGATATTCAGGATGCTCTGCGTGGATTAACCCACCCTAATTATGTCAGGTTCCCAGAAGCAGGAACTGCCCCTGGGTCTTGTTCAAGAGTCTCATGCAGGCAAGCTACAGGGAGATGTTCCAAGTAGAACTGACAGGTAACGGGGTGGGGAGTGGGCTGCAGCACAGGTGGCTGGCGTCGCGCTAATCAGGCCAATCCAGCTGCCCCGATATGGGGCCGGGGGCAGCCAAGGCGTGGGGGTGGGGGGGGCGGGGGTCCAGCATGAACCTCCACTTTTGCCCACTCCTGTGGGAAACTCCAGAGTGTAAATTATAACCCAGAGCAAAGCAGCTGAGCTTTGGGACTCCCAGACCTCCAGACCAGTCAGCCGGAAGCTGTGTGGGTGCCTTCTGTCATCTGGCTCCTCAGCCCTCTGGTCTTGCAAGCTGGTAGCCGAGGAGTAGACCAGACAGCCAAGTTGCAGTTGCAAGAAACAGAAGCTCTCAGAAACCAGAGGATGTTCGAGCAGAAACTGCAAAAGAAGAGTCTGATGGTGCCCTGACCTTGCAAATCCGCCCAAATCCAGGGACCGAGGGCGGGGGGAGTGGGGGCGGTGGTGTGCACAGTCCGCAGAGCGTCCTCTGTTCTGTGAGTCTGTGAGTCCCTCTTCCCTGGGGCCGGCAGAGAGAGCCAGCGTGGCTGGTCCCCACCTTGACCCCAGGTGTGGACAGCTGGGACATGACTTTGAAGGGCGTGACGGATGCCAGCCCCAGCCCGTGGTTGTCATAAAAGGTTATAGACGCCGCTGCTTGCCCGTGATTTATGTCTCGACAAAGGTTGCTCATAAAAAGAACATCTGTCTGTCCAAGCCAGCCGGCGTCAGCGGCCCAGGGCGTGTCCCCGCGGCCCACGCGACAGTGCTGCCTTTGGGAGGAGTTAACCATCTCCAGAGCGTGTTTGGGCCACAGATGGGTTTGGGGATATCTGAGAACTTCCGAAAGTTGTCTCCAAAACACCATGTGGACACGGGTTTCTTACAGAGAGGACGTGTTTCATTTGATTAGCCAGGTGGCCCATGACCCCAAGCACCCCGAAGACAAGCGTTACCCCCTCTCTCCTACACTGACACATCTGTTTGGGGGGGGGGCTATTGGTTTGCCACAGCCGTCGTGACAAAGCACCACAAACCTGGGGGCTGACACAATAGCCATCCTCGCACAAGTCTGAGGTCGAGAAGCGGGCAGGGGGCGGCCCCTCCGGAGGCTGGGGGGAGGGCCTGCTGACTGAGGGCCTCTCTGTGGGCTTCTGGAGGGTTCCGGGGTGTGCTGGCACTCCCAGGCTGGTGGACCTCCATCCCATCCCCTCTGCCTCCATCTTCACAAGCCCCTGTCCCCATGCTCAAGTCTGTGTCCAACCCGCCCCTTTCGCAAGGACATGGGCCATGAGGGAGGACCAGGAGGTCTGGTCTGGAGTAATCACCTCTGCGGAGACCCCTGGGAAGGTCGCATTCTCCTGGTCCAGTGGAAAGTGCCTTGGCCTGATCCGCCATCTTGTGATGGCTCTTCATTTTGCTGACGGGGAAACTGAGGCCCTGGATGGTGCATCCAGATGAGCAGGGAGTAAAGCTCTGGGAGACAGAGCACACAGGGTCTCGCGCTCCCAGACCTGCTCCAGGACGAGCAAAGCCACAGGCCCCACGAGGACACTGCATGTGGGTGCACTCTGGTCTCCCCTTCTGTTCTCGGCACATCGGGTGTCTCAGTTTATTTTGTCCCCACTAGCCCCATTTTGCAGAGGAAGAAACTGAGGCAGAGTGTCAAGGTGCTAGAAGCAAGACTCCTCACTGCAGCCTCAGGCCAGGTCCCTGTGGTTGGGGTGGGGTGGGGGGCTCCCCACCTCCCTGCCACCCCAAGGCCTCCCTCCTTCCTCTCCCCGTGTGCATTTAGCCAGCCTGGGTCCCTGCCAAGTCTGGGCTGTCACTGGGCTCCCACCTTTGATCACCAGTCAGCGTTCTTGAAGTGCCGAGTCCCCCAGATGTTGGGCTGATCAAAGGCAGCTGTTCCCTGGCCCCTCCCCTGAGCTGCGATTATAGACTGAGGGAGACTAGGCTGGGAGGGACAGACATGTGACTGACAGGCGGACTCCGCCGGGGCGGGGCCAGGCGCTGAGGGCTTTGGAGAGGTCTCACCTGGTCACCGCAGGGATCAGAACATCCCGGGTCCACCAGCTAGGCCAGGTGTGCCAGGAGCTTACCTTTGAGAATGCTGGTGCTCCCTAGGGACAGCCAAGCCTCAACCCGCTCCACCCAGCAGCCCAAAGCTTTAAGGCTAACTGGGATTCCTCCAGGTGCAAGACCCCAATTAGTTTACATTCATTAAATAAAGAGCAGGGCCCTCCCTGGTGGCGCAGCGGGTTAAAGCACCACTGTCTGAGGAGTTAAAGCCACTTCAGCACGAGTTCCATACCTGCCCCAAAGGTGATCCATGGGGCGCGGCAGACCTCTCCTGACCCGCCCGCTGCTCCCCTCAGCATTGTACTTCGTCGACCTGCCTGTTCTGCTCCCCACTCTGTCTCTGGTGAAGCCTCTCACCGCCCCTGCGCTTCTGGCCTGTACCCCAGTTCTGTATGCACAAATCTTCAAAAAATATAAAGAACAGACATAAAACAGTATGTACAAGCCAATCTTGTGAGTTTTTATATATTTTTTAATACAGTTATAGGAACAGAGGGAACAGACCAGAGGGCAGACGCCAGCTAATTTGTGGTGACCATATCTGGGCTGGGAGACAGCAGTCCCTTGCACTTTTTTCCCCTTCATTCACGGATCCAACAAAATTTATGAACATATTCTTAAAGACTAGTGCCTAAATGGATTAAAAGTTTTCTGGATTCCAAAAATCAGCTTATTTCCATTTTGCACTTTTAACACATGGCATTCTAGTGATAAGAATTTAAACTCTTACGCCAGATAGAAAATGGTATCTACTGAATACTAAAAGGGCAAGTTATAAAAGCTGTGTAAGCAGAGCTGATGATAAAGGCAGGTGAAGACAGGTGAGTACAGTTCTGTACAGGTACGAGGGCAAGGGGAGAGAGATGAGACTGGGTGAGATTAAATAGAGGGCTGAAGTACACTGGGAACCCCCAGCCCTGCAGGTCGAGAGGTAACCTCCTCGCCCCCACACCTCACACGCTCTCCCACCGCCCACGGGAGCAGTGGACACAGGTGGCTCCGAGGACCTGTGTTCCCCTCCTCAGAACCCTCCACGCTGCAATCTCGCAC
>NW_004567130.1:17158725-17171492 GCF_000260355.1 Condylura cristata
GGGTGGGTGGGAGGGTGGTTTACGGGCTGCTGGAACGGAGACACAGAGAGGCCAAGATGGAGAGAGGCGAGCACTAAATGTTAGACTTTCAGAAACTTTGTTTATTGGCGGCTTTTTATTTTCTTTGTGAAAGATTTTATTTATTTTTGCATAGAAGATCAGAGATGTAGGCCAAAGTTGGGGGGGTTGAGAGAATTCACCAGAGACAGAGTGGGGAGCAGAAGAGGCCGATTGACTGAAATCCACTGCTGAGGGGAGCAGACAGTGGAGGTCTGCCGTGCTGTGTGGGCGGGCTCCCTGGAGGGATGGGCTCAGGGGGAGGCCCTGCTTATCAGTTGTTAAGCAGAGCCATCATTAAAAATGAGATTACCTAAATTTGCCATTAAATAAATTACATGATCAGCCAAGGCCAGGCTCAACTCTCCACTTCCTAACTGCCTCTCTACATTTTGCTAGTGTCTGTGCTGGAGGCTAGTCTGGCTGGGGGAAATATCACAGAATGCCATGCTTATCACGTGTATCTCTTCCCAACTCCACGCTCAGGGACATCACATTTCCCACACCGGCCACATGAGAGGATTCATGCCAGGGAAATTGGCAAATGCTTGCATCACACCACCTCCCTTCAAAAGAAAATGTGAGTTTCACATAGGCGGAGATGCTATTGGGAGTGAAACTGGATGCATTAAACCCCATTCTATTGATGCTGTGCTTATAAACGAGGTCCCAGCCCTGTCTAGGGCGGCGGGGGAGCGGGTGACCCCCTGGACACACAGTTCAAAGTCACGCACTGCTGGTGAGAACCCAGACTCCCCTGACTGAGCCCATTCTGCAGAGCCCAGGGTCTCTGCAGAGCCCTTTAAGGGATTTATCACGTATGTTCCCCACAGCAGTGCCTGGGCACTTAAGTGCCCTTAGCAAGAGCCCCTTCTTCCTTTTCCCAGTCCGCCTAGCCAAGGTCAAGTGCCACACAGGCCAGGTCGTCTTCTCATAGATGCAGGCTCTGCCCTCAGTCCACACTGCTGTGCTGTTCGCTGAGCTGTGCAAGCGGAAGCAGAGTCCTGGCAAACAGTTTGGGACGTGAGAACCATGTCTCAGTGAAGCAGCCACTTCTCACAGTCCTGGGAACAGAGCACAGTCACGGGGTGAGGTCAGATCTGCCACATGGTTCCCCTGCCCCAGAGTTCTCTGGTCAGTATCCAGACTCTTCAGCAAGGTCAAGGGTCCGATGACTGGATCCAGGCCCCCGTCTCCAGTGTAATCTCTCCCGGCTCCCACTCTTCTCCTTAAGGACGCTCTGCCCCTCAGGCTCAGGCATGCTTCCTCCTGAGGCCCAGCTTCTCCTGCCCCTCACCACCTGCCTCTTCGCCCTCCACCCAGTTTCAAGTCGTGTCCCCCTTTTCACCTCCAGAGAGATAAAATCCTCTTGTCATGGAAGGCTCTCCTGTGAAAGAATGAGTGACATCCAAAATAGCCACCAACCAGGGACTCTGAGGTAATGACCATCACAGTCACCTGTGTCTCGGCAGAAGGAATTACATCCAGGGAACCACTTACCCATATGGCCACACATCAACTGAGCAGCTGCTGAGCGCCGTTCAAGGCCTCCTCACGCTGGATCTAATAGAAGGATCTATCTCTCTATCTGTCTCCCCTGCCATGTGAGCAGCGGACATAGGAACTGCTCCCTCTCTCCTGATCCATCAGTATTTTCTGAGTGTTGAGTGGAATCCAGCTGCAACAGTTCCCGTTTCATTCTGGAAAAGTCCCTAAAGGTACACGCCCTGTGTTTGGATTCAAAGGTAAGGATGCAGGGTAAGGATTTAGCATGATTAGCAGGATCGTTGAAAACATGGCATTTGTTTATCACTGCTTTGTGTGTGTTGGTTTGAGGGGTTTGTAGGCAGAAGGGGGAGGGTCTCCCCAAGTTAGAAGAGAGACGAGCTGGGCAGCATGGAGGGACCCGCTGGGGCCTGAGCCTCCCCACCCCTCCAGCCTGGCCCCCGAAGAGCATGAGACCAATGCTGATCAATCACCAGGACTTTAAAGCCAGCCGGCTTTCATACACTGTGTCCTCCGAATGTACCGCTCAGCTCCAAGCAAACACCCCTTTTGTTTAGAACTCACAGCAAATACGTCTTGGAGAGGACTTTGATCCCTGGCAGCTGTGGACGTGTGAGTGAGGCAGAGTCCCAGGGGCCGGGAGAGCCTGGAAGGAGGCAGGCTGGACTCGTCTCTCTCATGCCCTCAGAGCTTGGCACTTAGTCCCCCACCCCTGGCCTCTCCCCTCTCTTGCCCAATGCGCTGCCCTTGGGGGGAGAATCCAGAGCAAACGTCCACGCTCCGAACTCAGAGTGGCAGAGCCAAAGCTGACTCCACCACCTCCTCTCTGTGTGAGCTTGGGCAAGACTCCGCCTCTCTGGGCACCACTTTCCTCATCTGTAAAATGGGCATCATGCCAGGTCTTAAGCTGGGAATTTGCAGAGGAACCAAGAAGGTCATGCACAAAGAGCACTTGGCATACAGTAGGATGTTAACAAAGGCGTGAGCAAATATTCTGGGTCTGCTTGTGAGAAAGCCAAAGGCAATTGCAAAACAACGTTGCAAGGTCGGGGTTCAGATGATGCCATTGCTGTCTAGCGGGTGGCCCTGGACAAGTCCTTGCCCTTTCTTTGTCTCAGACTCCTCATCTGCAATGGGGGTCATATGTCACCGCCCTTCGGGAGGCATTACTATGTGAGTTAACTAAGGGCGTTCTTTGAAGTCCTTAGAACATACTCAGCACATTCTGTAACTATAAGCAGGACTTGCCTGGTCATCAGGATTGCAGCAGAAGCATCAATGATGCTGTGTGGCCACAGTCATCGCCATCCCCTCTCTGGGCAGATTCCTATCAGAAAATGATAAGAAAAGAAAAAAAGGGGAGGTGTTCCGGGGGACCACAGGGTCACTGAGCTTGATTTTTCCTTCCTTTCTCCAGCCTAGAATTTCAGAAACTATCTCCCCCGACCCACACACCCAATAATCCAGATATGACATTAGGTGTGGCTCTCTCGGTGGCACGTTGAAAGCCTCGGCTCTTACCCAGCCGTGCTGGGAACACCCCAGGCACGGTCTTGCTGTAGTATCAGTGTGGCTCTCCATGGTACTGATGGACTATCACTGTCGTCACCAGCAACAGCACCACCACCATTGCCATAGTCATCAACATGATCACCCTCATGATCACCACCCATCATCATCACCATCACCATCATCATAATCACCATCCCCCACTATCTGTCACCTCGAGGAGCAGGGCAGGACGAGGGAAAGATGACTCCAGGTGCATGTGGAGCTGTGGGCAGCCTGGGGGCTGCGCCGGGCAGTGCAGTGCAGCCCCCACCCAAAGGCAGTCTCGCGTCTATTGCAATCGAGTACCAAGGCGGGACAAGAACACAAGAAGTGGACATGCCTGGGGGTGCGCTACTGGGGAGGGAAGCTGGGGTGCAGTGACCAGGAGCGACTGCCTGGGGGCTCCATTCTTGCCCAGCATTCTGCTAATCCTTACAAGGAAGGTATTTAGCTGATCATGCTCCTCTGGCCATAGTATCTGCCTGCTGTCGTCAGCACAATCTGGTTTCCTAGCGCGGTCCTCATACCAGCACTGCTGTCCCTCATGAGAGGCCTCCTGCTTGACTATGCCTAGTCAAGCACAGCCCTGAGAACAAGGAGGGCTGGGGGTACCACAATTATGAACATCATCATTTCCATCACCATCGTGACCACCACCAGCACCACCAGCACCATCACCATCACCACTATCATCATCATCATCATCACCACCATCACCATCATCACCATCACCACCACCATCACCACCACCACCATCACCATCATCACCACCATCACCATCACCATCACCATCATCATCATCACCACCCTCACCATTATGTTTTCTCTGCTCAGAAACGATATCTTTCCACCTAGGGCTGAGGAGGCTAAAACCATCCCAGTTGGGACTATCAGAAAGTACCCTGGGTTATGACTCAGAGCCACGTTCAAATCTTGTTTCTCCATCAACTCAGTGGCCTTGACTTGACAAGTCATTTCTCCCTTTGAGCCTTAGAACCACAGATTGTCTAAAATCAGAGATCTTGTGTGTTGAAAGTGAGCGACTCTGAGATCAGAGACCAGAGCAGGTGGCTGACAAGCCAAAGCAGTCCCTGGACTTGATTGATTGATTGATACATAGAATTTAAAAACTTTTTTTCTAGGTTCATGATTTATTGTACAAATGCCCACAATAAGCTGGTATTGCCCTTCCCATGCCTGGGAGCTGAATGGATGAGGTGCTATTTAGGAATACTTTATGTCCTTCCACAGCTGGGTTTTAGACCTTAACAAAGTGTGAGACGAGGATGCAATTCCTCTATCAGCGGCCAGCACACAATTCACTCTAGGTGTAAAAATGTACAAGTAGAAATATTTTTATTAATACCAATGAACTGGACTGGAACATTGTAGTGAATCAAACCAGAATGATATTGATCTTTCTACAACATAGTCATAAAATAGGTATGTGACCATTATCATAGTTCTATGAATATGTATGTATGGCTACACAGATTTAGCATCTGTTAGCACATGGTCTAACTGTATATGAATTAAATAATATGTATTAGCATTTATCAAATATACCTATACATACATGCCTCTATAAATAAATATATATTATAAAAGAAAATATATGCATATAATTATAGGATTATATATAATTCTATGTAATTATAGAATAAATGGACAGTGTGACATATAGTATACAGACAGATGATGGGCTTCCGTGTAATAGAATTATGCCCATAGATGTGTGTGCTGCATTGATATCCTCTATATGGATGCTATCGTGCACATACACACATATATATACATCTATACATAATGTTATTGTTTTAGGACATCTTAATAGTACGCGCAGATTTTTTTACAGGCTTTTGATTATTGGTTAAAATTAAAAATTAAGTAAATATATTTTAACAAGACTCTGATATGGCTCTGTCTTAATATAGTATTTTATTTTTACATCATTTTGTGCCTCTTTTCATCTCAGTTGTAATCCTGTGGGCTTCCCACCACCAAATCACCCATGTGCCACCACCATAGTCCCGTGTACTCCCCCCCTTTTTGATACCATTCCTTACTCCACCCCCATAAAATGTCTCTGATTTCATTATTATTATTATTCCCCCGGTCCTGCTATGAATGAAACCATCTGGTATCTTTCTTTTTCTTTATTTCACTAAGCATGATCCCTTCCAGCTCCATCCATGTCGCTGCAAAAGGTATGTGCTTATCTTTTTGATTGATGAGTAATATTCCACTGTACCATGTTATGTTTAACTGGGGTCCAGGACCCACGAGACTAATGGTACTCAGTTGAGGGCATCTGGGATACTATAACTTCTCTTTGAAGCTATCCAACTCACCTAGGGATAAGGAATCTGGACTCTACCCACCAACTTGACTGGGTGAGGAGGATTCTGAGCATTAACTCCCCAAAACTTCTGTCATCTGTTGGGGGGGGGTCTGGGAAGACCTTCAGCCCAGGGCAGCCCTGAGTTGGGAGCTGAGGGTGAGTGCCGTGGGAGGAGCTGCGGGTTTCAGGGTCCAGAAAGTGTGGACAGGTGTCACCAATCTTTTTCTAAATATCATCATTGCCTGTTTTTCAGTGTCTTTCTAGAAAAGATCTGTGCACATATAAGCACATGTGTGTGTGTTACATATTTTCACACAAGCCATCGCCTAACAAAAGCCATATATATTTATGAAGTCATTGTCCAAATACTTGTTATAGTAAAAACAAAAATGTACAGTGTGATGTTTAAACCAAACTGGAATCACACTCCAGTAATGGTCTGCACGTGGCTTTCTCCCCCCAATTAATAGACATCTGAGCCTCTTTTCCTGGCATTAGTTTCAAGAGTTCAGTGAATTCCACTGGGTAGCTAAACCATAATGCTAATTTTTTTTTTCAAGTTTAAAACAACTCTTGATTGCTGGACATTTCATAGCTCTGATTTTTCTCATGACTGTCGCCAACTGCAAGCTTTCATCCATGTGTTCATTACTCCTTAGAGTCAGCTCCAAGAAATGCAACCACTGCAAAAAAGTCTCACGGTCAGTTCGAAGGAAATAACGTCGTCACACATGTACTGTTCGGCACTTTCCTCAGGTGCTACAGCCTGGTCTCCTCCCAGGAGCGTCGCCAGCACTGATGAGGATGCTCCTTTTGCCTTGCCGAGTGGTAACCCATTCTGCAGAGACCTGTGGGAAAGACCTCCAAAGCCCCACGATGCCGTGTACCTGAGCTGTTCATGTGGAACAGAGCAAAACCCTCCAGACCAGGTGCTGTGCTGGAAAGCCAGAGCTGCAGGCTTCCTGCACACCCTTGCTAGGCACAGAGGGTGTGCCGGCGATGGCCCAATGACCCCCAACCCCGCCCAGCTCTGTGCCCAGGAGGCTGGTCCCAGCAGACCCTACCACCCGGGGCTCCTTCCCTACAGTTGCCCTTTCGGTTGGGTTTAGCCAAGAGGGACATCAGGCAGATGAAGGTAGAACTGGGATCAGATCTCCCCAGCCCCCAGCCCAGCGTGGTTAAGGGGGCTGTGTCTGTGCCCACGGCTGCTGTCCGTATTACCCTCCCTCCCTCTCTGGGTCTGGGGTGGCAAGGCCTCTGCATTCCTCTCCTGTGGCTCTGGTAATAATCACCACAAATTTGACAACATGAAACAATGCAAATTAATTCTCTCATTGCTTTGCTCCAGAGACCAAAGTCCAAAATCAGTCTGCCTGTCTGGAACTTAAGGGTGAGTAGGGTCTCGCCCTCTCTGGAGTTTGGGGGAGAAAATCCGCTTCCCCATCCTTCTCCCAGCAGCTTTGGCCCAAGTAACCCGGGGTTATCTTATCTCAAAATCCTTGTAAACCCCTCTTATGGGGGTTCACACCAGGTAACATTCTCAGGTTGCAGAGTTTCTGCTGTAGCCATGTGGGGGGCCAGTTCTCAGCATGTGACCTGATCTTGGAGCCCTAACATCCTTGGCAGCCCTCCAGCACCCCCAACTCTGGGGTTGCCACCCCCCAAAGTACCCCCAGGAACTCAGTGGCCTTGCCCTGCATGGGAACCTCCTCAACAGAGTACCCCAGGCTTCCTCCGCTGCTCTCGCTCTTACTGCCCACATTAAACCTCTCTGGACACTTTTTTTTTTTTGTTCTGGATGACTTAAGTGTATTTAGCCAAAAAGTATTTGCTGACCAATTCTAGCCAGGTGTGCATGCACAGGTTTCTGCTGGCAAGGAGACAGGGCTCTAGCTCCCTGGATGGGTGAGACCAGAAATAAGTGCCATCCGTTGTGAAACAAGCCAGTGGGGCCATGTCTTTGGGGCTGGCGGCCAGGCCTTGGGCAGCGGCCCTGAAACTCCGAGTTTTCCCATCAGGTACGCGAGGACGCGTCCCGCTGCACGATTTTGTCTGCGATCCTCTGGCGCCCCCTGCTGCCCTTCTTCACAATTGCAAAACCCGAGGCACAGACACCCCGGAGTCCAGATGAGTCTGTTCCTACTAGGAAAAACGGCGAGGGGGTGGGCTTTCAGCCAGAGCGCTAGGACACAAAACCCCAAAACCCGCAGGGCGGCGTCAAGCTGACCTGCACCGTGCAAGGGGCGGTTTGCACGCTGCGAGGCACAGTGGTTGGGGTGTGGAGTCCCCATCCTGGCCTGTCCTCCCTGGCGGCAGGGAGCCCCAGGGAAGCCGGTCACGCTCTGCGCGCCCCTTGCAGGTTTATTTAGCCGCCATTCTCACCTGCAGCTGCATGGATCTTATCGGGGTGACGCCCAGCACCCCTCTTGCTGCCCCAGGTCTGGCCCCAGGGGTGAGCACACCCAACATGCACGCGAACCTGGCCTTGTTTTCCACCTTGTGATCAAGAGTGCAATTTCCTTCCTGAACCTCAGTTACCCCTGGGTTTCGGGAAGGGAAGACCCTTGCCCCAGACCTGCTGCAGAACCTATAAAAATGCACATGGACCGTCGTGAGCGCTCTACACACGGGCGAACTTTGTAAAGCCCACCAATGACGTTAATGACAAAGGGGGACCTTCGGGGGGGGGGGCTGGGCTGTCACCACCAGAATCCAGTGAGACACAGAGGCTGGGCCAGAGCAGCCGGGGCCGGGGCAGTTGGGGCCTCCAGATCCCTGAGGGGCAGAAACCGAATACTGCTGCTGAGGGGGCCCATCAGGTGGGACTGATGGGGGTGGGGGGCTCTTGGGAGCCAGGGGGCAGGAGACATCCAGATTGGGACATTGTGGAAATGAGTGAGTAAAAGTTGTGTTGACATCGGCATCCCCAAATCTGACTGGCTGTGGTTACACGTGGGATCCCCCAGGAGAGTCTGGGCGTGACCGGCCAGGGTATCTGCAGAGGTAAGCGAGGGTGAGCCATTGTATATAGTCATGAGGAGAAGCATGCATCTAAGGAGGTGAATGTTAATGTTCTGTGAATTGGGGGAGGAGACCCATGTGTTGGCTGAAACTTTTGGGGGGGGGGTAAGTCGTGTTTTTAGATTCTAGTAAAGATACGCACGCGTGTTCCTGAGAACTGCTGTCTACACACAGGGTTAGATTTTATGGGTAGGTGCTGGCGAACACTGTGAGATCCTATTTATACAAAAGAAACCAACTCAGACCCCCCCCCAGCACCCCTAAACACATGTGCAGATGAAGCCTCTGTTTGTTACAAAGGAAAAGAAGGCAAACTTCCAGACAAGCTCTGCTCTGCCAGGGACCCCCAGCTGGGATGTGGGGCCAGGGTTTGCATCCAGGCTGCCAACCTGCTCCACTTAGCTCTCCATCTGGCCCAGGCACTGGGTTGGGTGCCTGAGCCCCCGTGAATAAATCAAACACAACTCTGCTCTGACGGAGCGAGAGTCCTGTGGGGGGCAAAACTGCTCCAGGCACTCGAGGCTCTGAGTGGGACAGCCCTAGGACAAAACAGAGGTCAGGCCAGTGAGGGTGTGAGCGTGTCGGAGTGGGGTCCCCTTTCAGGCCGGGTGGCCAGGGAGGGCCTTGCTGGGGAGCAGAGACCTGAAGGGAGTGAGGGAGGCAGCTGGGGAGGTATCTGGAAAGCTTGGTTAGTGCAAAGGGCCTGAGGCAGGAGGCTCCTTGGTAGGCCTGAGGAACACCAGGAGGCTGAAACAGCTGAAGCAAAGGGATAGACCAAGAGGAGAATTCCTGCTGTGGACCCTCAGGAAGGCTTAAATAGAGGAGGGACAGGTCTGGGTTGGGTTTTAACAGGGCTGTGCGTGGAAAGATAGGAGTAAGAAGCCCCACGAAGCTATGGGAATAATACAGGTGAGTGATGTGGTGTGTCCTGACCCACAATGGATTAAGGTAAGGAGACCCGGATGGGGAGGTTCTCCAGGGCGATCTGGGGGAACCAGTGTGGTCACCAAGTACTCAGAAGAGGGGGCAGGAGGGTCAGAGTGACGAACCGATACAAGGAAGGCCGGGAAGCCGCTCCACTGCTGGCTTGTGCCGGTGGCCAGGCATGAGCCAGGAAGGGGCTGGGGACGTGGGGGACCAGGAAGCAGATTCCTTGAAAGAACACCGCCCTGCTGCCCGTCACCCCAGGACATGAGGCCTCAGAGCAGCAGTATGAGAGTGGTGGTCACTAAAATTGTGCTGATGGGTTCCGGTGCACCAGGGCATGAATATCCAGGTGTTTGGCCCGGGCTGAGGGTGGTGGAGATGGGGTAGGATGGTTTTGGCAAATCTTTAGGAGAGGGGGAGACAGAACTTGGAGATATATTAGACATGAGCTTTGGGGGGAAGACTGGGGCAACCTCCATTTTTCTGGGGGTCAGAGCAGCTGGGTGGACACTGGAGTCATCCATTGGGACAGCAAGCAAGTGACACGTGGATAAATCAGGATTAGTCAACTCTCTCCAGCCTGCCTCTCCTAACCCTGCTCTGTGCTCTCTCCCCACCAGGTCAGAAGTTGATCCTCAGGAGTAAGTCATGACTTCTTGCACCCCAAGATCACTCTTGAAGGCCATGGTGCCCCTGGCTTACACCTACCTGTTTTTTTTTTTTTAATCCCTGTGTCCCTGGAGGTCAGTCCCATGGGGTCTAGGTGGCCCTGGCTTATGTTTTCTAGGGGAGAAAAGGAGGCGAGACAAGGTGGAAGGCGGGAAGCAGGAAGACTAATCATAACGCTGTAAGGTGACTGTTTATTAAATCCATGGGCACATACAGCCCCGGAGCGTCCCGCCTTCCCCTGACATGTGGTGACCATATTTTCCTGGCGTTGGGACATGGGGATTGGCAAAGAGCATTCCTTTTTTTTTTTTTTTAAATACCTTTGAAAGACCTTCTGATTTGTGAATTTCTTCAGGGAAGGCTACATTGAGTTGCACATTTTAATAAAGGCAGTTCATGAAAATAATAAAATAAAAGCACATGAAACCAGGCTGGCTGGGCATTCCCTTGCCCTCTCATAAAAGACTAATATCTCAGAGCTGCCTTGTAAAGCCTGCTGCAGCCTGTCCGGACCAGGGTCGCCATGTGCAGAAAACAAGCCCGTAATTGTCATTTAATTAAAGAGCACTTTCATACCCAAGTATCTGCTGAACAAATGAACGGCTTCGGAACAGTGACCCCTTATGACATTTACTCTAAGCTTGAGGGGACGTTTTTACACGTGGACCCGTGTTTTAGCTGAGTACACAGTCTCCCTAAGACAGGGGACGGTGAAATTGAATCTCCGGAGTAACCCACTCACTACAAAGCACGCAAACCCTCATGGAGTGGGTTGTATGGCGTCCCCCGACTCCATGACCACGCCCGCACCCCCAGATCCTGCGAATATGACCTTATCTGGGTGAGGGTCTTTGCAGATGGAATTAACTGCAGGATCGCGACATGAGATGGCTCCGAGTCCTAAATCCAACAGCAGATTCCTTAACAGGAGAAAGGAGAGGAAGAGCGACCTGAGAGATGGTCACTGGAAGGGAGGGGCAGGTGGGCAGTGAGGCTGAGCCTGGTGCCAGCAGCAAGGGCAGGGCACCCCTGGCGCCTCCGGACGCTGGACGAGGCCAGGCAGGGATCTGGGGGTGCGGGGCAAGGCCCATCCACCCTCTGATTTTGTATTTTCTGGGCTCTTGAGCAGTAAACCAATACATTTCTGTTATAAGTAGCTACGTTTCTGGTAGGTCACTGGTCGTAGCAACCCTCGGAAGCCCATGCACCCCATTACCCTATCATCCAATGCTACAATAATAAACTAAAATAGAGGAATGAAACGATTTTTCCTGCTCGCGGCTCTCAGAGGACTCCAGAGCAAAAGCCCCGCCGATGGCCTGCACGAGCGCCCCCTGCCGCCGGCAGCCTCACATTGGTCTCTCCAGCCACCGCCTACAGCCCGCGCATGCGCAGGAGGCAAGCGTCAGGCCCACCCCGTGGGGGTGTGACTTCCTCGGAGCGGCCGGGTGTGGCCACGCCCACTTCCGCGGAGGGCCGGCCACGCTCTGAGCACGTGACTTTGTTCTACCTCGCCAAAGATGGCGGCGCCCATACCTTAGCGTGAAAGTTGTTGGTGAAACACGGTGTGCTTTCACGTTGGAATCGGAACAGCGGGGACCGTGCGCCATGTCGCGACTAATCGTGAAGAACCTCCCGAATGGGGTGAGTACAGAAAATCTGAAATTGGGGTCAGCCGATCACTGGGATCTAGGAGGAAGCGGCTGGGGGGCTTTCACTCAGAGGAGACAGACCTCAGAGTGGAGAAGCAGAGGAGGCTGTGAGAAGGCTTTCAGCACGAGATCGGCTGAGGAGCTGGTCGGGACCAGGTCCTGAACAACCTCCTGTTGAACTTCAGCCGCCGTTGGTGTTAGGCACTGAGACGTGATGAGACGGGGCTTGAGCGTGGTGTCTCCCAGGTTCTGGGGAAGATGATGCACTGCCTGAGGCACAGCTTTTGGCCCTGGAGACCTTGCACGGATTCCTTATCCTCCGCCGTGCAAAGCGGATCATTTCTCACTCAGCTCGTGATGGTGAGATTTTAGTGATGCCAGAGCACAAGAGGATGTCATGCCACCATCGTGAGGCTCGATGTCCTCATGGTGGCTGGGTCAAGCACAGGCCGAGGGCCACAGAGCTAGGACGTGTTGACGTCAGCACCGGGTCAGGTCCCCCGGCAAAGCACACTTGGGCCCCTGCCTCATCTCAGCTCACTCCAGGGGAGCGCCTTGGCCTAGGGCTTCTATCCCCTTGGCTCTGAGGACTCCCAGCTCCTCATGCACCCCTTCTGTCCCAGATGAAGGAAGAGCGTTTCAGACAGTTATTTGCCGCCTTCGGCACGCTGACAGACTGCAGCCTCAAGTTCACCAAAGATGGCAAGTTTCGCAAGTTCGGCTTCATCGGCTTCAAGTCTGAGGAGGAGGCTCAGAGGGCACAGAGCCACTTCCACAGGAGTTTCCTCGACACTTCCCGGATCACGGTGAGTCTCCCTGGGCTACCTACCCAGGGACCACTGCTCTTTCCCTCCCTCTCGAGTTCAAGTTTCTCCCATCTCAGACTGGAATGCCTTAGGTCTTTGAGGATGCTCACGCGTTTTTTTTCCTAAGGTTTATTTATTTATGCATACAGGGCTGGGGTACAGGCCAGAGGTGCAGGGATGGTAAGAGAATTCACTAGAGACAATGGGGAGCAGAACAGTCAGATAGATGAAGTACAC